>NW_026060868.1:6687500-6987500 GCF_929443795.1 Astur gentilis | reverse complement strand
AGGCTCTGCCGAGGACGAGAGCCATGAGATGTTCCTCCTCTGGGCAAGCCCGGGTACCGGATCCTGTTGTGCCTGTGAATACGCTGCAGGGGGACGGTGAAGACCAGCAACAGCTTTCCGGCCTGCCACCTTCCGTGTGGGACAAGTAGCCAGACGTGTGCCTTTTCGGAAAGAGGCCCTGCCGAGGACGAGAGCCATGAGATGTTCCTCCTCTGGGCAAGCCCAGGTCCCAGATCCTTTTGTGCCTGTGAATAGGCTGCAGGGGAACGGTGAAGACCAGCAACAGCTTTCAGGGCTGCCACCTTCCGTGTGGGACAAGGAGCCGGACGTGTGCCTTTTCGGAATCGGGCTCTGCCGAGGACGAGAGCCATGAGATGTTCCTCCTCTGGGCAAGCCCGGGTACCGGATCCTGTTGTGCCTGTGAATACGCTGCAGGGGGACGGTGAAGACCAGCAACAGCTTTCCGGCCTGCCACCTTCCGTGTGGGACAAGTAGCCAGACGTGTGCCTTTTCGGAAAGAGGCCCTGCCGAGGACGAGAGACATGAGATGTTCCTCCTCTGGGCAAGCCCAGGTCCCAGATCCTTTTGTGCCTGTGAATAGGCTGCAGGGGAACGGTGAAGACCAGCAACAGCTTTCAGGGCTGCCACCTTCCGTGTGGGACAAGGAGCCGGACGTGTGCCTTTTCGGAATCGGGCTCTGCCGAGGACGAGAGCCATGAGATGTTCCTCCTCTGGGCAAGCCCGGGTCCCAGATCCTGTTGTGCCTGTGAATAGGCTGCAGGGGGACGGTGAAGACCAGCAACAGCTTTCCGGCCTGCCACCTTCCGTGTGGGACAAGGAGCCGGACGTGTGCCTTTCCAGAATCAGGTTCTGCCGAGGACGAGAGCCATGAGATGTTCCTTCTCTGGGCAAACCCCGGTCCCACATCCTGTTGTGCCTGTGAATAGGCTGCAGGGGGACGGTGAAGACCAGCAACAGCTTTCCGGCCTGCCACCTTCCGTGTGGGACAAGGAGCCGGACGTGTGCCTTTCCAGAATCAGACTCTGCCGAGGATGAGAGCCATGAGATGTTCCTCCTCTGGGCAAGCCCGGGTCCCAGATCCTGTTGTGCCTGTGAATAGGCTGCAGGGGGACGGTGAAGACCAGCAACAGCTTTCCGGCCTGCCACCTTCCGTGTGGGACAAGGAGCCGGACGTGTGCCTTTTCGGAATCGGGCTCTGCCGAGGACGAGAGCCATGAGATGTTCCTCCTCTGGGAAAGCCCGGGTCCCAGATCCTGTTGTGCCTGTGAATAGGCTGCAGGGGGACGGTGAAGACCAGCAACAGCTTTCCGGCCTGCCACCTTCCGTGTGGGACAAGGAGCCGGACGTGTGCCTTTCCAGAATCAGACTCTGCCGAGGACGAGAGCCATGAGATGTTCCTCCTCTGGGCAAGCCCGGGTCCCAGATCCTGTTGTGCCTGTGAATAGGCTGCAGGGGGACGGTGAAGACCAGCAACAGCTTTCAGGGCTGCCACCTTCCGTGTGGGACAAGGAGCCGGACGTGTGCCTTTTCGGAAAGAGGCCCTGCCGAGGACGAGAGCCATGAGATGTTCCTCCTCTGGGCAAGCCCGGGTCCCAGACCCTGTTGTGCCTGTGAATAGGCTGCAGGGGGACGGTGAAGACCAGCAACAGCTTTCAGGGCTGCCACCTTCCGTGTGGAACAAGGAGCCGGACGTGTGCCTTTTCGGAATCGGGCTCTGCCGAGGATGAGATCCATGAGATGTTCCTCCTCTGGGCAAGCCCGGGTCCCAGATCCTGTTGTGCCTGTGAATAGGCTGCAGGGGGATGGTGAAGACCAGCAACAGCTTTCCGGCCTGCCACCTTCCGTGTGGGACAAGGAGCCGGACATGTGCCTTTCCGGAATCAGGCTCTGCCGAGGACGAGAGCCATGAGATGTTCCTCCTCTGGGCAAGCCCGGGTCCCAGATCCTGTTGTGCCTGTGAATAGGCTGCAGGGGGACGGTGAAGACCAGCAACAGCTTTCAGGGCTGCCACCTTCCGTGTGGGACAAGGAGCCGGACGTGTGCCTTTTCGGAAAGAGGCTCTGCCGAGGACGAGAGCCATGAGATGTTCCTCCTCCTCTGGGCAAGCCCGGGTACCGGATCCTGTTGTGCCTGTGAATACGCTGCAGGGGGACGGTGAAGACCAGCAACAGCTTTCAGGGCTGCCACCTTCTGTGTGGGACAAGTAGCCAGACGTGTGCCTTTTCGGAAAGAGGCCCTGCCGAGGACGAGAGCCATGAGATGTTCCTCCTCTGGGCAAGCCCAGGTCGCAGATCCTTTTGTGCCTGTGAATAGGCTGCAGGGGAACGGTGAAGACCAGCAACAGCTTTCAGGGCTGCCACCTTCCGTGTGGGACAAGGAGCCGGACGTGTGCCTTTTCGGAAAGAGGCTCTGCCGAGGACGAGAGCCATGAGATGTTCCTCCTCTGGGCAAGCCCGGGCCCCAGATCCTGTTTTGCCTGTGAATAGGCTGCAGGGGGACGGTGAAGACCAGCAACAGCTTTCCGGCCTGCCACCTTCCGTGTGGGACAAGGAGCCGGACGTGTGCCTTTCCAGAATCAGGTTCTGCCGAGGACGAGAGCCATGAGATGTTCCTTCTCTGGGCAAACCCCGGTCCCACATCCTGTTGTGCCTGTGAATAGGCTGCAGGGGGACGGTGAAGACCAGCAACAGCTTTCCGGCCTGCCACCTTCCGTGTGGGACAAGGAGCCGGACGTGTGCCTTTCCAGAATCAGTCTCTGCCGAGGACGAGAGCCATGAGATGTTCCTCCTCTGGGCAAGCCCGGGTCCCAGATCCTGTTGTGCCTGTGAATAGGCTGCAGGGGAACGGTGAAGACCAGCAACAGATTTCAGGGCTGCCACCTTCCGTGTGGGACAAGGAGCCGGACGTGTGACTTTTCAGAAATAGGCTCTGCCGAGGACGAGAGCCATGAGATGTTCCTCCTCTGGGCAAGCCCGGGTCATGAATCCTGTTGTGCCTGTGAATAGGCTGCAGGGGGACGGTGAAGACCAGCAACAGCTTTCCGGCCTGCCACCTTCCGTGTGGGACAAGGAGCCGGACGTGTGCCTTTCCAGAATCAGACTCTGCCGAGGACGAGAGCCATGAGATGTTCCTCCTCTGGGCAAGCCCGGGTCCCAGATCCTGTTGTGCCTGTGAATAGGCTGCAGGGGGACGGTGAAGACCAGCAACAGCTTTCAGGGCTGCCACCTTCCGTGTGGGACAAGGTGCCGGACGTGTGCCTTTTCGGAAAGAGACTCTGCCGAGGACGAGAGCCATGAGATGTTCCTCCCCTGGGCAAGCCCGGGTCCCAGATCCTGTTGTGCCTGTGAATAGGCTGCAGGGGGACGGTGAAGACCAGCAACAGCTTTCAGGGCTGCCACCTTCCGTGTGGGACAAGGAGCCGGACGTGTGCCTTTTCGGAAAGAGACTCTGCCGAGGACGAGAGCCATGAGATGTTCCTCCTCTGGGCAAGCCCGGGACCCAGATCCTGTTGTGCCTGTGAATAGGCTGCAGGGGGACGGTGAAGACCAGCAACAGCTTTCAGGGCTGCCACCTTCCGTGTGGGACAAGGAGCCGGACGTGTGCCTTTTCGGAAAGAGGCTCTGCCGAGGACGAGAGCCATGATATGTTCCTCCTCTGGGCAAGCCCGGGCCCCAGATCCTGTTTTGCCTGTGAATAGGCTGCAGGGGGACGGTGAAGACCAGCAAGAGCTTTCCGGCCTGCCACTTTCCTTGTCGGACAAGGAGCCAGACGTGTGACTTTTCAGAAATAGGCTCTGCCGAGGACGAGAGCCATGAGATGTTCCTCCTCTGGGAAAGCCCGGGTCCCAGATCCTGTTGTGCCTGTGAATAGGCTGCAGGGGGACGGTGAAGACCAGCAACAGCTTTCCGGCCTGCCACCTTCCGTGTGGGACAAGGAGCCGGACGTGTGCCTTTTCGGAATCGGGCTCTGCCGAGAACGAGAGCCATGAGATGTTGCTCCTCTGGGCAAGCCCGGGTCCCAGATCCTGTTGTGCCTGTGAATAGGCTGCAGGGGGACGGTGAAGACCAGCAACAGCTTTCAGGGCTGCCACCTTCCGTGTGGGACAAGGAGCCGGACGTGTGCCTTTTCGGAATCGGGCTCTGCCGAGGACGAGATCCATGAGATGTTCCTCCTCTGGGCAAGCCCGGGTCCCAGATCCTGTTGTGCCTGTGAATAGGCTGCAGGGGGACGGTGAAGACCAGCAACAGCTTTCCGGCCTGCCACCTTCCGTGTGGGACAAGGAGCCGGACATGTGCCTTTCCGGAATCAGGCTCTGCCGAGGACGAGAGCCATGAGATGTTCCTCCTCTGGGCAAGCCCGGGTCCCAGATCCTGTTGTGCCTGTGAATAAGCTGCAGGGGGACGGTGAAGACCAGCAACAGCTTTCAGGGCTGCCACCTTCCGTGTGGGACAAGGAGCCGGACGTGTGCCTTTTCGGAAAGAGACTCTGCCGAGGACGAGAGCCATGAGATGATCCTCCTCTGGGCAAGCCCGGGTCCCAGATCCTGTTGTGCCTGTGAATAGGCTGCAGGGGGACGGTGAAGACCAGCAACAGCTTTCCGGCCTGCCACCTTCCGTGTGGGACAAGGAGCCGGACATGTGCCTTTTCGGAATCAGGCTCTGCCGAGGACGAGAGCCATGAGATGTTCCTCCTCTGGGCAAGCCCGGGTCCCAGATCCTGTTGTGCCTGTGAATAGGCTGCAGGGGGACGGTGAAGACCAGCAACAGCTTTCAGGGCTGCCACCTTCCGTGTGGGACAAGGTGCCGGACGTGTGCCTTTTCGGAAAGAGACTCTGCCGAGGACGAGAGCCATGAGATGTTCCTCCTCTGGGCAAGCCCGGGTCCCAGATCCTGTTGTGCCTGTGAATAGGCTGCAGGGGGACGGTGAAGACCAGCAACATCTTTCAGGGCTGCCACCTTCCGTGTGGGACAAGGAGCCGGACGTGTGCCTTTTCGGAAAGAGGCTCTGCCGAGGACGAGAGCCATGAGATGTTCCTCCTCTGGGCAAGCCCGGGCCCCAGATCCTGTTGTGCCTGTGAATAGGCTGCAGGGGGACGGTGAAGACCAGCAACAGCTTTCCGGCCTGCCACCTTCCGTGTGGGACAAGGAGCCGGACGTGTGCCTTTTCAGAAATAGGCTCTGCCGAGGACGAGAGCCATGAGATGTTCCTCCTCTGGGCAAGCCTGGGTCCCAGATCCTGTTGTGCCTGTGAATAGGCTGCAGGGGGACGGTGAAGACCAGCAACAGCTTTCCGGCCTGCCACCTTCCGTGTGGGACAAGGAGCCGGACGTGTGCCTTTTCGGAATCGGGCTCTGCCGAGGACGAGAGCCATGAGATGTTCCTCCTCTGGGCAAGCCCGGGTCCCAGATCCTGTTGTGCCTGTGAATAGGCTGCAGGGGGACGGTGAAGACCAGCAACAGCTTTCAGGGCTGCCACCTTCTGTGTGGGACAAGGAGCCGGACGTGTGCCTTTTCGGAAAGAGGCTCTGCCGAGGACGAGAGCCATGAGATGATCCTCCTCTGGGCAAGCCCGGGTCCCAGATCCTGTTGTGCCTGTGAATAGGCTGCAGGGGGATGGTGAAGACCAGCAACAGCTTTCAGGGCTGCCACCTTCCGTGTGGGACAAGGAGCCGGACGTGTGCCTTTTCGGAAAGAGACTCTGCCGAGGACGAGAGCCATGAGATGATCCTCCTCTGGGCAAGCCCGGGTCCCAGATCCTGTTGTGCCTGTGAATAGGCTGCCGGGGGACGGTGAAGACCAGCAACAGCTTTCCGGCCTGCCACCTTCCGTGTGGGACAAGGAGCCGGACATGTGCCTTTTCGGAATCAGGCTCTGCCGAGGACGAGAGCCATGAGATGTTCCTCCTCTGGGCAAGCCCGGGTCCCAGATCCTGTTGTGCCTGTGAATAGGCTGCAGGGGGACGGTGAAGACCAGCAACAGCTTTCAGGGCTGCCACCTTCCGTGTGGGACAAGGTGCCGGACGTGTGCCTTTTCGGAAAGAGACTCTGCCGAGGACGAGAGCCATGAGATGTTCCTCCTCTGGGCAAGCCCGGGTCCCAGATCCTGTTGTGCCTGTGAATAGGCTGCAGGGGGACGGTGAAGACCAGCAACATCTTTCAGGGCTGCCACCTTCCGTGTGGGACAAGGAGCCGGACGTGTGCCTTTTCGGAAAGAGGCTCTGCCGAGGACGAGAGCCATGAGATGTTCCTCCTCTGGGCAAGCCCGGGCCCCAGATTCTGTTGTGCCTGTGAATAGGCTGCAGGGGGACGGTGAAGACCAGCAACAGCTTTCCGGCCTGCCACCTTCCGTGTGGGACAAGGAGCCGGACGTGTGCCTTTTCAGAAATAGGCTCTGCCGAGGACGAGAGCCATGAGATGTTCCTCCTCTGGGCAAGCCTGGGTCCCAGATCCTGTTGTGCCTGTGAATAGGCTGCAGGGGGACGGTGAAGACCAGCAACAGCTTTCCGGCCTGCCACCTTCCGTGTGGGACAAGGAGCCGGACGTGTGCCTTTTCGGAATCGGGCTCTGCCGAGGACGAGAGCCATGAGATGTTCCTCCTCTGGGCAAGCCCGGGTCCCAGATCCTGTTGTGCCTGTGAATAGGCTGCAGGGGGACGGTGAAGACCAGCAACAGCTTTCAGGGCTGCCACCTTCTGTGTGGGACAAGGAGCCGGACGTGTGCCTTTTCGGAAAGAGGCTCTGCCGAGGACGAGAGCCATGAGATGATCCTCCTCTGGGCAAGCCCGGGTCCCAGATCCTGTTGTGCCTGTGAATAGGCTGCAGGGGGACGGTGAAGACCACCAAGAGCTTTCCGGCCTGCCACCTTCCGTGTGGGACAAGGAGCCAGACGTGTGCCTTTTCGGAATCGGGCTCTGCCGAGGACGAGAGCCATGAGATGTTCCTCCTCTGGGCAAGCCCGGGTCCCAGATCCTGTTGTGCCTGTGAATAGGCTGCAGGGGGACGGTGAAGACCAGCAACAGCTTTCAGGGCTGCCACCTTCCGTGTGGGACAAGGAGCCGGACGTGTGCCTTTCCAGAATCAGACTCTGCCGAGGACGAGAGCCATGAGATGTTCCTCCTCTGGGCAAGCCCGGGTCCCAGATCCTGTTGTGCCTGTGAATAGGCTGCAGGGGGACGGTGAAGACCAGCAACAGCTTTCCGGCCTGCCACCTTCCGTGTGGGACAAGGAGCCGGACGTGTGACTTTTCTGAAATAGGCTCTGCCGAGGACGAGAGCCATGAGATGTTCCTCCTCTGGGCAAGCCCGGGTCCCAGATCCTGTTGTGCCTGTGAATAGGCTGCAGGGGGACGGTGAAGACCAGCAACAGCTTTCAGGGCTGCCACCTTCCGTGTGGGACAAGGAGCCGGACGTGTGCCTTTCCGGAATCAGACTCTGCCGAGGACGAGAGCCATGAGATGTTCCTCCTCTGGGCAAGCCCGGGTCCCAGATCCTGTTGTGCCTGTGAATAGGCTGCAGGGGGACGGTGAAGACCAGCAACAGCTTTCCGGCCTGCCACCTTCCGTGTGGGACAAGGAGCCGGACGTGTGACTTTTCAGAAATAGGCTCTGCCGAGGACGAGAGCCATGAGATGTTCCTCCTCTGGGCAAGCCCGGGTCCCAGATCCTGTTGTGCCTGTGAATAGGCTGCAGGGGGACGGTGAAGACCAGCAACAGCTTTCCGGCCTGCCACCTTCCGTGTGGGACAAGGAGCCGGACGTGTGCCTTTTCGGAATCGGGCTCTGCCGAGGACGAGAGCCATGAGATGTTCCTCCTCTGGGCAAGCCCGGGTCCCAGATCCTGTTGTGCCTGTGAATAGGCTGCAGGGGGACGGTGAAGACCAGCAACATCTTTCAGGGCTGCCACCTTCCGTGTGGGACAAGGAGCCGGACGTGTGCCTTTTCGGAAAGAGGCTCTGCCGAGGACGAGAGCCATGAGATGTTCCTCCTCTGGGCAAGCCCGGGTCCCAGATCCTGTTGTGCCTGTGAATAGGCTGCAGGGGGACGGTGAAGACCAGCAACAGCTTTCCGGCCTGCCACCTTCCGTGTGGGATAAGGAGCCGGACGTGTGCCTTTTCGGAATCGGGCTCTGCCGAGGACGAGAGCCATGAGATGTTCCTCCTCTGGGCAAGCCCGGGTCCCAGATCCTGTTGTGCCTGTGAATAGGCTGCAGGGGGACGGTGAAGACCAGCAACAGCTTTCCGGCCTGCCACCATCCGTGTGGGACAAGGAGCCGGACGTGTGCGTTTTCGGAATCGGGCTCTGCCGAGGACGAGAGCCATGAGATGTTGCTCCTCTGGGCAAGCCCGGGTCCCAGATCCTGTTGTGCCTGTGAATAGGCTGCAGGGGGACGGTGAAGACCAGCAACAGCTTTCAGGGCTGCCACCTTCCGTGTGGGACAAGGAGCCGGACGTGTGCCTTTTCGGAATCAGGCTCTGCCGAGGACGAGAGCCATGAGATGTTCCTCCTCTGGGCAAGCCCGGGTCCCAGATCCTGTTGTGCCTGTGAATAAGCTGCAGGGGGACGGTGAAGACCAGCAACAGCTTTCAGGGCTGCCACCTTCCGTGTGGGACAAGGAGCCGGACGTGTGCCTTTTCGGAAAGAGACTCTGCCGAGGACGAGAGCCATGAGATGATCCTCCTCTGGGCAAGCCCGGGTCCCAGATCCTGTTGTGCCTGTGAATAGGCTGCAGGGGGACGGTGAAGACCAGCAACAGCTTTCCGGCCTGCCACCTTCCGTGTGGGACAAGGAGCCGGACGTGTGCCTTTCCGGAATCAGGCTCTGCCGAGGACGAGAGCCATGAGATGTTCCTCCTCTGGGCAAGCCCGGGTCCCAGATCCTGTTGTGCCTGTGAATAGGCTGCAGGGGGACGGTGAAGACCAGCAACAGCTTTCCGGCCTGCCACCTTCCGTGTGGGACAAGGAGCCGGACGTGTGCCTTTTCAGAAATAGGCTCTGCCGAGGACGAGAGCCATGAGATGTTCCTCCTCTGGGCAAGCCTGGGTCCCAGATCCTGTTGTGCCTGTGAATAGGCTGCAGGGGGACGGTGAAGACCAGCAACAGCTTTCAGGGCTGCCACCTTCTGTGTGGGACAAGGAGCCGGACGTGTGCCTTTTCGGAAAGAGGCTCTGCCGAGGACGAGAGCCATGAGATGTTCCTCCTCTGGGCAAGCCCGGGTCCCAGATCCTGTTGTGCCTGTGAATAGGCTGCAGGGGGACGGTGAAGACCAGCAACAGCTTTCCGGCCTGCCACCTTCCGTGTGGGACAAGGAGCCGGACGTGTGCCTTTCCGGAATCAGGCTCTGCCGAGGACGAGAGCCATGAGATGTTCCTCCTCTGGGCAAGCCCGGGTCCCAGATCCTGTTGTGCCTGTGAATAGGCTGCAGGGGGACGGTGAAGACCAGCAACAGCTTTCAGGGCTGCCACCTTCCGTGTGGGACAAGGAGCCTGACGTGTGCCTTTTCGGAAAGAGACTCTGCCGAGGACGAGAGCCATGAGATGTTCCTCCTCTGGGCAAGCCCGGGCCCCAGATCCTGTTGTGCCTGTGAATAGGCTGCAGGGGGACGGTGAAGACCAGCAAGAGCTTTCCGGCCTGCCACCTTCCGTGTGGGACAAGGAGCCGGACGTGTGACTTTTCAGAAATAGGCTCTGCCGAGGACAAGAGCCATGAGATGTTTCTCCTCTGGGCAAGCCTGGGTCCCAGATCCTGTTGTGCCTGTGAATAGGCTGCAGGGGGACGGTGAAGACCAGCAACAGCTTTCCGGCCTGCCACCTTCCGTGTGGGACAAGCAGCCGGACGTGTGCCTTTTCGGAAATAGGCTCTGCCGAGGACGAGAGCCATGAGATGTTCCTCCTCTGGGCAAGCCCGGGTCCCAGATCCTGTTGTGCCTGTGAATAGGCTGCAGGGGGACGGTGAAGACCAGCAACAGCTTTCCGGCCTGCCACCTTCCGTGTGGGACAAGGAGCCGGACGTGTGCCTTTCCAAAATCAGGTTCTGCCGAGGACGAGAGCCATGAGATGTTCCTCCTCTGGGCAAACCCCGGTCCCAGATCCTGTAGTGCCTGTGAATAGGCTGCAGGGGGACGGTGAAGACCAGCAACATCTTTCAGGGCTGCCACCTTCCGTGTGGGACAAGGAGCCGGACGTGTGTCTTTCCAGAATCAGACTCTGCCGAGGACGAGAGCCATGAGATGTTCCTCCTCTGGGCAAGCCCGGGTCCCAGATCCTGTTGTGCCTGTGAATAGGCTGCAGGGGGACGGTGAAGCCCAGCAACAGCTTTCAGGGCTGCCACCTTCCGTGTGGGACAAGGAGCCGGACGTGTGCCTTTTCGGAAAGAGACTCTGCCGAGGACGAGAGCCATGAGATGTTCCTCCTCTGGGCAAGCCCGGGTCCCAGATCCTGTTGTGCCTGTGCATACGCTGCAGGGGGACGGTGAAGACCAGCAACAGCTTTCTGGCCTGTCACCTTCCGTGTGGGACAAGTAGCCAGACGTGTCCCTTTTCGGAAAGAGGCCCTGCCGAGGACGAGAGCCATGAGATGTTCCTCCTCTGGGCAAGCCCGGGTCCCAGATCCTGTTGTGCCTGTGAATAGGCTGCAGGGGGACGGTGAAGACCAGCAACAGCTTTCCGGCCTGCCACCTTCCGTGTGGGACAAGGAGCCGGACGTGTGCCTTTTCGGAATCGGGCTCTGCCGAGGACGAGAGCCATGAGATGTTCCTCCTCTGGGCAAGCCCGGGTCCCAGATCTTGTTATGCCTGTGAATAGGCTGCAGGGGGACGGTGAAGGCCAGCAACAGTTTTCCGGCCTGCCACCTTCCGTGTGGGACAAGGAGCCGGACGTGTGCCTTTTCGGAAACAGGCCCTGCCGAGGACGAGAGCCATGAGATATTCCTCCTCTGGGCAAGCCCGGGTCCCAGATCCTGTTGTGCCTGTGAATAGGCTGCAGGGGGACGGTGAAGACCAGCAACATCTTTCTGGGCTGCCACATTCCGTGTGGGACAAGGAGCCGGACGCGTGCCTTTTTGCAATCGGGCTCTGCCGAGGACGAGAGCCATGAGATGTTCCTCCTCTGGGCAAGCCCGGGTCCCAGATCCTGTTGTACCTGTGAATATGCTGCAGGGTGACGGTGAAGACCAGCAACAGCTTTCAGGGCTGCCACCTTCCGTGTGGGACAAGGAGCCGAACGTTTGCCTTTCCGGAATCAGGCTCTGCCGAGGACGAGAGCCATGAGATGTTCCTCCTCTGGCAAGCCCGGGTCCCAGATCCTGTTGTGCCTGTGAATAGGCTGCAGGGGGACGGTGAAGACCAGCAACAGCTTTCCGGCCTGCCACCTTCCGTGTGGGACAAGGAGCCGGACGTGTGCGTTTTCGGGAATCGGGCTCTGCCGAGGACGAGAGCCATGAGATGTTCCTCCTCTGGGCAAGCCCGGGTCCCAGATCCTGTTGTGCCTGTGAATAGGCTGCAGGAGGACGGTGAAGACGAGCAACAGCTTTCAGGGCTGCCACCTTCCGTGTGGGACAAGGAGCCGGACATGTGCCTTTCCGGAATCAGGCTCTGCCGAGGACGAGAGCCATGAGATGTTCCTCCTCTGGGCAAGCCCGGGTCCCAGATCCTGTTGTGCCTGTGAATAGGCTGCAGGGGGACGGTGAAGACCAGCAACAGCTTTCAGGGCTGCCACCTTCCGTGTGGACAAGGAGCCGGACGTGTGCCTTTTCGGAAAGAGACTCTGCCGAGGACGAGAGCCATGAGATGTTCCTCCTCTGGGCAAGCCCGGGACCCAGATCCTGTTGTGCCTGTGAATAGGCTGCAGGGGGACGGTGAAGACCAGCAACAGCTTTCAGGGCTGCCACCTTCCTTGTGGGACAAGGAGCCGGACGTGTGCCTTTTCGGAAAGAGGCTCTGCCGAGGACGAGAGCCATGAGATGTTCCTCCTCTGGGCAAGCCCGGGCCCCAGATCCTGTTTTGCCTGTGAATAGGCTGCAGGGGGACGGTGAAGACCAGCAACATCTTTCAGGGCTGCCACCTTCCTTGTCGGACAAGTAGCCAGACGTGTGACTTTTCAGAAATAGGCTCTGCCGAGGACGAGAGCCATGAGATGTTCCTCCTCTGGGAAAGCCCGGGTCCCAGATCCTGTTGTGCCTGTGAATAGGCTGCAGGGGGACGGTGAAGACCAGCAACAGCTTTCCGGCCTGCCACCTTCCGTGTGGGACAAGGAGCCGGACGTGTGCGTTTTCGGAATCGGGCTCTGCCGAGGACGAGAGCCATGAGATGTTGCTCCTCTGGGCAAGCCCGGGTCCCAGATCCTGTTGTGCCTGTGAATAGGCTGCAGGGGGACGGTGAAGACCAGCAACAGCTTTCAGGGCTGCCACCTTCCGTGTGGGACAAGGAGCCGGACGTGTGCCTTTTCGGAATCGGGCTCTGCCGAGGACGAGATCCATGAGATGTTCCTCCTCTGGGCAAGCCCGGGTCCCAGACCCTGTTGTGCCTGTGAATAGGCTGCAGGGGGACGGTGAAGACCAGCAACAGCTTTCCGGCCTGCCACCTTCCGTGTGGGACAAGGAGCCGGACATGTGCCTTTCCGGAATCAGGCTCTGCCGAGGACGAGAGCCATGAGATGTTCCTCCTCTGGGCAAGCCCGGGTCCCAGATCCTGTTGTGCCTGTGAATAAGCTGCAGGGGGACGGTGAAGACCAGCAACAGCTTTCAGGGCTGCCACCTTCCGTGTGGGACAAGGAGACGGATGTGTGCCTTTTCGGAAAGAGACTCTGCCGAGGACGAGAGCCATGAGATGATCCTCCTCTGGGCAAGCCCGGGTCCCAGATCCTGTTGTGCCTGTGAATAGGCTGCAGGGGGACGCTGAAGACCAGCAACAGCTTTCCGGCCTGCCACCTTCCGTGTGGGACAAGGAGCAGGACATGTGCCTTACCGGAATCAGGCTCTGCCGAGGACGAGAGCCATGAGATGTTCCTCCTCTGGGCAAGCCCGGGTCCCAGATCCTGTTGTGCCTGTGAATAGGCTGCAGGGGGACGGTGAAGACCAGCAACAGCTTTCAGGGCTGCCACCTTCCGTGTGGGACAAGGAGCCGGACGTGTGCCTTTTCGGAAAGAGGCTCTGCCGAGGACGAGAGCCATGAGATGTTGCTCCTCTGGGCAATCCCGGGTCCCAGATCCTGTTGTGCCTGTGAATAGGCTGCAGGGGGACGGTGAAGACCAGCAACAGCTTTCCGGCCTGCCACCTTCCGTGTGGGACAAGGAGCCGGACGTGTGCCTTTTCGAAAAGAGGCTCTGCCGAGGACGAGAGCCATGAGATGTTCCTCCTCTGGGCAAGCCCGGGTCCCAGATCCTGTTGTGCCTGTGAATAGGCTGCAGGGGGACGGTGAAGACCAGCAACAGCTTTCCGGCCTGCCACCATCCGTGTGGGACAAGGAGCCGGACGTGTGCCTTTCCAGAATCAGGCTCTGCCGAGGACGAGAGCCATGAGATGTTCCTCCTCTGGGCAAACCCGGGTCCCAGATCCTGTTGTGCCTGTGAATAGGCTGCAGGGGGACGGTGAAGACCAGCAACAGCTTTCAGGGCTGCCACCTTCCGTGTGGGACAAGGAGCCAGACGTGTGACTTTTCGGAATCGGGCTCTGCCGAGGACGAGAGCCATGAGATGTTCCTCCTCTGGGCAAGCCCGGGTCCCAGATCCTGTTGTGCCTGTGAATAGGCTGCAGGGGGACGGTGAAGAACAGCAACAGCTTTCCGGCCTGCCACCTTCCGTGTGGGACAAGGAGCCGGACGTGTGCCTTTTCGGAATCGGGCTCTGCCGAGGACGAGATCCATGAGATGTTCCTCCTCTGGGCAAGCCCGGGTCCCAGATCCTGTTGTGCCTGTGAATAGGCTGCAGGGGGACGGTGAAGACCACCAAGAGCTTTCCGGCCAGCCACCTTCCGTGTGGGACAAGGAGCAGGACATGTGCCTTTCAGGAATAAGGCTCTGCCGAGGACGAGAGCCATGAGATGTTCCTCCTCTGGGCAAGCCCGGGTCCCAGATCCTGTTGTGCCTGTGAATAGGCTGCAGGGGGACGGTGAAGACCAGCAACAGCTTTCAGGGCTGCCACCTTCCGTGTGGGACAAGGAGCCGGACGTGTGCCTTTTCGGAATCAGGCTCTGCCGAGGACGAGAGCCATGAGATGTTCCTCCTCTGGGCAAGCCCGGGTCCCAGATCCTGTTGTGCCTGTGAATAGGCTGCAGGGGGATGGTGAAGACCAGCAACATCTTTCCAGCCTGCCACCTTCCGTGTGGCACAAGGAGCCGGACGTGTGCCTTTCCAGAATCAGGCTCTGCCGAGGACGAGAGACATGAGATGTTCCTCCTCTGGGCAAGCCCCGGTCCCAGATCCTGTTGTGCCTGTGAATAGGCTGCAGGGGGACGGTGAAGAACAGCAACAGCTTTCCGGCCTGCCACCTTCCGTGTGGGACAAGGAGCCGGACGTGTGCCTTTCCGGAATCAGGCTCTGCCGAGGACGAGAGCCATGAGATGTTCCTCCTCTGGGCAAGCCCGGGTCCTGAATCCTGTTGTGCCTGTGAATAGGCTGCAGGGGGATGGTGAAGACCAGCAGCATCTTTCCAGCCTGCCACCTTCCGTGTGGCACAAGGAGCCGGACGTGTGCCTTTCCAGAATCAGGCTCTGCCGAGGACGAGAGACATGAGATGTTCCTCCTCTGGGCAAGCCCCGGTCCCAGATCCTGTTGTGCCTGTGAATAGGCTGCAGGGGGACGGTGAAGACCAGCAACAGCTTTCAGGGCTGCCACCTTCCGTGTGGGACAAGGAGCCGGACGTGTGCCTTTCCGGAATCAGGCTCTGCCGAGGACGAGAGCCATGAGATGTTCCTCCTCTGGGCAAGCCCGGGTCCTGAATCCTGTTGTGCCTGTGAATACGCTGCAGGGGGACGGTGAAGACCAGCAACATCTTTCAGGGCTGCCACCTTCCGTGTGGGACAAGGAGCCGGACGTGTGCCTTTTCGGAAAGAGACTCTGCCGAGGATGAGAGCCATGAGATGTTCCTCCTCTGGGCAAGACCGGGTCCCGGATCCTGTTGTGCCTGTGAATACGCTGCAGGGGGACGGTGAAGACCAGCAACAGCTTTCCGGCCTGCCACCTTCCGTGTGGGACAAGGAGCCGGACGTGTGCCTTTCCAGAATCGGGCTCTGCCGAGGACGAGAGCCATGAGATGTTCCTCCTCTGGGCAAGCCCGGGTCCCAGATCCTGTTGTGCCTGTGAATACGCTGCAGGGGGACGGTGAAGACCAGCAACAGCTTTCAGGGCTGCCACCTTCCGTGTGGGACAAGGAGCCGGACGTGTGCCTTTTCGGAAAGAGGCTCTGCCGAGGACGAGAGCCATGAGATGTTGCTCCTCTGGGCAAGCCCGGGTCCCAGATCCTGTTGTGCCTGTGAATAGGCTGCAGGGGGACGGTGAAGACCAGCAACAGCTTTCCGGCCTGCCACCTTCCGTGTGGGACAAGGAGCCGGACGTGTGCCTTTTCGAAAAGAGGCTCTGCCGAGGACGAGAGCCATGAGATGTTCCTCCTCTGGGCAAGCCCGGGTCCCAGATCCTGTTGTGCCTGTGAATAGGCTGCAGGGGGACGGTGAAGACCAGCAACAGCTTTCCGGCCTGCCACCATCCGTGTGGGACAAGGAGCCGGACGTGTGCCTTTCCAGAATCAGGCTCTGCCGAGGACGAGATCCATGAGATGTTCCTCCTCTGGGCAAACCCGGGTCCCAGATCCTGTTGTGCCTGTGAATAGGCTGCAGGGGGACGGTGAAGACCAGCAACAGCTTTCAGGGCTGCCACCTTCCGTGTGGGACAAGGAGCCAGACGTGTGACTTTTCGGAATCGGGCTCTGCCGAGGACGAGAGCCATGAGATGTTCCTCCTCTGGGCAAGCCCGGGTCCCAGATCCTGTTGTGCCTGTGAATAGGCTGCAGGGGGACGGTGAAGACCAGCAACAGCTTTCCGGCCTGCCACCTTCCGTGTGGGACAAGGAGCCGGACGTGTGCCTTTTCGGAATCGGGCTCTGCCGAGGACGAGATCCATGAGATGTTCCTCCTCTGGGCAAGCCCGGGTCCCAGATCCTGTTGTGTCTGTGAATAGGCTGCAGGGGGACGGTGAAGACCACCAAGAGCTTTCCGGCCAGCCACCTTCCGTGTGGGACAAGGAGCAGGACATGTGCCTTTCAGGAATAAGGCTCTGCCGAGGACGAGAGCCATGAGATGTTCCTCCTCTGGGCAAGCCCGGGTCCCAGATCCTGTTGTGCCTGTGAATAGGCTGCAGGGGGACGGTGAAGACCAGCAACAGCTTTCAGGGCTGCCACCTTCCGTGTGGGACAAGGAGCCGGACGTGTGCCTTTTCGGAATCAGGCTCTGCCGAGGACGAGAGCCATGAGATGTTCCTCCTCTGGGCAAGCCCGGGTCCCAGATCCTGTTGTGCCTGTGAATAGGCTGCAGGGGGATGGTGAAGACCAGCAACATCTTTCCAGCCTGCCACCTTCCGTGTGGCACAAGGAGCCGGACGTGTGCCTTTCCAGAATCAGGCTCTGCCGAGGACGAGAGACATGAGATGTTCCTCCTCTGGGCAAGCCCCGGTCCCAGATCCTGTTGTGCCTGTGAATAGGCTGCAGGGGGACGGTGAAGAACAGCAACAGCTTTCCGGCCTGCCACCTTCCGTGTGGGACAAGGAGCCGGACGTGTGCCTTTCCGGAATCAGGCTCTGCCGAGGACGAGAGCCATGAGATGTTCCTCCTCTGGGCAAGCCCGGGTCCTGAATCCTGTTGTGCCTGTGAATAGGCTGCAGGGGGATGGTGAAGACCAGCAGCATCTTTCCAGCCTGCCACCTTCCGTGTGGGACAAGGAGCCGGACGTGTGCCTTTTCGGAAAGAGACTCTGCCGAGGATGAGAGCCATGAGATGTTCCTCCTCTGGGCAAGACCGGGTCCCGGATCCTGTTGTGCCTGTGAATACGCTGCAGGGGGACGGTGAAGACCAGCAACAGCTTTCCGGCCTGCCACCTCCCGTGTGGGACAAGGAGCCGGACGTGTGCCTTTCCAGAATCGGGCTCTGCCGAGGACGAGAGCCATGAGATGTTCCTCCTCTGGGCAAGCCCGGGTCCCAGATCCTGTTGTGCCTGTGAATACGCTGCAGGGGGACGGTGAAGACCAGCAACAGCTTTCAGGGCTGCCACCTTCCGTGTGGGACAAGGAGCCGGACGTGTGCCTTTTCGGAAAGAGGCTCTGCCGAGGACGAGAGCCATGAGATGTTGCTCCTCTGGGCAAGCCCGGGTCCCAGATCCTGTTGTGCCTGTGAATAGGCTGCAGGGGTACGGTGAAGAACAGCAACAGCTTTCCGGCCTGCCACCTTCCGTGTGGGACAAGGAGCCGGACGTGTGCCTTTTCGAAAAGAGGCTCTGCCGAGGACGAGAGCCATGAGATGTTCCTCCTCTGGGCAAGCCCGGGTCCCAGATCCTGTTGTGCCTGTGTATAGGCTGCAGGGGGACGGTGAAGACCAGCAACAGCTTTCCGGCCTGCCACCATCCGTGTGGGACAAGGAGCCGGACGTGTGCCTTTCCAGAATCAGGCTCTGCCGAGGACGAGAGCCATGAGATGTTCCTCCTCTGGGCAAACCCGGGTCCCAGATCCTGTTGTGCCTGTGAATAGGCTGCAGGGGGACGGTGAAGACGAGCAACAGCTTTCCGGCCTGCCACCATCCGTGTGGGACAAGGAGCCGGACGTGTGCCTTTCCAGAATCAGGCTCTGCCGAGGACGAGAGCCATGAGATGTTCCTCCTCTGGGCAAGCCCGGGTCCCAGATCCTGTTGTGCCTGTGAATAGGCTGCAGGGGGACGGTGAAGACCAGCAACAGCTTTCAGGGCTGCCACCTTCCGTGTGGGACAAGGAGCCGGACCTGTGCCTTTTCGGAATCAGGCTCTGCCGAGGACGAGAGCCATGAGATGTTCCTCCTCTGGGCAAGCCCGGGTCCCAGATCCTGTTGTGCCTGTGAATAGGCTGCAGGGGGATGGTGAAGACCAGCAACATCTTTCCAGCCTGCCAACTTCCGTGTGGCACAAGGAGCCGGACGTGTGCCTTTCCAGAATCAGGCTCTGCCGAGGACGAGAGACATGAGATGTTCCTCCTCTGGGCAAGCCCCGGTCCCAGATCCTGTTGTGCCTGTGAATAGGCTGCAGGGGGACGGTGAAGACCAGCAACAGCTTTCAGGGCTGCCACCTTCCGTGTGGGACAAGGAGCCGGACGTGTGCCTTTCCGGAATCAGGCTCTGCCGAGGACGAGAGCCATGAGATGTTCCTCCTCTGGGCAAGCCCGGGTCCTGAATCCTGTTGTGCCTGTGAATAGGCTGCAGGGGGATGGTGAAGACCAGCAACATCTTTCCAGCCTGCCACCTTCCGTGTGGCACAAGGAGCCGCACGTGTGCCTTTCCAGAATCAGGCTCTGCCGAGGACGAGAGACATGAGATGTTCCTCCTCTGGGCAAGCCCCGGTCCCAGATGCTGTTGTGCCTGTGAATAGGCTGCAGGGGGACGGTGAAGACCAGCAACAGCTTTCAGGGCTGCCACCTTCCGTGTGGGACAAGGAGCCGGACGTGTGCCTTTCCGGAATCAGGCTCTGCCGAGGACGAGAGCCATGAGATGTTCCTCCTCTGGGCAAGCCCGGGTCCTGAATCCTGTTGTGCCTGTGAATAGGCTGCAGGGGGACGGTGAAGACCAGCAAGAGCTTTCAGGGCTGCCACCTTCCGTGTGGGACAAGGAGCCGGACGTGTGCCTTTTCGGAAAGAGACTCTGCCGAGGATGAGAGCCATGAGATGTTCCTCCTCTGGGCAAGACCGGGTCCCGGATCCTGTTGTGCCTGTGAATACGCTGCAGGGGGACGGTGAAGACCAGCAACAGCTTTCCGGCCTGCCACCTTCCGTGTGGGACAAGGAGCCGGACGTGTGCCTTTCCAGAATCGGGCTCTGCCGAGGACGAGAGCCATGAAATGTTCCTCCTCTGGGCAAGCCCGGGTCCCAGATCCTGTTGTGCCTGTGAATACGCTGCAGGGGGACGGTGAAGACCAGCAACAGCTTTCAGGGCTGCCACCTTCCGTGTGGGACAAGGAGCCGGACGTGTGCCTTTTCGGAAAGAGGCTCTGCCGAGGACGAGAGCCATGAGATGTTGCTCCTCTGGGCAAGCCCGGGTCCCAGATCCTGTTGTGCCTGTGAATAGGCTGCAGGGGGACGGTGAAGAACAGCAACAGCTTTCCGGCCTGCCACCTTCCGTGTGGGACAAGGAGCCGGACGTGTGCCTTTTCGAAAAGAGGCTCTGCCGAGGACGAGAGCCATGAGATGTTCCTCCTCTGGGCAAGCCCGGGTCCC
The DNA here is from genome assembly GCF_929443795.1 of Astur gentilis. Lineage (NCBI taxonomy): Eukaryota > Metazoa > Chordata > Aves > Accipitriformes > Accipitridae > Astur > Astur gentilis. Next base: position 6,968,064 of record NW_026060868.1, on the reverse strand, counting down.
AGATCCTGTTGTGCCTGTGAATAGGCTGCAGGGGGACGGTGAAGACCAGCAACAGCTTTCAGGGCTGCCACCTTCCGTGTGGGACAATGAGCCAGAGGTGTGACTTTTCGGAATCGGGCTCTGCCGAGGACGAGAGCCATGAGATGTTCCTCCTCTGGGCAAGCCCGGGTCCCAGATCCTGTTGTGCCTGTGAATAGGCTGCAGGGGGACGGTGAAGACCAGCAACAGCTTTCCGGCCTGCCACCTTCCGTGTGGGACAAGGAGCCGGACGTGTGCCTTTTCGGAATCGGGCTCTGCCGAGGACGAGATCCATGAGATGTTCCTCCTCTGGGCAAGCCCGGGTCCCAGATCCTGTTGTGTCTGTGAATAGGCTGCAGGGGGACGGTGAAGACCACCAAGAGCTTTCCGGCCAGCCACCTTCCGTGTGGGACAAGGAGCAGGACATGTGCCTTTCCGGAATCAGGCTCTGCCGAGGACGAGAGCCATGAGATGTTCCTCCTCTGGGCAAGCCCGGGTCCCAGATCCTGTTGTGCCTGTGAATAGGCTGCAGGGGGACGGTGAAGACCAGCAACAGCTTTCAGGGCTGCCACCTTCCGTGTGGGACAAGGAGCCGGACATGTGCCTTTTCGGAATCTGGCTCTGCCGAGGACGAGAGCCATGAGATGTTCCTCCTCTGGGCAAGCCCGGGTCCCAGATCCTGTTGTGCCTGTGAATAGGCTGCAGGGGGATGGTGAAGACCAGCAACATCTTTCCAGCCTGCCACCTTCCGTGTGGCACAAGGAGCCGGACGTGTGCCTTTCCAGAATCAGGCTCTGCCGAGGACGAGAGACATGAGATGTTCCTCCTCTGGGCAAGCCCCGGTCCCAGATCCTGTTGTGCCTGTGAATAGGCTGCAGGGGGACGGTGAAGACCAGCAACAGCTTTCAGGGCTGCCACCTTCCGTGTGGGACAAGGAGCCGGACGTGTGCCTTTCCGGAATCAGGCTCTGCCGAGGACGAGAGCCATGAGATGTTCCTCCTCTGGGCAAGCCCGGGTCCTGAATCCTGTTGTGCCTGTGAATAGGCTGCAGGGGGACGGTGAAGACCAGCAACATCTTTCAGGGCTGCCACCTTCCGTGTGGGACAAGGAGCCGGACGTGTGCCTTTTCGGAAAGAGACTCTGCCGAGGATGAGAGCCATGAGATGTTCCTCCTCTGGGCAAGACCGGGTCCCGGATCCTGTTGTGCCTGTGAATACGCTGCAGGGGGACGGTGAAGACCAGCAACAGCTTTCCGGCCTGCCACCTTCCGTGTGGGACAAGGAGCCGGACGTGTGCCTTTCCAGAATCGGGCTCTGCCGAGGACGAGAGCCATGAGATGTTCCTCCTCTGGGCAAGCCCGGGTCCCAGATCCTGTTGTGCCTGTGAATACGCTGCAGGGGGACGGTGAAGACCAGCAACAGCTTTCAGGGCTGCCACCTTCCGTGTGGGACAAGGAGCCGGACGTGTGCCTTTTCGGAAAGAGGCTCTGCCGAGGACGAGAGCCATGAGATGTTCCTCCTCTGGGCAAGCCCGGGTCCCAGATCCTGTTGTGCCTGTGAATAGGCTGCAGGGGGACGGTGAAGAACAGCAACAGCTTTCCGGCCTGCCACCTTCCGTGTGGGACAAGGAGCCGGACGTGTGCCTTTTCGAAAAGAGGCTCTGCCGAGGACGAGAGCCATGAGATGTTCCTCCTCTGGGCAAGCCCGGGTCCCAGATCCTGTTGTGCCTGTGAATAGGCTGCAGGGGGACGGTGAAGACCAGCAACAGCTTTCAGGGCTGCCACCTTCCGTGTGGGACAAGGAGCCGGACGTGTGCCTTTCCAGAATCAGGCTCTGCCGAGGACGAGAGCCATGAGATGTTCCTCCTCTGGGCAAACCCGGGTCCCAGATCCTGTTGTGCCTGTGAATAGGCTGCAGGGGGACGGTGAAGACCAGCAACAGCTTTCCGGCCTGCCACCATCCGTGTGGGACAAGGAGCCGGACGTGTGCCTTTCCAGAATCAGGCTCCGCCGAGGACGAGATCCATGAGATGTTCCTCCTCTGGGCAAGCCCGGGTCCCAGATCCTGTTGTGCCTGTGAATAGGCTGCAGGGGGACGGTGAAGACCAGCAACAGCTTTCAGGGCTGCCACCTTCCGTGTGGGACAAGGAGCCGGACGTGTGCCTTTTCGGAATCAGGCTCTGCCGAGGACGAGAGCCATGAGATGTTCCTCCTCTGGGCAAGCCCGGGTCCCAGATCCTGTTGTGCCTGTGAATAGGCTGCAGGGGGATGGTGAAGACCAGCAACATCTTTCCAGCCTGCCACCTTCCGTGTGGCACAAGGAGCCGGACGTGTGCCTTTCCAGAATCAGGCTCTGCCGAGGACGAGAGCCATGAGATGTTCCTCCTCTGGGCAAGCCCGGGTCCCAGATCCTGTTGTGCCTGTGAATAGGCTGCAGGGGGACGGTGAAGACCAGCAACAGCTTTCAGGGCTGCCACCTTCCGTGTGGGACAAGGAGCCGGACGTGTGCCTTTCCGGAATCAGGCTCTGCCGAGGACGAGAGCCATGAGATGTTCCTCCTCTGGGCAAGCCCGGGTCCTGAATCCTGTTGTGCCTGTGAATAGGCTGCAGGGGGATGGTGAAGACCAGCAACATCTTTCCAGCCTGCCACCTTCCGTGTGGCACAAGGAGCCGGACGTGTGCCTTTCCAGAATCAGGCTCTGCCGAGGACCAGAGACATGAGATGTTCCTCCTCTGGGCAAGCCCCGGTCCCAGATCCTGTTGTGCCTGTGAATAGGCTGCAGGGGGACGGTGAAGACCAGCAACAGCTTTCAGGGCTGCCACCTTCCGTGTGGAACAAGGAGCCGGACGTGTGCCTTTCCGGAATCAGGCTCTGCCGAGGACGAGAGCCATGAGATGTTCCTCCTCTGGGCAAGCCCGGGTCCTGAATCCTGTTGTGCCTGTGAATAGGCTGCAGGGGGACGGTGAAGACCAGCAACAGCTTTCAGGGCTGCCACCTTCCGTGTGGGACAAGGAGCCGGACGTGTGCCTTTTCGGAAAGAGACTCTGCCGAGGATGAGAGCCATGAGATGTTCCTCCTCTGGGCAAGACCGGGTCCCGGATCCTGTTGTGCCTGTGAATACGCTGCAGGGGGACGGTGAAGACCAGCAACAGCTTTCCGGCCTGCCACCTTCCGTGTGGGACAAGGAGCCGGACGTGTGCCTTTCCAGAATCGGGCTCTGCCGAGGACGAGAGCCATGAGATGTTCCTCCTCTGGGCAAGCCCGGGTCCCAGATCCTGTTGTGCCTGTGAATAGGCTGCAGGGGGACGGTGAAGAACAGCAACAGCTTTCCGGCCTGCCACCTTCCGTGTGGGACAAGGAGCCGGACGTGTGCCTTTTCGAAAAGAGGCTCTGCCGAGGACGAGAGCCATGAGATGTTCCTCCTCTGGGCAAGCCCGGGTCCCAGATCCTGTTGTGCCTGTGAATAGGCTGCAGGGGGACGGTGAAGACCAGCAACAGCTTTCCGGCCTGCCACCATCCGTGTGGGACAAGGAGCCGGACGTGTGCCTTTCCAGAATCAGGCTCTGCCGAGGACGAGAGCCATGAGATGTTCCTCCTCTGGGCAAACCCGGGTCCCAGATCCTGTTGTGCCTGTGAATAGGCTGCAGGGGGACGGTGAAGACCAGCAACAGCTTTCCGGCCTACCACCTTCCGTGTGGGACAAGGAGCCGGACGTGTGCCTTTCCAGAATTAGACTCTGCCGAGGACGAGATCCATGAGATGTTCCTCCTCTGGGCAAGCCCGGGTCCCAGATCCTGTTGTGCCTGTGAATAGGCTGCAGGGGGACGGTGAAGACCAGCAACAGCTTTCAGGGCTGCCACCTTCCGTGTGCGACAAGGAGCCGGACATGTGCCTTTTCGGAATCGGGCTCTGCCGAGGACGAGAGCCATGAGATGTTCCTCCTCTGGGCAAGCCCGGGTCCCAGATCCTGTTGTGCCTGTGAATAGGCTGCAGGGGGACGGTGAAGACCAGCAACAGCTTTCCGGCCTGCCACCTTCCGTGTGGGACAAGGAGCCGGACGTGTGCCTTTTCGGAATCGGGCTCTGCCGAGGACGAGATCCATGAGATGTTCCTCCTCTGGGCAAGCCCGGGTCCCAGATCCTGTTGTGCCTGTGAATAGGCTGCAGGGGGACGGTGAAGACCACCAAGAGCTTTCCGGCCTGCCACCTTCCGTGTGGGACAAGGAGCAGGACATGTGCCTTTCCGGAATCAGGCTCTGCCGAGGACGAGAGCCATGAGATGTTCCTCCTCTGGGCAAGCCCGGGTCCTGAATCCTGTTGTGCCTGTGAATAGGCTGCAGGGGGACGGTGAAGACCAGCAACATCTTTCAGGGCTGCCACCTTCCGTGTGGGACAAGGAGCCGGACGTGTGCCTTTTCGGAAAGAGACTCTGCCGAGGATGAGAGCCATGAGATGTTCCTCCTCTGGGCAAGACCGGGTCCCGGATCCTGTTGTGCCTGTGAATACGCTGCAGGGGGACGGTGAAGACCAGCAACAGCTTTCCGGCCTGCCACCTTCCGTGTGGGACAAGGAGCCGGACGTGTGCCTTTCCAGAATCGGGCTCTGCCGAGGACGAGAGCCATGAGATGTTCCTCCTCTGGGCAAGCCCGGGTCCCAGATCCTGTTGTGCCTGTGAATACGCTGCAGGGGGACGGTGAAGACCAGCAACAGCTTTCAGGGCTGCCACCTTCCGTGTGGGACAAGGAGCCGGACGTGTGCCTTTTCGGAAAGAGGCTCTGCCGAGGACGAGAGCCATGAGATGTTCCTCCTCTGGGCAAGCCCGGGTCCCAGATCCTGTTGTGCCTGTGAATAGGCTGCAGGGGGACGGTGAAGAACAGCAACAGCTTTCCGGCCTGCCACCTTCCGTGTGGGACAAGGAGCCGGACGTGTGCCTTTTCGAAAAGAGGCTCTGCCGAGGACGAGAGCCATGAGATGTTCCTCCTCTGGGCAAGCCCGGGTCCCAGATCCTGTTGTGCCTGTGAATAGGCTGCAGGGGGACGGTGAAGACCAGCAACAGCTTTCCGGCCTGCCACCTTCCGTGTGGGACAAGGAGCAGGACATGTGCCTTTCCGGAATCAGGCTCTGCCGAGGACGAGAGCCATGAGATGTTCCTCCTCTGGGCAAGCCCGGGTCCTGAATCCTGTTGTGCCTGTGAATAGGCTGCAGGGGGACGGTGAAGACCAGCAACATCTTTCAGGGCTGCCACCTTCCGTGTGGGACAAGGAGCCGGACGTGTGCCTTTTCGGAAAGAGACTCTGCCGAGGATGAGAGCCATGAGATGTTCCTCCTCTGGGCAAGACCGGGTCCCGGATCCTGTTGTGCCTGTGAATACGCTGCAGGGGGACGGTGAAGACCAGCAACAGCTTTCCGGCCTGCCACCTTCCGTGTGGGACAAGGAGCCGGACGTGTGCCTTTCCAGAATCGGGCTCTGCCGAGGACGAGAGCCATGAGATGTTCCTCCTCTGGGCAAGCCCGGGTCCTGAATCCTGTTGTGCCTGTGAATAGGCTGCAGGGGGATGGTGAAGACCAGCAACATCTTTCCAGCCTGCCACCTTCCGTGTGGCACAAGGAGCCGGACGTGTGCCTTTCCAGAATCAGGCTCTGCCGAGGACCAGAGACATGAGATGTTCCTCCTCTGGGCAAGCCCCGGTCCCAGATCCTGTTGTGCCTGTGAATAGGCTGCAGGGGGACGGTGAAGACCAGCAACAGCTTTCAGGGCTGCCACCTTCCGTGTGGAACAAGGAGCCGGACGTGTGCCTTTCCGGAATCAGGCTCTGCCGAGGACGAGAGCCATGAGATGTTCCTCCTCTGGGCAAGCCCGGGTCCTGAATCCTGTTGTGCCTGTGAATAGGCTGCAGGGGGACGGTGAAGACCAGCAACAGCTTTCAGGGCTGCCACCTTCCGTGTGGATCAAGGAGCCGGACGTGTGCCTTTTCGGAATCGGGCTCTGCCGAGGACGAGATCCATGAGATGTTCCTCCTCTGGGCAAGCCCGGGTCCCAGATCCTGTTGTGCCTGTGAATAGGCTGCAGGGGGACGGTGAAGACCACCAAGAGCTTTCCGGCCTGCCACCTTCCGTGTGGGACAAGGAGCAGGACGTGTGCCTTTCCGGAATCAGGCTCTGCCGAGGACGAGAGCCATGAGATGTTCCTCCTCTGGGCAAGCCCGGGTCCTGAATCCTATTGTGCCTGTGAATAGGCTGCAGGGGGACGGTGAAGACCAGCAACATCTTTCAGGGCTGCCACCTTCCGTGTGGGACAAGGAGCCGGACGTGTGCCTTTTCGGAAAGAGACTCTGCCGAGGATGAGAGCCATGAGATGTTCCTCCTCTGGGCAAGACCGGGTCCCGGATCCTGTTGTGCCTGTGAATACGCTGCAGGGGGACGGTGAAGACCAGCAACAGCTTTCCGGCCTGCCACCTTCCGTGTGGGACAAGGAGCCGGACGTGTGCCTTTCCAGAATCGGGCTCTGCCGAGGACGAGAGCCATGAGATGTTCCTCCTCTGGGCAAGCCCGGGTCCCAGATCCTGTTGTGCCTGTGAATACGCTGCAGGGGGACGGTGAAGACCAGCAACAGCTTTCAGGGCTGCCACCTTCCGTGTGGGACAAGGAGCCGGACGTGTGCCTTTTCGGAAAGAGGCTCTGCCGAGGACGAGAGCCATGAGATGTTCCTCCTCTGGGCAAGCCCGGGTCCCAGATCCTGTTGTGCCTGTGAATAGGCTGCAGGGGGACGGTGAAGAACAGCAACAGCTTTCCGGCCTGCCACCTTCCGTGTGGGACAAGGAGCCGGACGTGTGCCTTTTCGAAAAGAGGCTCTGCCGAGGACGAGAGCCATGAGATGTTCCTCCTCTGGGCAAGCCCGGGTCCCAGATCCTGTTGTGCCTGTGAATAGGCTGCAGGGGGACGGTGAAGACCAGCAACAGCTTTCCGGCCTGCCACCATCCGTGTGGGACAAGGAGCCGGACGTGTGCCTTTCCAGAATCAGGCTCTGCCGAGGACGAGAGCCATGAGATGTTCCTCCTCTGGGCAAACCCGGGTCCCAGATCCTGTTGTGCCTGTGAATAGGCTGCAGGGGGACGGTGAAGACCAGCAACAGCTTTCCGGCCTACCACCTTCCGTGTGGGACAAGGAGCCGGACGTGTGCCTTTCCAGAATTAGACTCTGCCGAGGACGAGATCCATGAGATGTTCCTCCTCTGGGCAAGCCCGGGTCCCAGATCCTGTTGTGCCTGTGAATAGGCTGCAGGGGGACGGTGAAGACCAGCAACAGCTTTCAGGGCTGCCACCTTCCGTGTGCGACAAGGAGCCGGACATGTGCCTTTTCGGAATCGGGCTCTGCCGAGGACGAGAGCCATGAGATGTTCCTCCTCTGGGCAAGCCCGGGTCCCAGATCCTGTTGTGCCTGTGAATAGGCTGCAGGGGGACGGTGAAGACCAGCAACAGCTTTCCGGCCTGCCACCTTCCGTGTGGGACAAGGAGCCGGACGTGTGCCTTTTCGGAATCGGGCTCTGCCGAGGACGAGATCCATGAGATGTTCCTCCTCTGGGCAAGCCCGGGTCCCAGATCCTGTTGTGCCTGTGAATAGGCTGCAGGGGGACGGTGAAGACCACCAAGAGCTTTCCGGCCTGCCACCTTCCGTGTGGGACAAGGAGCAGGACATGTGCCTTTCCGGAATCAGGCTCTGCCGAGGACGAGAGCCATGAGATGTTCCTCCTCTGGGCAAGCCCGGGTCCTGAATCCTGTTGTGCCTGTGAATAGGCTGCAGGGGGACGGTGAAGACCAGCAACATCTTTCAGGGCTGCCACCTTCCGTGTGGGACAAGGAGCCGGACGTGTGCCTTTTCGGAAAGAGACTCTGCCGAGGATGAGAGCCATGAGATGTTCCTCCTCTGGGCAAGACCGGGTCCCGGATCCTGTTGTGCCTGTGAATACGCTGCAGGGGGACGGTGAAGACCAGCAACAGCTTTCCGGCCTGCCACCTTCCGTGTGGGACAAGGAGCCGGACGTGTGCCTTTCCAGAATCGGGCTCTGCCGAGGACGAGAGCCATGAGATGTTCCTCCTCTGGGCAAGCCCGGGTCCCAGATCCTGTTGTGCCTGTGAATACGCTGCAGGGGGACGGTGAAGACCAGCAACAGCTTTCAGGGCTGCCACCTTCCGTGTGGGACAAGGAGCCGGACGTGTGCCTTTTCGGAAAGAGGCTCTGCCGAGGACGAGAGCCATGAGATGTTCCTCCTCTGGGCAAGCCCGGGTCCCAGATCCTGTTGTGCCTGTGAATAGGCTGCAGGGGGACGGTGAAGAACAGCAACAGCTTTCCGGCCTGCCACCTTCCGTGTGGGACAAGGAGCCGGACGTGTGCCTTTTCGAAAAGAGGCTCTGCCGAGGACGAGAGCCATGAGATGTTCCTCCTCTGGGCAAGCCCGGGTCCCAGATCCTGTTGTGCCTGTGAATAGGCTGCAGGGGGACGGTGAAGACCAGCAACAGCTTTCCGGCCTGCCACCTTCCGTGTGGGACAAGGAGCAGGACATGTGCCTTTCCGGAATCAGGCTCTGCCGAGGACGAGAGCCATGAGATGTTCCTCCTCTGGGCAAGCCCGGGTCCTGAATCCTGTTGTGCCTGTGAATAGGCTGCAGGGGGACGGTGAAGACCAGCAACATCTTTCAGGGCTGCCACCTTCCGTGTGGGACAAGGAGCCGGACGTGTGCCTTTTCGGAAAGAGACTCTGCCGAGGATGAGAGCCATGAGATGTTCCTCCTCTGGGCAAGACCGGGTCCCGGATCCTGTTGTGCCTGTGAATACGCTGCAGGGGGACGGTGAAGACCAGCAACAGCTTTCCGGCCTGCCACCTTCCGTGTGGGACAAGGAGCCGGACGTGTGCCTTTCCAGAATCGGGCTCTGCCGAGGACGAGAGCCATGAGATGTTCCTCCTCTGGGCAAGCCCGGGTCCTGAATCCTGTTGTGCCTGTGAATAGGCTGCAGGGGGATGGTGAAGACCAGCAACATCTTTCCAGCCTGCCACCTTCCGTGTGGCACAAGGAGCCGGACGTGTGCCTTTCCAGAATCAGGCTCTGCCGAGGACCAGAGACATGAGATGTTCCTCCTCTGGGCAAGCCCCGGTCCCAGATCCTGTTGTGCCTGTGAATAGGCTGCAGGGGGACGGTGAAGACCAGCAACAGCTTTCAGGGCTGCCACCTTCCGTGTGGAACAAGGAGCCGGACGTGTGCCTTTCCGGAATCAGGCTCTGCCGAGGACGAGAGCCATGAGATGTTCCTCCTCTGGGCAAGCCCGGGTCCTGAATCCTGTTGTGCCTGTGAATAGGCTGCAGGGGGACGGTGAAGACCAGCAACAGCTTTCAGGGCTGCCACCTTCCGTGTGGAACAAGGAGCCGGACGTGTGCCTTTTCGGAATCGGGCTCTGCCGAGGACGAGATCCATGAGATGTTCCTCCTCTGGGCAAGCCCGGGTCCCAGATCCTGTTGTGCCTGTGAATAGGCTGCAGGGGGACGGTGAAGACCACCAAGAGCTTTCCGGCCTGCCACCTTCCGTGTGGGACAAGGAGCCGGACGTGTGCCTTTCCGGAATCAGGCTCTGCCGAGGACGAGAGCCATGAGATGTTCCTCCTCTGGGCAAGCCCGGGTCCTGAATCCTATTGTGCCTGTGAATAGGCTGCAGGGGGACGGTGAAGACCAGCAACATCTTTCAGGGCTGCCACCTTCCGTGTGGGACAAGGAGCCGGACGTGTGCCTTTTCGGAAAGAGACTCTGCCGAGGATGAGAGCCATGAGATGTTCCTCCTCTGGGCAAGACCGGGTCCCGGATCCTGTTGTGCCTGTGAATACGCTGCAGGGGGACGGTGAAGACCAGCAACAGCTTTCCGGCCTGCCACCTTCCGTGTGGGACAAGGAGCCGGACGTGTGCCTTTCCAGAATCGGGCTCTGCCGAGGACGAGAGCCATGAGATGTTCCTCCTCTGGGCAAGCCCGGGTCCCAGATCCTGTTGTGCCTGTGAATACGCTGCAGGGGGACGGTGAAGACCAGCAACAGCTTTCAGGGCTGCCACCTTCCGTGTGGGACAAGGAGCCGGACGTGTGCCTTTTCGGAAAGAGGCTCTGCCGAGGACGAGAGCCATGAGATGTTCCTCCTCTGGGCAAGCCCGGGTCCCAGATCCTGTTGTGCCTGTGAATAGGCTGCAGGGGGACGGTGAAGAACAGCAACAGCTTTCCGGCCTGCCACCTTCCGTGTGGGACAAGGAGCCGGACGTGTGCCTTTTCGAAAAGAGGCTCTGCCGAGGACGAGAGCCATGAGATGTTCCTCCTCTGGGCAAGCCCGGGTCCCAGATCCTGTTGTGCCTGTGAATAGGCTGCAGGGGGACGGTGAAGACCAGCAACAGCTTTCCGGCCTGCCACCTTCCGTGTGGGACAAGGAGCCGGACGTGTGCCTTTCCAGAATCAGGCTCTGCCGAGGACGAGAGCCATGAGATGTTCCTCCTCTGGGCAAACCCGGGTCCCAGATCCTGTTGTGCCTGTGAATAGGCTGCAGGGGGACGGTGAAGACCAGCAACAGCTTTCCGGCCTGCCACCATCCGTGTGGGACAAGGAGCCGGACGTGTGCCTTTCCAGAATCAGGCTCTGCCGAGGACGAGAGCCATGAGATGTTCCTCCTCTGGGCAAGCCCGGGTCCCAGATCCTGTTGCGCCTGTGAATAGGCTGCAGGGGGACGGTGAAGACCAGCAACAGCTTTCAGGGCTGCCACCTTCCGTGTGGGACAAGGAGCCGGACGTGTGCCTTTCCGGAATCAGGCTCTGCCGAGGACGAGAGCCATGAGATGTTCCTCCTCTGGGCAAGCCCGGGTCCTGAATCCTGTTGTGCCTGTGAATAGGCTGCAGGGGGATGGTGAAGACCAGCAACATCTTTCCAGCCTGCCACCTTCCGTGTGGCACAAGGAGCCGGACGTGTGCCTTTCCAGAATCAGGCTCTGCCGAGGACCAGAGACATGAGATGTTCCTCCTCTGGGCAAGCCCCGGTCCCAGATGCTGTTGTGCCTGTGAATAGGCTGCAGGGGGACGGTGAAGACCAGCAACAGCTTTCAGGGCTGCCACCTTCCGTGTGGAACAAGGAGCCGGACGTGTGCCTTTCCGGAATCAGGCTCTGCCGAGGACGAGAGCCATGAGATGTTCCTCCTCTGGGCAAGCCCGGGTCCTGAATCCTGTTGTGCCTGTGAATAGGCTGCAGGGGGACGGTGAAGACCAGCAACATCTTTCAGGGCTGCCACCTTCCGTGTGGGACAAGGAGCCGGACGTGTGCCTTTTCGGAAAGAGACTCTGCCGAGGATGAGAGCCATGAGATGTTCCTCCTCTGGGCAAGACCGGGTCCCGGATCCTGTTGTGCCTGTGAATACGCTGCAGGGGGACGGTGAAGACCAGCAACAGCTTTCCGGCCTGCCACCTTCCGTGTGGGACAAGGAGCCGGACGTGTGCCTTTCCAGAATCGGGCTCTGCCGAGGACGAGAGCCATGAGATGTTCCTCCTCTGGGCAAGCCCGGGTCCCAGATCCTGTTGTGCCTGTGAATACGCTGCAGGGGGACGGTGAAGACCAGCAACAGCTTTCAGGGCTGCCACCTTCCGTGTGGGACAAGGAGCCGGACGTGTGCCTTTTCGGAAAGAGGCTCTGCCGAGGACGAGAGCCATGAGATGTTGCTCCTCTGGGCAAGCCCGGGTCCCAGATCCTGTTGTGCCTGTGAATAGGCTGCAGGGGGACGGTGAAGAACAGCAACAGCTTTCCGGCCTGCCACCTTCCGTGTGGGACAAGGAGCCGGACGTGTGCCTTTTCGAAAAGAGGCTCTGCCGAGGACGAGAGCCATGAGATGTTCCTCCTCTGGGCAAGCCCGGGTCCCAGATCCTGTTGTGCCTGTGAATAGGCTGCAGGGGGACGGTGAAGACCAGCAACAGCTTTCCGGCCTGCCACCTTCCGTGTGGGACAAGGAGCCGGACGTGTGCCTTTCCAGAATCAGGCTCTGCCGAGGACGAGAGCCATGAGATGTTCCTCCTCTGGGCAAACCCGGGTCCCAGATCCTGTTGTGCCTGTGAATAGGCTGCAGGGGGACGGTGAAGACCAGCAACAGCTTTCCGGCCTGCCACCATCCGTGTGGGACAAGGAGCCGGACGTGTGCCTTTCCAGAATCAGGCTCTGCCGAGGACGAGAGCCATGAGATGTTCCTCCTCTGGGCAAGCCCGGGTCCCAGATCCTGTTGCGCCTGTGAATAGGCTGCAGGGGGACGGTGAAGACCAGCAACAGCTTTCAGGGCTGCCACCTTCCGTGTGGGACAAGGAGCCGGACGTGTGCCTTTCCGGAATCAGGCTCTGCCGAGGACGAGAGCCATGAGATGTTCCTCCTCTGGGCAAGCCCGGGTCCTGAATCCTGTTGTGCCTGTGAATAGGCTGCAGGGGGATGGTGAAGACCAGCAACATCTTTCCAGCCTGCCACCTTCCGTGTGGCACAAGGAGCCGGACGTGTGCCTTTCCAGAATCAGGCTCTGCCGAGGACCAGAGACATGAGATGTTCCTCCTCTGGGCAAGCCCCGGTCCCAGATCCTGTTGTGCCTGTGAATAGGCTGCAGGGGGACGGTGAAGACCAGCAACAGCTTTCAGGGCTGCCACCTTCCGTGTGGAACAAGGAGCCGGACGTGTGCCTTTCCGGAATCAGGCTCTGCCGAGGACGAGAGCCATGAGATGTTCCTCCTCTGGGCAAGCCCGGGTCCTGAATCCTGTTGTGCCTGTGAATAGGCTGCAGGGGGACGGTGAAGACCAGCAACATCTTTCAGGGCTGCCACCTTCCGTGTGGGACAAGGAGCCGGACGTGTGCCTTTTCGGAAAGAGGCTCTGCCGAGGATGAGAGCCATGAGATGTTCCTCCTCTGGGCAAGACCGGGTCCCGGATCCTGTTGTGCCTGTGAATACGCTGCAGGGGGACGGTGAAGACCAGCAACAGCTTTCCGGCCTGCCACCTTCCGTGTGGGACAAGGAGCCGGACGTGTGCCTTTCCAGAATCGGGCTCTGCCGAGGACGAGAGCCATGAGATGTTCCTCCTCTGGGCAAGCCCGGGTCCCAGATCCTGTTGTGCCTGTGAATACGCTGCAGGGGGACGGTGAAGACCAGCAACAGCTTTCAGGGCTGCCACCTTCCGTGTGGGACAAGGAGCCGGACGTGTGCCTTTTAGGAAAGAGGCTCTGCCGAGGACGAGAGCCATGAGATGTTGCTCCTCTGGGCAAGCCCGGGTCCCAGATCCTGTTGTGCCTGTGAATAGGCTGCAGGGGGACGGTGAAGACCAGCAACAGCTTTCCGGCCTGCCACCTTCCGTGTGGGACAAGGAGCCGGACGTGTGCCTTTTCGAAAAGAGGCTCTGCCGAGGACGAGAGCCATGAGATGTTCCTCCTCTGGGCAAGCCCGGGTCCCAGATCCTGTTGTGCCTGTGAATAGGCTGCAGGGGGACGGTGAAGACCAGCAACAGCTTTCCGGCCTGCCACCTTCCGTGTGGGACAAGGAGCCGGACGTGTGCCTTTCCAGAATCAGGCTCTGCCGAGGACGAGAGCCATGAGATGTTCCTCCTCTGGGCAAACCCGGGTCCCAGATCCTGTTGTGCCTGTGAATAGGCTGCAGGGGGACGGTGAAGACCAGCAACAGCTTTCCGGCCTGCCACCATCCGTGTGGGACAAGGAGCCGGACGTGTGCCTTTCCAGAATCAGGCTCTGCCGAGGACGAGAGCCATGAGATGTTCCTCCTCTGGGCAAGCCCGGGTCCCAGATCCTGTTGCGCCTGTGAATAGGCTGCAGGGGGACGGTGAAGACCAGCAACAGCTTTCAGGGCTGCCACCTTCCGTGTGGGACAAGGAGCCGGACGTGTGCCTTTCCGGAATCAGGCTCTGCCGAGGACGAGAGCCATGAGATGTTCCTCCTCTGGGCAAGCCCGGGTCCTGAATCCTGTTGTGCCTGTGAATAGGCTGCAGGGGGATGGTGAAGACCAGCAACATCTTTCCAGCCTGCCACCTTCCGTGTGGCACAAGGAGCCGGACGTGTGCCTTTCCAGAATCAGGCTCTGCCGAGGACCAGAGACATGAGATGTTCCTCCTCTGGGCAAGCCCCGGTCCCAGATCCTGTTGTGCCTGTGAATAGGCTGCAGGGGGACGGTGAAGACCAGCAACAGCTTTCAGGGCTGCCACCTTCCGTGTGGAACAAGGAGCCGGACGTGTGCCTTTCCGGAATCAGGCTCTGCCGAGGACGAGAGCCATGAGATGTTCCTCCTCTGGGCAAGCCCGGGTCCTGAATCCTGTTGTGCCTGTGAATAGGCTGCAGGGGGACGGTGAAGACCAGCAACAGCTTTCAGGGCTGCCACCTTCCGTGTGGAACAAGGAGCCGGACGTGTGCCTTTTCGGAATCGGGCTCTGCCGAGGACGAGATCCATGAGATGTTCCTCCTCTGGGCAAGCCCGGGTCCCAGATCCTGTTGTGCCTGTGAATAGGCTGCAGGGGGACGGTGAAGACCACCAAGAGCTTTCCGGCCTGCCACCTTCCGTGTGGGACAAGGAGCAGGACGTGTGCCTTTCCGGAATCAGGCTCTGCCGAGGACGAGAGCCATGAGATGTTCCTCCTCTGGGCAAGCCCGGGTCCTGAATCCTGTTGTGCCTGTGAATAGGCTGCAGGGGGATGGTGAAGACCAGCAACATCTTTCCAGCCTGCCACCTTCCGTGTGGCACAAGGAGCCGGACGTGTGCCTTTCCAGAATCAGGCTCTGCCGAGGACCAGAGACATGAGATGTTCCTCCTCTGGGCAAGCCCCGGTCCCAGATCCTGTTGTGCCTGTGAATAGGCTGCAGGGGGACGGTGAAGACCAGCAACAGCTTTCAGGGCTGCCACCTTCCGTGTGGAACAAGGAGCCGGACGTGTGCCTTTCCGGAATCAGGCTCTGCCGAGGACGAGAGCCATGAGATGTTCCTCCTCTGGGCAAGCCCGGGTCCCAGATCCTGTTGTGCCTGTGAATAGGCTGCAGGGGGACGGTGAAGACCAGCAACATCTTTCAGGGCTGCCACCTTCCGTGTGGGACAAGGAGCCGGACGTGTGCCTTTTCGGAAAGAGACTCTGCCGAGGATGAGAGCCATGAGATGTTCCTCCTCTGGGCAAGACCGGGTCCCGGATCCTGTTGTGCCTGTGAATACGCTGCAGGGGGACGGTGAAGACCAGCAACAGCTTTCCGGCCTGCCACCTTCCGTGTGGGACAAGGAGCCGGACGTGTGCCTTTCCAGAATCGGGCTCTGCCGAGGACGAGAGCCATGAGATGTTCCTCCTCTGGGCAAGCCCGGGTCCCAGATCCTGTTGTGCCTGTGAATACGCTGCAGGGGGACGGTGAAGACCAGCAACAGCTTTCAGGGCTGCCACCTTCCGTGTGGGACAAGGAGCCGGACGTGTGCCTTTTCGGAAAGAGGCTCTGCCGAGGACGAGAGCCATGAGATGTTGCTCCTCTGGGCAAGCCCGGGTCCCAGATCCTGTTGTGCCTGTGAATAGGCTGCAGGGGGACGGTGAAGAACAGCAACAGCTTTCCGGCCTGCCACCTTCCGTGTGGGACAAGGAGCCGGACGTGTGCCTTTTCGAAAAGAGGCTCTGCCGAGGACGAGAGCCATGAGATGTTCCTCCTCTGGGCAAGCCCGGGTCCCAGATCCTGTTGTGCCTGTGAATAGGCTGCAGGGGGACGGTGAAGACCAGCAACAGCTTTCCGGCCTGCCACCTTCCGTGTGGGACAAGGAGCCGGACGTGTGCCTTTCCAGAATCAGGCTCTGCCGAGGACGAGAGCCATGAGATGTTCCTCCTCTGGGCAAACCCGGGTCCCAGATCCTGTTGTGCCTGTGAATAGGCTGCAGGGGGACGGTGAAGACCAGCAACAGCTTTCCGGCCTGCCACCATCCGTGTGGGACAAGGAGCCGGACGTGTGCCTTTCCAGAATCAGGCTCTGCCGAGGACGAGAGCCATGAGATGTTCCTCCTCTGGGCAAGCCCGGGTCCCAGATCCTGTTGCGCCTGTGAATAGGCTGCAGGGGGACGGTGAAGACCAGCAACAGCTTTCAGGGCTGCCACCTTCCGTGTGGGACAAGGAGCCGGACGTGTGCCTTTCCGGAATCAGGCTCTGCCGAGGACGAGAGCCATGAGATGTTCCTCCTCTGGGCAAGCCCGGGTCCTGAATCCTGTTGTGCCTGTGAATAGGCTGCAGGGGGATGGTGAAGACCAGCAACATCTTTCCAGCCTGCCACCTTCCGTGTGGCACAAGGAGCCGGACGTGTGCCTTTCCAGAATCAGGCTCTGCCGAGGACCAGAGACATGAGATGTTCCTCCTCTGGGCAAGCCCCGGTCCCAGATCCTGTTGTGCCTGTGAATAGGCTGCAGGGGGACGGTGAAGACCAGCAACAGCTTTCAGGGCTGCCACCTTCCGTGTGGAACAAGGAGCCGGACGTGTGCCTTTCCGGAATCAGGCTCTGCCGAGGACGAGAGCCATGAGATGTTCCTCCTCTGGGCAAGCCCGGGTCCTGAATCCTGTTGTGCCTGTGAATAGGCTGCAGGGGGACGGTGAAGACCAGCAACATCTTTCAGGGCTGCCACCTTCCGTGTGGGACAAGGAGCCGGACGTGTGCCTTTTCGGAAAGAGACTCTGCCGAGGATGAGAGCCATGAGATGTTCCTCCTCTGGGCAAGACCGGGTCCCGGATCCTGTTGTGCCTGTGAATACGCTGCAGGGGGACGGTGAAGACCAGCAACAGCTTTCCGGCCTGCCACCTTCCGTGTGGGACAAGGAGCCGGACGTGTGCCTTTCCAGAATCGGGCTCTGCCGAGGACGAGAGCCATGAGATGTTCCTCCTCTGGGCAAGCCCGGGTCCCAGATCCTGTTGTGCCTGTGAATACGCTGCAGGGGGACGGTGAAGACCAGCAACAGCTTTCAGGGCTGCCACCTTCCGTGTGGGACAAGGAGCCGGACGTGTGCCTTTTCGGAAAGAGGCTCTGCCGAGGACGAGAGCCATGAGATGTTGCTCCTCTGGGCAAGCCCGGGTCCCAGATCCTGTTGTGCCTGTGAATAGGCTGCAGGGGGACGGTGAAGACCAGCAACAGCTTTCCGGCCTGCCACCTTCCGTGTGGGACAAGGAGCCGGACGTGTGCCTTTTCGAAAAGAGGCTCTGCCGAGGACGAGAGCCATGAGATGTTCCTCCTCTGGGCAAACCCGGGTCCCAGATCCTGTTGTGCCTGTGAATAGGCTGCAGGGGGACGGTGAAGAACAGCAACAGCTTTCCGGCCTGCCACCTTCCGTGTGGGACAAGGAGCCGGACGTGTGCCTTTCCAGAATCAGGCTCTGCCGAGGACGAGAGCCATGAGATGTTCCTCCTCTGGGCAAACCCGGGTCCCAGATCCTGTTGTGCCTGTGAATAGGCTGCAGGGGGACGGTGAAGACCAGCAACAGCTTTCCGGCCTACCAACTTCAGTGTGGGACAAGGAGCCGGACGTGTGCCTTTCCAGAATCGGGCTCTGCCGAGGACGAGAGCCATGAGATGTTCCTCCTCTGGGCAAGCCCGGGTCCCAGATCCTGTTGTGCCTGTGAATACGCTGCAGGGGGACGGTGAAGACCAGCAACAGCTTTCAGGGCTGCCACCTTCCGTGTGGGACAAGGAGCCGGACGTGTGCCTTTTCGGAAAGAGGCTCTGCCGAGGACGAGAGCCATGAGATGTTCCTCCTCTGGGCAAGCCCGGGTCCCAGATCCTGTTGTGCCTGTGAATAGGCTGCAGGGGGACGGTGAAGAACAGCAACAGCTTTCCGGCCTGCCACCTTCCGTGTGGGACAAGGAGCCGGACGTGTGCCTTTTCGAAAAGAGGCTCTGCCGAGGACGAGAGCCATGAGATGTTCCTCCTCTGGGCAAGCCCGGGTCCCAGATCCTGTTGTGCCTGTGAATAGGCTGCCGGGGGACGGTGAAGACCAGCAACAGCTTTCCGGCCTGCCACCTTCCGTGTGGGACAAGGAGCCGGACGTGTGCCTTTCCAGAATCAGGCTCTGCCGAGGACGAGAGCCATGAGATGTTCCTCCTCTGGGCAAACCCGGGTCCCAGATCCTGTTGTGCCTGTGAATAGGCTGCAGGGGGACGGTGAAGACCAGCAACAGCTTTCCGGCCTGCCACCATCCGTGTGGGACAAGGAGCCGGACGTGTGCCTTTCCAGAATCAGGCTCTGCCGAGGACGAGATCCATGAGATGTTCCTCCTCTGGGCAAGCCCGGGTCCCAGATCCTGTTGTGCCTGTGAATAGGCTGCAGGGGGACGGTGAAGACCAGCAACAGCTTTCAGGGCTGCCACCTTCCGTGTGGGACAAGGAGCCGGACGTGTGCCTTTTCGGAATCAGGCTCTGCCGAGGACGAGAGCCATGAGATGTTCCTCCTCTGGGCAAGCCCGGGTCCCAGATCCTGTTGTGCCTGTGAATAGGCTGCAGGGGGATGGTGAAGACCAGCAACATCTTTCCAGCCTGCCACCTTCCGTGTGGCACAAGGAGCCGGACGTGTGCCTTTCCAGAATCAGGCTCTGCCGAGGACGAGAGCCATGAGATGTTCCTCCTCTGGGCAAGCCCGGGTCCTGAATCCTGTTGTGCCTGTGAATAGGCTGCAGGGGGATGGTGAAGACCAGCAACATCTTTCCAGCCTGCCACCTTCCGTGTGGCACAAGGAGCCGGACGTGTGCCTTTCCAGAATCAGGCTCTGCCGAGGACGAGAGACATGAGATGTTCCTCCTCTGGGCAAGCCCCGGTCCCAGATCCTGTTGTGCCTGTGAATAGGCTGCAGGGGGACGGTGAAGACCAGCAACAGCTTTCAGGGCTGCCACCTTCCGTGTGGAACAAGGAGCCGGACGTGTGCCTTTCCGGAATCAGGCTCTGCCGAGGACGAGTGCCATGAGATGTTCCTCCTCTGGGCAAGCCCGGGTCCTGAATCCTGTTGTGCCTGTGAATAGGCTGCAGGGGGACGGTGAAGACCAGCAACATCTTTCAGGGCTGCCACCTTCCGTGTGGGACAAGGAGCCGGACGTGTGCCTTTCCGGAATCAGGCTCTGCCGAGGACGAGAGCCATGAGATGTTCCTCCTCTGGGCAAGCCCGGGTCCTGAATCCTGTTGTGCCTGTGAATAGGCTGCAGGGGGACGGTGAAGACCAGCAACAGCTTTCAGGGCTGCCACCTTCCGTGTGGGACAAGGAGCCGGACGTGTGCCTTTCCGGAATCAGGCTCTGCCGAGGACGAGAGCCATGAGATGTTCCTCCTCTGGGCAAGCCCGGGTCCTGAATCCTGTTGTGCCTGTGAATAGGCTGCAGGGGGATGGTGAAGACCAGCAACATCTTTCCAGCCTGCCACCTTCCGTGTGGCACAAGGAGCCGGACGTGTGCCTTTCCAGAATCAGGCTCTGCCGAGGACGAGAGACATGAGATGTTCCTCCTCTGGGCAAGCCCCGGTCCCAGATCCTGTTGTGCCTGTGAATAGGCTGCAGGGGGACGGTGAAGACCAGCAACAGCTTTCAGGGCTGCCACCTTCCGTGTGGAACAAGGAGCCGGACGTGTGCCTTTCCGGAATCAGGCTCTGCCGAGGACGAGAGCCATGAGATGTTCCTCCTCTGGGCAAGCCCGGGTCCTGAATCCTGTTGTGCCTGTGAATAGGCTGCAGGGGGACGGTGAAGAACAGCAACAGCTTTCAGGGCTGCCACCTTCCGTGTGGGACAAGGAGCCGGACGTGTGCCTTTTCGGAAAGAGACTCTGCCGAGGATGAGAGCCATGAGATGTTCCTCCTCTGGGCAAGACCGGGTCCCGGATCCTGTTGTGCCTGTGAATACGCTGCAGGGGGACGGTGAAGACCAGCAACAGCTTTCCGGCCTGCCACCTTCCGTGTGGGACAAGGAGCCGGACGTGTGCCTTTCCAGAATCGGGCTCTGCCGAGGACGAGAGCCATGAGATGTTCCTCCTCTGGGCAAGCCCGGGTCCCAGATCCTGTTGTGCCTGTGAATACGCTGCAGGGGGATGGTGAAGACCAGCAACAGCTTTCAGGGCTGCCACCTTCCGTGTGGGACAAGGAGCCGGACGTGTGCCTTTTCGGAAAGAGGCTCTGCCGAGGACGAGAGCCATGAGATGTTCCTCCTCTGGGCAAGCCCGGGTCCCAGATCCTGTTGTGCCTGTGAATAGGCTGCAGGGGGACGGTGAAGACCAGCAACAGCTTTCCGGCCTGCCACCATCCGTGTGGGACAAGGAGCCGGACGTGTGCCTTTCCAGAATCAGGCTCTGCCGAGGACGAGAGCCATGAGATGTTCCTCCTCTGGGCAAGCCCGGGTCCCAGATCCTGTTGTGCCTGTGAATAGGCTGCAGGGGGACGGTGAAGACCAGCAACAGCTTTCCGGCCTGCCACCATCCGTGTGGGACAAGGAGCCGGACGTGTGCCTTTCCAGAATCAGGCTCTGCCGAGGACGAGATCCATGAGATGTTCCTCCTCTGGGCAAGCCCGGGTCCCAGATCCTGTTGTGCCTGTGAATAGGCTGCAGGGGGACGGTGAAGACCAGCAACAGCTTTCAGGGCTGCCACCTTCCGTGTGGGACAAGGAGCCGGACGTGTGCCTTTTCGGAATCAGGGTCTGCCGAGGACGAGAGCCATGAGATGTTCCTCCTCTGGGCAAGCCCGGGTCCCAGATCCTGTTGTGCCTGTGAATAGGCTGCAGGGGGATGGTGAAGACCAGCAACATCTTTCCAGCCTGCCACCTTCCGTGTGGCACAAGGAGCCGGACGTGTGCTTTTCCAGAATCAGGCTCTGCCGAGGACGAGAGCCATGAGATGTTCCTCCTCTGGGCAAGCCCGGGTCCCAGATCCTGTTGTGCCTGTGAATAGGCTGCAGGGGGACGGTGAAGACCAGCAACAGCTTTCAGGGCTGCCACCTTCCGTGTGGGACAAGGAGCCGGACGTGTGCCTTTCCGGAATCAGGCTCTGCCGAGGACGAGAGCCATGAGATGTTCCTCCTCTGGGCAAGCCCGGGTCCTGAATCCTGTTGTGCCTGTGAATAGGCTGCAGGGGGATGGTGAAGACCAGCAACATCTTTCCAGCCTGCCACCTTCCGTGTGGCACAAGGAGCCGGACGTGTGCCTTTCCAGAATCAGGCTCTGCCGAGGACGAGAGACATGAGATGTTCCTCCTCTGGGCAAGCCCCGGTCCCAGATCCTGTTGTGCCTGTGAATAGGCTGCAGGGGGACGGTGAAGACCAGCAACAGCTTTCAGGGCTGCCACCTTCCGTGTGGAACAAGGAGCCGGACGTGTGCCTTTCCGGAATCAGGCTCTGCCGAGGACGAGTGCCATGAGATGTTCCTCCTCTGGGCAAGCCCGGGTCCTGAATCCTGTTGTGCCTGTGAATAGGCTGCAGGGGGACGGTGAAGACCAGCAACATCTTTCAGGGCTGCCACCTTCCGTGTGGGACAAGGAGCCGGACGTGTGCCTTTCCGGAATCAGGCTCTGCCGAGGACGAGAGCCATGAGATGTTCCTCCTCTGGGCAAGCCCGGGTCCTGAATCCTGTTGTGCCTGTGAATAGGCTGCAGGGGGACGGTGAAGACCAGCAACAGCTTTCAGGGCTGCCACCTTCCGTGTGGGACAAGGAGCCGGACGTGTGCCTTTCCGGAATCAGGCTCTGCCGAGGACGAGAGCCATGAGATGTTCCTCCTCTGGGCAAGCCCGGGTCCTGAATCCTGTTGTGCCTGTGAATAGGCTGCAGGGGGATGGTGAAGACCAGCAACATCTTTCCAGCCTGCCACCTTCCGTGTGGCACAAGGAGCCGGACGTGTGCCTTTCCAGAATCAGGCTCTGCCGAGGACGAGAGACATGAGATGTTCCTCCTCTGGGCAAGCCCCGGTCCCAGATCCTGTTGTGCCTGTGAATAGGCTGCAGGGGGACGGTGAAGACCAGCAACAGCTTTCAGGGCTGCCACCTTCCGTGTGGAACAAGGAGCCGGACGTGTGCCTTTCCGGAATCAGGCTCTGCCGAGGACGAGAGCCATGAGATGTTCCTCCTCTGGGCAAGCCCGGGTCCTGAATCCTGTTGTGCCTGTGAATAGGCTGCAGGGGGACGGTGAAGAACAGCAACAGCTTTCAGGGCTGCCACCTTCCGTGTGGGACAAGGAGCCGGACGTGTGCCTTTTCGGAAAGAGACTCTGCCGAGGATGAGAGCCATGAGATGTTCCTCCTCTGGGCAAGACCGGGTCCCGGATCCTGTTGTGCCTGTGAATACGCTGCAGGGGGACGGTGAAGACCAGCAACAGCTTTCCGGCCTGCCACCTTCCGTGTGGGACAAGGAGCCGGACGTGTGCCTTTCCAGAATCGGGCTCTGCCGAGGACGAGAGCCATGAGATGTTCCTCCTCTGGGCAAGCCCGGGTCCCAGATCCTGTTGTGCCTGTGAATACGCTGCAGGGGGATGGTGAAGACCAGCAACAGCTTTCAGGGCTGCCACCTTCCGTGTGGGACAAGGAGCCGGACGTGTGCCTTTTCGGAAAGAGGCTCTGCCGAGGACGAGAGCCATGAGATATTCCTCCTCTGGGCAAGCCCGGGTCCCAGATCCTGTTGTGCCTGTGAATAGGCTGCAGGGGGACGGTGAAGACCAGCAACAGCTTTCCGGCCTGCCACCATCCGTGTGGGACAAGGAGCCGGACGTGTGCCTTTCCAGAATCAGGCTCTGCCGAGGACGAGAGCCATGAGATGTTCCTCCTCTGGGCAAGCCCGGGTCCCAGATCCTGTTGTGCCTGTGAATAGGCTGCAGGGGGACGGTGAAGACCAGCAACAGCTTTCCGGCCTGCCACCATCCGTGTGGGACAAGGAGCAGGACATGTGCCTTTCCAGAATCAGGCTCTGCCGAGGACGAGAGCCATGAGATGTTCCTCCTCTGGGCAAACCCGGGTCCCAGATCCTGTTGTGCCTGTGAATAGGCTGCAGGGGGACGGTGAAGACCAGCAACAGCTTTCCGGCCTACCACCTTCCGTGTGGGACAAGGAGCCGGACGTGTGCCTTTCCAGAATTAGACTCTGCCGAGGACGAGATCCATGAGATGTTCCTCCTCTGGGCAAGCCCGGGTCCCAGATCCTGTTGTGCCTGTGAATAGGCTGCAGGGGGACGGTGAAGACCAGCAACAGCTTTCAGGGCTGCCACCTTCCGTGTGCGACAAGGAGCCGGAAATGTGCCTTTTCGGAATCGGGCTCTGCCGAGGACGAGAGCCATGAGATGTTCCTCCTCTGGGCAAGCCCGGGTCCCAGATCCTGTTGTGCCTGTGAATAGGCTGCAGGGGGACGGTGAAGACCACCAAGAGCTTTCCGGCCTGCCACCTTCCGTGTGGGACAAGGAGCAGGACATGTGCCTTTCCGGAATCAGGCTCTGCCGAGGACGAGAGCCATGAGATGTTCCTCCTCTGGGCAAGCCCGGGTCCTGAATCCTGTTGTGCCTGTGAATAGGCTGCAGGGGGACGGTGAAGACCAGCAACATCTTTCAGGGCTGCCACCTTCCGTGTGGGACAAGGAGCCGGACGTGTGCCTTTTCGGAAAGAGACTCTGCCGAGGATGAGAGCCATGAGATGTTCCTCCTCTGGGCAAGACCGGGTCCCGGATCCTGTTGTGCCTGTGAATACGCTGCAGGGGGACGGTGAAGACCAGCAACAGCTTTCCGGCCTGCCACCTTCCGTGTGGGACAAGGAGCCGGACGTGTGCCTTTCCAGAATCGGGCTCTGCCAAGGACGAGAGCCATGAGATGTTCCTCCTCTGGGCAAGCCCGGGTCCCAGATCCTGTTGTGCCTGTGAATAGGCTGCATGGGGACGGTGAAGACCAGCAACAGCTTTCCGGCCTGCCACCTTCCGTGTGGGACAAGGAGCCGGACGTGTGCCTTTTCGGAAAGAGGCTCTGCCGAGGACGAGAGCCATGAGATGTTGCTCCTCTGGGCAAGCCCGGGTCCCAGATCCTGTTGTGCCTGTGAATAGGCTGCAGGGGGACGGTGAAGAACAGCAACAGCTTTCAGGGCTGCCACCTTCCGTGTGGGACAAGGAGCCGGACGTGTGCCTTTCCAGAATCAGGCTCTGCCGAGGACGAGAGCCATGAGATGTTCCTCCTCTGGGCAAACCCGGGTCCCAGATCCTGTTGTGCCTGTGAATACGCTGCAGGGGGACGGTGAAGACCAGCAACAGCTTTCAGGGCTGCCACCTTCCGTGTGGGACAAGGAGCCGGACATGTGCCTTTTTGGAATCGGGCTCTGCCGAGGACGAGAGCCATGAGATGTTCCTCCTCTGGGCAAGCCCGGGTCCCAGATCCTGTTGTGCCTGTGAATAGGCTGCAGGGGGACGGTGAAGACCAGCAACAGCTTTCCGGCCTGCCACCTTCCGTGTGGGACAAGGAGCCGGACGTGTGCCTTTTCGGAATCGGGCTCTGCCGAGGACGAGATCCATGAGATGTTCCTCCTCTGGGCAAGCCCGGGTCCCAGATCCTGTTGTGCCTGTGAATAGGCTGCAGGGGGACGGTGAAGACCACCAAGAGCTTTCCGGCCTGCCACCTTCCGTGTGGGACAAGGAGCAGGACATGTGCCTTTCCGGAATCAGGCTCTGCCGAGGACGAGAGCCATGAGATGTTCCTCCTCTGGGCAAGCCCGGGTCCTGAATCCTGTTGTGCCTGTGAATAGGCTGCAGGGGGACGGTGAAGACCAGCAACATCTTTCAGGGCTGCCACCTTCCGTGTGGGACAAGGAGCCGGACGTGTGCCTTTTCGGAAAGAGACTCTGCCGAGGACGAGATCCATGAGATGTTCCTCCTCTGGGCAAGCCCGGGTCCCAGATCCTGTTGTGCCTGTGAATAGGCTGCAGGGGGACGGTGAAGACCAGCAACAGCTTTCCGGCCTACCACCTTCCGTGTGGGACAAGGAGCCGGACGTGTGCCTTTCCAGAATTAGACTCTGCCGAGGACGAGATCCATGAGATGTTCCTCCTCTGGGCAAGCCCGGGTCCCAGATCCTGTTGTGCCTGTGAATAGGCTGCAGGGGGACGGTGAAGACCAGCAACAGCTTTCAGGGCTGCCACCTTCCGTGTGGGACAAGGAGCCGGACATGTGCCTTTTCGGAATCGGGCTCTGCCGAGGACGAGAGCCATGAGATGTTCCTCCTGTGGGCAAGCCCGGGTCCCAGATCCTGTTGTGCCTGTGAATAGGCTGCAGGGGGACGGTGAAGACCAGCAACAGCTTTCCGGCCTGCCACCTTCCGTGTGGGACAAGGAGCCGGACGTGTGCCTTTTCGGAATCGGGCTCTGCCGAGGACGAGATCCATGAGATGTTCCTCCTCTGGGCAAGCCCGGGTCCCAGATCCTGTTGTGCCTGTGAATAGGCTGCAGGGGGACGGTGAAGACCAGCAACAGCTTTCAGGGCTGCCACCTTCCGTGTGGGACAAGGAGCCGGACGTGTGCCTTTCCAGAATTAGACTCTGCCGAGGACGAGATCCATGAGATGTTCCTCCTCTGGGCAAGCCCGGGTCCCAGATCCTGTTGTGCCTGTGAATAGGCTGCAGGGGGACGGTGAAGACCAGCAACAGCTTTCCGGCCTGCCACCATCCGTGTGGGACAAGGAGCCGGACGTGTGCCTTTCCAGAATCAGGCTCTGCCGAGGACGAGAGCCATGAGATGTTCCTCCTCTGGGCAAACCCGGGTCCCAGATCCTGTTGTGCCTGTGAATAGGCTGCAGGGGGACGGTGAAGACCAGCAACAGCTTTCCGGCCTACCACCTTCCGTGTGGGACAAGGAGCCGGACGTGTGCCTTTCCAGAATTAGACTCTGCCGAGGACGAGATCCATGAGATGTTCCTCCTCTGGGCAAGCCCGGGTCCCAGATCCTGTTGTGCCTGTGAATAGGCTGCAGGGGGACGGTGAAGACCAGCAACAGCTTTCAGGGCTGCCACCTTCCGTGTGGGACAAGGAGCCGGACATGTGCCTTTTCGGAATCGGGCTCTGCCGAGGACGAGAGCCATGAGATGTTCCTCCTCTGGGCAAGCCCGGGTCCCAGATCCTGTTGTGCCTGTGAATAGGCTGCAGGGGGACGGTGAAGACCAGCAACAGCTTTCCGGCCTGCCACCTTCCGTGTGGGACAAGGAGCCGGACGTGTGCCTTTTCGGAATCAGGCTCTGCCGAGGACGAGATCCATGAGATGTTCCTCCTCTGGGCAAGCCCGGGTCCCAGATCCTGTTGTGCCTGTGAATAGGCTGCAGGGGGATGGTGAAGACCAGCAACAGCTTTCAGGGCTGCCACCTTCCGTGTGGGACAAGGAGCCGGACATGTGCCTTTTCGGAATCGGGCTCTGCCGAGGACGAGAGCCATGAGATGTTCCTCCTCTGGGCAAGCCCGGGTCCCAGATCCTGTTGTGCCTGTGAATAGGCTGCAGGGGGACGGTGAAGACCAGCAACAGCTTTCCGGCCTACCACCTTCCGTGTGGGACAAGGAGCCGGACGTGTGCCTTTCCAGAATTAGACTCTGCCGAGGACGAGATCCATGAGATGATCCTCCTCTGGGCAAGCCCGGGTCCCAGATCCTGTTGTGCCTGTGAATAGGCTGCAGGGGGACGGTGAAGACCAGCAACAGCTTTCAGGGCTGCCACCTTCCGTGTGGGACAAGGAGCCGGACATGTGCCTTTTCGGAATCGGGCTCTGCCGAGGACGAGAGCCATGAGATGTTCCTCCTCTGGGCAAGCCCGGGTCCCAGATCCTGTTGTGCCTGTGAATAGGCTGCAGGGGGACGGTGAAGACCAGCAACAGCTTTCCGGCCTGCCACCTTCCGTGTGGGACAAGGAGCCGGACGTGTGCCTTTCCAGAATCGGGCTCTGCCGAGGACGAGAGCCATGAGATGTTCCTCCTCTGGGCAAGCCCGGGTCCCAGATCCTGTTGTGCCTGTGAATAGGCTGCATGGGGACGGTGAAGACCAGCAACAGCTTTCAGGGCTGCCACCTTCCGTGTGGGACAAGGAGCCGGACGTGTGCCTTTTCGGAATCGGGCTCTGCCGAGGACGAGAGCCATGAGATGTTCCTCCTCTGGGCAAGCCCGGGTCCCAGATCCTGTTGTGCCTGTGAATAGGCTGCAGGGGGACGGTGAAGAACAGCAACAGCTTTCAGGGCTGCCACCTTCCGTGTGGGACAAGGAGCCGGACGTGTGCCTTTTCGGAAACAGGCTCTGCCGAGGACGAGAGCCATGAGATGTTGCTCCTCTGGGCAAGCCCGGGTCCCAGATCCTGTTGTGCCTGTGAATACGCTGCAGGGGGACGGTGAAGACCAGCAACAGCTTTCCGGCCTGCCACCATCCGTGTGGGACAAGGAGCCGGACGTGTGCCTTTCCAGAATCAGGCTCTGCCGAGGACGAGAGCCATGAGATGTTCCTCCTCTGGGCAAACCCGGGTCCCAGATCCTGTTGTGCCTGTGAATAGGCTGCAGGGGGACGGTGAAGACCAGCAACAGCTTTCAGGGCTGCCACCTTCCGTGTGGGACAAGGAGCCGGACGTGTGCCTTTCCAGAATTAGACTCTGCCGAAGACGAGATCCATGAGATGTTCCTCCTCTGGGCAAGCCCGGGTCCCAGATCCTGTTGTGCCTGTGAATAGGCTGCAGGGGGACGGTGAAGACCAGCAACAGCTTTCAGGGCTGCCACCTTCCGTGTGGGACAAGGAGCCGGACGTGTGCCTTTTCGGAAAGAGACTCTGCCGAGGACGAGAGCCATGAGATGTTCCTCCTCTGGGCAAGCCCGGGTCCCAGATCCTGTTGTGCCTGTGAATAGGCTGCAGGGGGACGGTGAAGACCAGCAACAGCTTTCCGGCCTGCCACCATCCGTGTGGGACAAGGAGCCGGACGTGTGCCTTTCCAGAATCAGGCTCTGCCGAGGACGAGAGCCATGAGATGTTCCTCCTCTGGGCAAACCCGGGTCCCAGATCCTGTTGTGCCTGTGAATAGGCTGCAGGGGGACGGTGAAGACCAGCAACAGCTTTCCGGCCTACCACCTTCCGTGTGGGACAAGGAGCCGGACGTGTGCCTTTCCAGAATTAGACTCTGCCGAGGACGAGATCCATGAGATGTTCCTCCTCTGGGCAAGCCCGGGTCCCAGATCCTGTTGTGCCTGTGAATAGGCTGCAGGGGGACGGTGAAGACCAGCAACAGCTTTCAGGGCTGCCACCTTCCGTGTGGGACAAGGAGCCGGACATGTGCCTTTTCGGAATCGGGCTCTGCCGAGGACGAGAGCCATGAGATGTTCCTCCTCTGGGCAAGCCCGGGTCCCAGATCCTGTTGTGCCTGTGAATAGGCTGCAGGGGGACGGTGAAGACCAGCAACAGCTTTCCGGCCTGCCACCTTCCGTGTGGGACAAGGAGCCGGACGTGTGCCTTTTCGGAAAGAGGCTCTGCCGAGGACGAGATCCATGAGATGTTGCTCCTCTGGGCAAGCCCGGGTCCCAGATCCTGTTGTGCCTGTGAATAGGCTGCAGGGGGACGGTGAAGAACAGCAACAGCTTTCAGGGCTGCCACCTTCCGTGTGGGACAAGGAGCCGGACGTGTGCCTTTTCGGAAACGGGCTCTGCCGAGGACGAGAGCCATGAGATGTTCCTCCTCTGGGCAAGCCCGGGTCCCAGATCCTGTTGTGCCTGTGAATAGGCTGCAGGGGGACGGTGAAGACCAGCAACAGCTTTCAGGGCTGCCACCTTCCGTGTGGGACAAGGAGCCGGACATGTGCCTTTTCGGAATCGGGCTCTGCCGAGGACGAGAGCCATGAGATGTTCCTCCTCTGGGCAAGCCCGGGTCCCAGATCCTGTTGTGCCTGTGAATAGGCTGCAGGGGGACGGTGAAGACCAGCAACAGCTTTCCGGCCTGCCACCTTCCGTGTGGGACAAGGAGCCGGACGTGTGCCTTTTCGGAATCGGGCTCTGCCGAGGACGAGATCCATGAGATGTTCCTCCTCTGGGCAAGCCCGGGTCCCAGATCCTGTTGTGCCTGTGAATAGGCTGCAGGGGGACGGTGAAGACCAGCAACAGCTTTCAGGGCTGCCACCTTCCGTGTGGGACAAGGAGCCGGACATGTGCCTTTTCGGAATCGGGCTCTGCCGAGGACGAGAGCCATGAGATGTTCCTCCTCTGGGCAAGCCCGGGTCCCAGATCCTGTTGTGCCTGTGAATAGGCTGCAGGGGGACGGTGAAGACCAGCAACAGCTTTCCGGCCTACCACCTTCCGTGTGGGACAAGGAGCCGGACGTGTGCCTTTCCAGAATTAGACTCTGCCGAGGACGAGATCCATGAGATGTTCCTCCTCTGGGCAAGCCCGGGTCCCAGATCCTGTTGTGCCTGTGAATAGGCTGCAGGGGGACGGTGAAGACCAGCAACAGCTTTCAGGGCTGCCACCTTCCGTGTGGGACAAGGAGCCGGACATGTGCCTTTTCGGAATCGGGCTCTGCCGAGGACGAGAGCCATGAGATGTTCCTCCTCTGGGCAAGCCCGGGTCCCAGATCCTGTTGTGCCTGTGAATAGGCTGCAGGGGGACGGTGAAGACCAGCAACAGCTTTCCGGCCTGCCACCTTCCGTGTGGGACAAGGAGCCGGACGTGTGCCTTTCCAGAATCGGGCTCTGCCGAGGACGAGAGCCATGAGATGTTCCTCCTCTGGGCAAGCCCGGGTGCCAGATCCTGTTGTGCCTGTGAATAGGCTGCAGGGGGCCGGTGAAGACCAGCAACAGCTTTCAGGGCTGCCACCTTCCGTGTGGGACAAGGAGCCGGACGTGTGCCTTTTCGGAAAGAGGCTCTGCCGAGGACGAGATCCATGAGATGTTGCTCCTCTGGGCAAGCCCGGGTCCCAGATCCTGTTGTGCCTGTGAATAGGCTGCAGGGGGACGGTGAAGAACAGCAACAGCTTTCAGGGCTGCCACCTTCCGTGTGGGACAAGGAGCCGGACATGTGCCTTTTCGGAATCGGGCTCTGCCGAGGACGAGAGCCATGAGATGTTCCTCCTCTGGGCAAGCCCGGGTCCCAGATCCTGTTGTGCCTGTGAATAGGCTGCAGGGGGACGGTGAAGACCAGCAACAGCTTTCCGGCCTACCACCTTCCGTGTGGGACAAGGAGCCGGACGTGTGCCTTTCCAGAATTAGACTCTGCCGAGGACGAGATCCATGAGATGTTCCTCCTCTGGGCAAGCCCGGGTCCCAGATCCTGTTGTGCCTGTGAATAGGCTGCAGGGGGACGGTGAAGACCAGCAACAGCTTTCAGGGCTGCCACCTTCCGTGTGGGACAAGGAGCCGGACATGTGCCTTTTCGGAATCGGGCTCTGCCGAGGACGAGAGCCATGAGATGTTCCTCCTCTGGGCAAGCCCGGGTCCCAGATCCTGTTGTGCCTGTGAATAGGCTGCAGGGGGACGGTGAAGACCAGCAACAGCTTTCCGGCCTGCCACCTTCCGTGTGGGACAAGGAGCCGGACGTGTGCCTTTCCAGAATCGGGCTCTGCCGAGGACGAGAGCCATGAGATGTTCCTCCTCTGGGCAAGCCCGGGTGCCAGATCCTGTTGTGCCTGTGAATAGGCTGCAGGGGGACGGTGAAGACCAGCAACAGCTTTCAGGGCTGCCACCTTCCGTGTGGGACAAGGAGCCGGACGTGTGCCTTTTCGGAAAGAGGCTCTGCCGAGGACGAGATCCATGAGATGTTGCTCCTCTGGGCAAGCCCGGGTCCCAGATCCTGTTGTGCCTGTGAATAGGCTGCAGGGGGACGGTGAAGAACAGCAACAGCTTTCAGGGCTGCCACCTTCCGTGTGGGACAAGGAGCCGGACGTGTGCCTTTTCGGAAACGGGCTCTGCCGAGGACGAGAGCCATGAGATGTTCCTCCTCTGGGCAAGCCCGGGTCCCAGATCCTGTTGTGCCTGTGAATACGCTGCAGGGGGACGGTGAAGACCAGCAACAGCTTTCCGGCCTGCCACCATCCGTGTGGGACAAGGAGCCGGACGTGTGCCTTTCCAGAATCAGGCTCTGCCGAGGACGAGAGCCATGAGATGTTCCTCCTCTGGGCAAACCCGGGTCCCAGATCCTGTTGTGCCTGTGAATAGGCTGCAGGGGGACGGTGAAGACCAGCAACAGCTTTCAGGGCTGCCACCTTCCGTGTGGGACAAGGAGCCGGACGTGTGCCTTTCCAGAATTAGACTCTACCGAAGACGAGATCCATGAGATGTTCCTCCTCTGGGCAAGCCCGGGTCCCAGATCCTGTTGTGCCTGTGAATAGGCTGCAGGGGGACGGTGAAGACCAGCAACAGCTTTCAGGGCTGCCACCTTCCGTGTGGGACAAGGAGCCGGACGTGTGCCTTTTCGGAAAGAGACTCTGCCGAGGACGAGAGCCATGAGATGTTCCTCCTCTGGGCAAGCCCGGGTCCCAGATCCTGTTGTGCCTGTGAATAGGCTGCAGGGGGACGGTGAAGACCAGCAACAGCTTTCCGGCCTGCCACCATCCGTGTGGGACAAGGAGCCGGACGTGTGCCTTTCCAGAATCAGGCTCTGCCGAGGACGAGAGCCATGAGATGTTCCTCCTCTGGGCAAACCCGGGTCCCAGATCCTGTTGTGCCTGTGAATAGGCTGCAGGGGGACGGTGAAGACCAGCAACAGCTTTCCGGCCTACCACCTTCCGTGTGGGACAAGGAGCCGGACGTGTGCCTTTCCAGAATTAGACTCTGCCGAGGACGAGATCCATGAGATGTTCCTCCTCTGGGCAAGCCCGGGTCCCAGATCCTGTTGTGCCTGTGAATAGGCTGCAGGGGGACGGTGAAGACCAGCAACAGCTTTCAGGGCTGCCACCTTCCGTGTGGGACAAGGAGCCGGACATGTGCCTTTTCGGAATCGGGCTCTGCCGAGGACGAGAGCCATGAGATGTTCCTCCTCTGGGCAAGCCCGGGTCCCAGATCCTGTTGTGCCTGTGAATAGGCTGCAGGGGGACGGTGAAGACCAGCAACAGCTTTCCGGCCTGCCACCTTCCGTGTGGGACAAGGAGCCGGACGTGTGCCTTTTCGGAATCGGGCTCTGCCGAGGACGAGATCCATGAGATGTTCCTCCTCTGGGCAAGCCCGGGTCCCAGATCCTGTTGTGCCTGTGAATAGGCTGCAGGGGGACGGTGAAGACCAGCAACAGCTTTCAGGGCTGCCACCTTCCGTGTGGGACAAGGAGCCGGACATGTGCCTTTTCGGAATCGGGCTCTGCCGAGGACGAGAGCCATGAGATGTTCCTCCTCTGGGCAAGCCCGGGTCCCAGATCCTGTTGTGCCTGTGAATAGGCTGCAGGGGGACGGTGAAGACCAGCAACAGCTTTCCGGCCTACCACCTTCCGTGTGGGACAAGGAGCCGGACGTGTGCCTTTCCAGAATTAGACTCTGCCGAGGACGAGATCCATGAGATGTTCCTCCTCTGGGCAAGACCGGGTCCCAGATCCTGTTGTGCCTGTGAATAGGCTGCAGGGGGACGGTGAAGACCAGCAACAGCTTTCAGGGCTGCCACCTTCCGTGTGGGACAAGGAGCCGGACATGTGCCTTTTCGGAATCGGGCTCTGCCGAGGACGAGAGCCATGAGATGTTCCTCCTCTGGGCAAGCCCGGGTCCCAGATCCTGTTGTGCCTGTGAATAGGCTGCAGGGGGACGGTGAAGACCAGCAACAGCTTTCCGGCCTGCCACCTTCCGTGTGGGACAAGGAGCCGGACGTGTGCCTTTCCAGAATCGGGCTCTGCCGAGGACGAGAGCCATGAGATGTTCCTCCTCTGGGCAAGCCCGGGTCCCAGATCCTGTTGTGCCTGTGAATAGGCTGCATGGGGACGGTGAAGACCAGCAACAGCTTTCAGGGCTGCCACCTTCCGTGTGGGACAAGGAGCCGGACGTGTGCCTTTTCGGAAAGAGGCTCTGCCGAGGACGAGATCCATGAGATGTTGCTCCTCTGGGCAAGCCCGGGTCCCAGATCCTGTTGTGCCTGTGAATAGGCTGCAGGGGGACGGTGAAGAACAGCAACAGCTTTCAGGGCTGCCACCTTCCGTGTGGGACAAGGAGGCGGACGTGTGCCTTTTCGGAAACGGGCTCTGCCGAGGACGAGAGCCATGAGATGTTCCTCCTCTGGGCAAGCCCGGGTCCCAGATCCTGTTGTGCCTGTGAATACGCTGCAGGGGGACGGTGAAGACCAGCAACAGCTTTCCGGCCTGCCACCATCCGTGTGGGACAAGGAGCCGGACGTGTGCCTTTCCAGAATCAGGCTCTGCCGAGGACGAGAGCCATGAGATGTTCCTCCTCTGGGCAAACCCGGGTCCCAGATCCTGTTGTGCCTGTGAATAGGCTGCAGGGGGACGGTGAAGACCAGCAAGAGCTTTCCGGCCTACCACCTTCCGTGTGGGACAAGGAGCCAGACGTGTGCCTTTCCAGAATTAGACTCTGCCGAGGACGAGATCCATGAGATGTTCCTCCTCTGGGCAAGCCCGGGTCCCAGATCCTGTTGTGCCTGTGAATAGGCTGCAGGGGGACGGTGAAGACCAGCAACAGCTTTCAGGGCTGCCACCTTCCGTGTGGGACAAGGAGCCGGACGTGTGCCTTTTCGGAAAGAGGCTCTGCCGAGGACGAGAGCCATGAGATGTTCCTCCTCTGGGCAAGCCCGGGTCCCAGATCCTGTTGTGCCTGTGAATAGGCTGCAGGGGGACGGTGAAGACCAGCAACAGCTTTCCGGCCTGCCACCTTCCGTGTGGGACAAGGAGCCGGACATGTGCCTTTCCGGAATCGGGCTCTGCCGAGGACGAGATCCATGAGATGTTCCTCCTCTGGGCAAGCCCGGGTCCCAGATCCTGTTGTGCCTGTGAATAGGCTGCATGGGGACGGTGAAGACCACCAAGAGCTTTCCGGCCTGCCACCTTCCGTGTGGGACAAGGAGCAGGACATGTGCCTTTCCGGAATCAGGCTCTGCCGGGGACGAGAGCCATGAGATGTTCCTCCTCTGGGCAAGCCCGGGTCCCAGATCCTGTTGTGCCTGTGAATAGGCTGCAGGGGGACGGTGAAGACCAGCAACAGCTTTCAGGGCTGCCACCTTCCGTGTGGGACAAGGAGCCGGACGTGTGCCTTTTCGGAAAGAGGCTCTGCCGAGGACGAGAGCCATGAGATGTTGCTCCTCTAGGCAAGCCCGGGTCCCAGATCCTGTTGTGCCTGTGAATAGGCTGCAGGGGGACGGTGAAGACCAGCAACATCTTTCCGGCCTGCCACCTTCCGTGTGGGACAAGGAGCCGGACGTGTGCCTTTTCGGAATCGGGCTCTGCCGAGGACGAGAGCCATGAGATGTTCCTCCTCTGGGCAAGCCCGGGTCCCAGATCCTGTTGTGCCTGTGAATAGGCTGCAGGGGGACGGTGAAGACCAGCAACAGCTTTCAGGGCTGCCACCTTCCGTGTGGGACAAGGAGCCGGACGTGTGCCTTTCCGGAATCAGGTTCTGCCGAGGACGAGAGCAATGAGATGTTCCTCCTCTGGGCAAACCCCGGTCCCAGATCCTGTTGTGCCTGTGAATAGGCTGCAGGGGGACGGTGAAGACCAGCAACATCTTTCAGGGCTGCCACCTTCCGTGTGGGACAAGGAGCCGGACGTGTGCCTTTCCAGAATCAGGCTCTGCCGAGGACGAGAGCCATGAGATGTTCCTCCTCTGGGAAAGCCCGGGCCCCAGATCCTGTTTTACCTGTGAATAGGCTGCAGGGGGACGGTGAAGACCAGCAACAGATTTCCGGCCTGCCACCTTCCGTGTGGGACAAGGTGCCGGAAGTGTGCCTTTTCGAAAAGAGGCTCTGCCGAGGACGAGAGCCATGAGATGTTCCTCCTCTGGGCAAGCCCGGGTCCCAGATCCTGTTGTGCCTGTGAATAGGCTGCAGGGGGACGGTGAAGACCAGCAAAATCTTTCAGGGCTGCCACCTTCCATGTGGGACAAGGAGCCGGACGTGTGCCTTTTCGGAAAGAGGCTCTGCCGAGGACGAGAGCCATGATATGTTCCTCCTCTGGGAAAGCCCGGGCCCCAGATCCTGTTTTACCTTTGAATAGGCTTCAGGGGGACGGTGAAGACCAGCAACAGCTTTCCGGCCTGCCACCTTCCGTGTGGGACAAGGAGCCGGACGTGTGACTTTTCAGAAATAGGCTCTGCCGAGGACGAGAGCCATGAGATGTTCCTCCTCTGGGCAAGCCCGGGTGCCAGATCCTGTTGTGCCTGTGAATAGGCTGCAGGGGGACGGTGAAGACCAGCAACAGCTTTCCGGCCTGCCACCTTCCGTGTTTGACAAGGAGCCGGACGTGTGCCTTTTCGGAATCGGGCTCTGCCGAGGACGAGAGCCATGAGATGTTCCTCCTCTGGGCAAGCCCGGGTCCCAGATCCTGTTGTGCCTGTGAATAGGCTGCAGGGGGACGGTGAAGACCAGCAACAGCTTTCCGGCCTGCCACCTTCCGTGTGGGACAAGGAGCCGGACGTGTGCCTTTCCAGAATCAGACTCTGCCGAGGACGAGAGCCATGAGATGTTCCTCCTCTGGGCAAGCCCGGGTCCCAGATCCTGTTGTGCCTGTGAATAGGCTGCAGGGGGACGGTGAAGACCAGCAACAGGATTCAGGGCTGCCACCTTCCGTGTGGGACAAGGAGCCGGACGTGTGCCTTTTCGGAATCGGGCTCTGCCGAGGACGAGAGCCATGAGATGTTCCTCCTCTGGGCAAGCCGGGGTCCCAGAACCTGTTGTGCCTGTGAATACGCTGCAGGGGGACGGTGAAGACCAGCAACAGCTTTCAGGGCTGCCACCTTCCGTGTGGGACAAGGAGCCGGACGTGTGCCTTTTCGGAATCGGGCTCTGCCGAGGACGAGATCCATGAGATGTTCCTCCTCTGGGCAAGCCCGGGTCCCAGATCCTGTTGTGCCTGTGAATAGGCTGCAGGGGGACGGTGAAGACCAGCAACAGCTTTCCGGCCAGCCACCTTCCGTGTGGGACAAGGAGCCGGACATGTGCCTTTCCGGAATCAGGCTCTGCCGAGGACGAGAGCCATGAGATGTTCCTCCTCTGGGCAAGCCCGGGTCCCAGATCCTGTTGTGCCTGTGAATAGGCTGCAGGGGGACGGTGAAGACCAGCAACAGCTTTCAGGGCTGCCACCTTCCGTGTGGGACAAGGAGCCGGACGTGTGCCTTTTCGGAAAGAGGCTCTGCCGAGGACGAGAGCCATGAGATGTTCCTCCTCTGGGCAAGCCCGGGTACCGGATCCTGTTGTGCCTGTGAATACGCTGCAGGGGGACGGTGAAGACCAGCAACAGCTTTCCGGCCTGCCACCTTCCGTGTGGGACAAGTAGCCAGACGTGTGCCTTTTCGGAAAGAGGCCCTGCCGAGGACGAGAGCCATGAGATGTTCCTCCTCTGGGCAAGCCCGGGTCCCAGATCCTGTTGTGCCTGTGAATAGGCTGCAGGGGGACGGTGAAGACCAGCAACAGCTTTCCGGCCTGCCACCTTCCGTGTGGGACAAGGAGCCGGACGTGTGCCTTTCCAGAATCAGGTTCTGCCGAGGACGAGAGCCATGAGATGTTCCTCCTCTGGGCAAACCCCGGTCCCACATCCTGTTGTGCCTGTTAATAGGCTGCAGGGGGACGGTGAAGACCAGCAACAGCTTTCAGGGCTGCCACCTTCCGTGTGGGACAAGGAGCCGGACATGTGCCTTTCCGGAATCAGACTCTGCCGAGGACGAGAGCCATGAGATGTTCCTCCTCTGGGCAAGCCCGGGTCCCAGATCCTGTTGTGCCTGTGAATAGGCTGCAGGGGGACGGTGAAGACCAGGAACAGCTTTCAGGGCTGCCACCTTCCTTCTGGGACAAGGAGCCGGACGTGTGCCTTTTCGGAATCGGGCTCTGCCGAGGACGAGAGCCATGAGATGTTCCTCCTCTGGGCAAGCCCGGGTCCCAGATCCTGTTGTGCCTGTGAATAGGCTGCAGGGGGACGGTGAAGACCAGCAACAGCTTTCAGGGCTGCCACCTTCCGTGTGGGACAAGGAGCCGGACGTGTGCCTTTTCGGAATCGGGCTCTGCTGAGGACGAGAGCCATGAGATGTTCCTCCTCTGGGCAAGCCCGGGTCCCGGATCCTGTTGTGCCTGTGAATACGCTGCAGGGGGACGGTGAAGACCAGCAAGAGCTTTCCGGCCTGCCACCTTCCGTGTGGGACAAGGAGCCAGACGTGTGCCTTTTCGGAAAGAGGCCCTGCCGAGGACGAGAGCCATGAGATGTTCCTCCTCTGGGCAAGCCCAGGTCCCAGATCCTTTTGTGCCTGTGAATAGGCTGCAGGGGAACGGTGAAGACCAGCAACAGCTTTCAGGGCTGCCACCTTCCGTGTGGGACAAGGAGCCGGACGTGTGCCTTTTCGGAATCGGGCTCTGCCGAGGACGAGAGCCATGAGATGTTCCTCCTCTGGGCAAGCCCGGGTCCCACATCCTGTTGTGCCTGTGAATAGGCTGCAGGGGGACGGTGAAGACCAGCAACAGCTTTCCGGCCTGCCACCTTCCGTGTGGGACAAGGAGCCGGACGTGTGCCTTTCCAGAATCAGACTCTGCCGAGGACGAGAGCCATGAGATGTTCCTCCTCTGGGCAAGCCCGGGTCCCAGATCCTGTTGTGCCTGTGAATAGGCTGCAGGGGGACGGTGAAGACCAGCAACAGCTTTCCGGCCTGCCACCTTCCGTGTGGGACAAGGAGCCGGACGTGTGACTTTTCAGAAATAGGCTCTGCCGAGGACGAGAGCCATGAGATGTTCCTCCTCTGGGCAAGCCCGTATCCCAGATCCTGTTGTGCCTGTGAATAGGCTGCAGGGGGACGGTGAAGACCAGGAACAGCTTTCAGGGCTGCCACCTTCCTTCTGGGACAAGGAGCCGGACGTGTGCCTTTTCGGAATCGGGCTCTGCCGAGGACGAGAGCCATGAGATGTTCCTCCTCTGGGCAAGCCCGGGTCCCAGATCCTGTTGTGCCTGTGAATAGGCTGCAGGGGGACGGTGAAGACCAGCAACAGCTTTCAGGGCTGCCACCTTCCGTGTGGGACAAGGAGCCGGACGTGTGCCTTTTCGGAAAGAGGCTCGGCCGAGGACGAGAGCCATGAGATGTTCCTCCTCTGGGCAAGCCCGGGTCCCAGATCCTGTTGTGCCTGTGAATAGGCTGCAGGGGGACGGTGAAGACCAGCAACAGCTTTCCGGCCTGCCACCTTCCGTGTGGGACAAGGAGCCGGACATGTGCCTTTCCGGAATCAGGCTCTGCCGAGGACGAGAGCCATGAGATGTTCCTCCTCTGGGCAAGCCCGGGTCCCAGATCCTGTTGTGCCTGTGAATAGGCTGCAGGGGGACGGTGAAGACCAGCAACATCTTTCAGGGCTGCCACCTTCCATGTGGGACAAGGAGCCGGACGTGTGCCTTTTCGGAAAGAGGCTCTGCCGAGGACGAGAGCCATGAGATGTTCCTCCTCTGGGCAAGCCCGGGCCCCAGATCCTGTTTTGCCTGTGAATAGGCTGCAGGGGGACGGTGAAGACCAGCAACAGCTTTCCGGCCTGCCACCTTCCGTGTGGGACAAGGAGCCGGACGTGTGCCTTTTCAGAAATAGGCTCTGCCGAGGACGAGAGCCATGAGATGTTCCTCCTCTGGGCAAGCCTGGGTCCCAGATCCTGTTGTGCCTGTGAATAGGCTGCAGGGGGACGGTGAAGACCAGCAACAGCTTTCCGGCCTGCCACCTTCCGTGTGGGACAAGGAGCCGGACGTGTGCCTTTTCGGAATCGGGCTCTGCCGAGGACGAGATCCATGAGATGTTCCTCCTCTGGGCAAGCCCGGGTCCCAGATCCTGTTGTGCCTGTGAATAGGCTGCAGGGGGACGGTGAAGACCAGCAACAGCTTTCAGGGCTGCCACCTTCTGTGTGGGACAAGGAGCCGGACGTGTGCCTTTTCGGAAAGAGGCTCTGCCGAGGACGAGAGCCATGAGATGTTCCTCCTCTGGGCAAGCCCGGGTCCCAGATCCTGTTGTGCCTGTGAATAGGCTGCAGGGGGACTGTGAAGAACAGCAACAGCTTTCCGGCCTGCCACCTTCCGTGTGGGACAAGGAGCCGGACGTGTGCCTTTTCGGAATCGGGCTCTGCCGAGGACGAGAGCCATGAGATGTTCCTCCTCTGGGCAAGCCCGGGTCCCAGATCCTGTTGTGCCTGTGAATAGGCTGCAGGGGGACGGTGAAGACCAGCAACAGCTTTCCGGCCTGCCACCTTCCGTGTGGGACAAGGAGCCGGACGTGTGCCTTTTCGGAATCGGGCTCTGCCGAGGACGAGATCCATGAGATGTTCCTCCTCTGGGCAAGCCCGGGTCCCAGATCCTGTTGTGCCTGTGAATAGGCTGCAGGGGGACGGTGAAGACCAGCAACAGCTTTCCGGCCTGCCACCTTCCGTGTGGGACAAGGAGCAGGACGTGTGCCTTTCCGGAATCAGGCTCTGCCGAGGACGAGAGACATGAGATGTTCCTCCTCTGGGCAAGCCCGGGTCCCAGATCCTGTTGTGCCTGTGAATAGGCTGCAGGGGGACGGTGAAGACCAGCAAGAGCTTTCAGGGCTGCCACCTTCCGTGTGGGACAAGGAGCCGGACGTGTGCCTTTTCGGAATCAGGCTCTGCCGAGGACGAGAGCCATGAGATGTTCCTCCTCTGGGCAAGCCCGGGTCCCAGATCCTGTTGTGCCTGTGAATAGGCTGCAGGGGGACGGTGAAGACCAGCAACAGCTTTCCGGCCTGCCACCTTCCGTGTGGGACAAGGAGCCGGACATGTGCCTTTTCGGAAAGAGGCTCTGCCGAGGACGAGAGCCATGATATGTTCCTCCTCTGGGAAAGCCCGGGCCCCAGATTCTGTTTTACCTTTGAATAGGCTTCAGGGGGACGGTGAAGACCAGCAACAGCTTTCCGGCCTGCCACCTTCCGTGTGTGACAAGGAGCCGGACGTGTGACTTTTCAGAAATAGGCTCTGCCGAGGACGAGAGCCATGAGATGTTCCTCCTCTGGGCAAGCCCGGGTCCCAGATCCTGTTGTGCCTGTGAATAGGCTGCAGGGGGACGGTGAAGAACAGCAACAGCTTTCCGGCCTGCCACCTTCCGTGTGGGACAAGGAGCCGGACGTGTGCCTTTCCAGAATCAGACTCTGCCGAGGACGAGAGCCATGAGATGTTCCTCCTCTGGGCAAGCCCGGGTCCCAGATCCTGTTGTGCCTGTGAATAGGCTGCAGGGGGACGGTGAAGACCAGCAACAGCTTTCAGGGCTGCCACCTTCCGTGTGGGACAAGGAGCCGGACGTGTGCCTTTTCGGAAAGAGGCTCTGCCGAGGACGAGAGCCATGAGATGTTCCTCCTCTGGGCAAGCCCGGGTCCCAGACCCTGTTGTGCCTGTGAATACGCTGCAGGGGGACGGTGAAGACCAGCAACAGCTTTCAGGGCTGCCACCTTCCGTGTGGGACAAGGAGCCGGACGTGTGCCTTTTCGGAATCGGGCTCTGCCGAGGATGAGATCCATGAGATGTTCCTCCTCTGGGCAAGCCCGGGTCCCAGATCCTGTTGTGCCTGTGAATAGGCTGCAGGGGGACGGTGAAGACCAGCAACAGCTTTCCGGCCTGCCACCTTCCGTGTGGGACAAGGAGCCGGACATGTGCCTTTCCGGAATCAGGCTCTGCCGAGGACGAGAGCCATGAGATGTTCCTCCTCTGGGCAAGCCCGGGTCCCAGATCCTGTTGTGCCTGTGAATAGGCTGCAGGGGGACGGTGAAGACCAGCAACAGCTTTCAGGGCTGCCACCTTCCGTGTGGGACAAGGAGCCGGACGTGTGCCTTTTCGGAAAGAGGCTCTGCCGAGGACGAGAGCCATGAGATGTTCCTCCTCTGGGCAAGCCCGGGTACCGGATCCTGTTGTGCCTGTGAATACGCTGCAGGGGGATGGTGAAGACCAGCAACAGCTTTCCGGCCTGCCACCTTCCGTGTGGGACAAGTAGCCAGACGTGTGCCTTTTCGGAAAGAGGCCCTGCCGAGGACGAGAGCCATGAGATGTTCCTCCTCTGGGCAAGCCCAGGTCCCAGATCCTTTTGTGCCTGTGAATAGGCTGCAGTGGAACGGTGAAGACCAGCAACAGCTTTCAGGGCTGCCACCTTCCGTGTGGGACAAGGAGCCGGACGTGTGCCTTTTCGGAATCGGGCTCTGCCGAGGACGAGAGCCATGAGATGTTCCTCCTCTGGGCAAGCCCGGGTCCCAGATCCTGTTGTGCCTGTGAATAGGCTGCAGGGGGACGGTGAAGACCAGCAACAGCTTTCAGGGCTGCCACCTTCTGTGTGGGACAAGGAGCCGGACGTGTGCCTTTTCGGAAAGAGGCTCTGCCGAGGACGAGAGCCATGAGATGTTCCTCCTCTGGGCAAGCCCGGGTCCCAGATCCTGTTGTGCCTGTGAATAGGCTGCAGGGGGACGGTGAAGACCAGCAACAGCTTTCCGGCCTGCCACCTTCCGTGTGGGACAAGGAGCCGGACGTGTGCCTTTTCGGAATCGGGCTCTGCCGAGGACGAGAGCCATGAGATGTTCCTCCTCTGGGCAAGCCCGGGTCCCAGATCCTGTTGTGCCTGTGAATAGGCTGCAGGGGGACGGTGAAGACCAGCAAGAGCTTTCAGGGCTGCCACCTTCCGTGTGGGACAAGGAGCCGGACGTGTGCCTTTTCGGAATCAGGCTCTGCCGAGGACGAGAGCCATGAGATGTTCCTCCTCTGGGCAAGCCCGGGTCCCAGATCCTGTTGTGCCTGTGAATAGGCTGCAGGGGGACGGTGAAGACCAGCAACAGCTTTCCGGCCTGCCACCTTCCGTGTGGGACAAGGAGCCGGACATGTGCCTTTTCGGAAAGAGGCTCTGCCGAGGACGAGAGCCATGATATGTTCCTCCTCTGGGAAAGCCCGGGCCCCAGATCCTGTTTTACCTTTGAATAGGCTTCAGGGGGACGGTGAAGACCAGCAACAGCTTTCCGGCCTGCCACCTTCCGTGTGTGACAAGGAGCCGGACGTGTGACTTTTCAGAAATAGGCTCTGCCGAGGACGAGAGCCATGAGATGTTCCTCCTCTGGGCAAGCCCGGGTCCCAGATCCTGTTGTGCCTGTGAATAGGCTGCAGGGGGACGGTGAAGAACAGCAACAGCTTTCCGGCCTGCCACCTTCCGTGTGGGACAAGGAGCCGGACGTGTGCCTTTTCGGAATCGGGCTCTGCCGAGGACGAGAGCCATGAGATGTTCCTCCTCTGGGCAAGCCCGGGTCCCAGATCCTGTTGTGCCTGTGAATAGGCTGCAGGGGGACGGTGAAGACCAGCAACAGCTTTCCGGCCTGCCACCTTCCGTGTGGGACAAGGAGCCGGACGTGTGCCTTTCCAGAATCAGACTCTGCCGAGGACGAGAGCCATGAGATGTTCCTCCTCTGGGCAAGCCCGGGTCCCAGATCCTGTTGTGCCTGTGAATAGGCTGCAGGGGGACGGTGAAGACCAGCAACAGCTTTCAGGGCTGCCACCTTCCGTGTGGGACAAGGAGCCGGACGTGTGCCTTTTCGGAAAGAGGCTCTGCCGAGGACGAGAGCCATGAGATGTTCCTCCTCTGGGCAAGCCCGGGTCCCAGACCCTGTTGTGCCTGTGAATACGCTGCAGGGGGACGGTGAAGACCAGCAACAGCTTTCAGGGCTGCCACCTTCCGTGTGGGACAAGGAGCCGGACGTGTGCCTTTTCGGAATCGGGCTCTGCCGAGGATGAGATCCATGAGATGTTCCTCCTCTGGGCAAGCCCGGGTCCCAGATCCTGTTGTGCCTGTGAATAGGCTGCAGGGGGACGGTGAAGACCAGCAACAGCTTTCCGGCCTGCCACCTTCCGTGTGGGACAAGGAGCCGGACATGTGCCT
Organism: Astur gentilis; assembly: GCF_929443795.1. Taxonomy (NCBI): domain Eukaryota; kingdom Metazoa; phylum Chordata; class Aves; order Accipitriformes; family Accipitridae; genus Astur; species Astur gentilis. The sequence goes on along the minus strand of NW_026060868.1, from coordinate 6,925,055 downwards.
TTCCGGAATCAGGCTCTGCCGAGGACGAGAGCCATGAGATGTTCCTCCTCTGGGCAAGCCCGGGTCCCAGATCCTGTTGTGCCTGTGAATAGGCTGCAGGGGGACGGTGAAGACCAGCAACAGCTTTCCGGCCTGCCACCTTCCGTGTGGGACAAGTAGCCAGACGTGTGCCTTTTCGGAAAGAGGCCCTGCCGAGGACGAGAGCCATGAGATGTTCCTCCTCTGGGCAAGCCCAGGTCCCAGATCCTTTTGTGCCTGTGAATAGGCTGCAGTGGAACGGTGAAGACCAGCAACAGCTTTCAGGGCTGCCACCTTCCGTGTGGGACAAGGAACCGGACGTGTGCCTTTTCGGAATCGGGCTCTGCCGAGGACGAGAGCCATGAGATGTTCCTCCTCTGGGCAAGCCCGGGTCCCAGATCCTGTTGTGCCTGTGAATAGGCTGCAGGGGGACGGTGAAGACCAGCAACAGCTTTCAGGGCTGCCACCTTCTGTGTGGGACAAGGAGCCGGACGTGTGCCTTTTCGGAAAGAGGCTCTGCCGAGGACGAGAGCCATGAGATGTTCCTCCTCTGGGCAAGCCCGGGTCCCAGATCCTGTTGTGCCTGTGAATAGGCTGCAGGGGGACGGTGAAGACCAGCAACAGCTTTCCGGCCTGCCACCTTCCGTGTGGGACAAGGAGCCGGACGTGTGCCTTTTCGGAATCGGGCTCTGCCGAGGACGAGAGCCATGAGATGTTCCTCCTCTGGGCAAGCCCGGGTCCCAGATCCTGTTGTGCCTGTGAATAGGCTGCAGGGGGACGGTGAAGACCAGCAACAGCTTTCCGGCCTGCCACCTTCCGTGTGGGACAAGGAGCCGGACGTGTGCCTTTTCGGAATCGGGCTCTGCCGAGGACGAGATCCATGAGATGTTCCTCCTCTGGGCAAGCCCGGGTCCCAGATCCTGTTGTGTCTGTGAATAGGCTGCAGGGGGACGGTGAAGACCACCAAGAGCTTTCCGGCCTGCCACCTTCCGTGTGGGACAAGGAGCAGGACGTGTGCCTTTCTGGAATCTGGCTCTGCCGAGGACGAGAGCCATGAGATGTTCCTCCTCTGGGCAAGCCCGGGTCCTGAATCCTGTTGTGCCTGTGAATAGGCTGCAGGGGGATGGTGAAGACCAGCAGCATCTTTCCAGCCTGCCACCTTCCGTGTGGCACAAGGAGCCGGACGTGTGCCTTTCCAGAATCAGGCTCTGCCGAGGACGAGAGACATGAGATGTTCCTCCTCTGGGCAAGCCCGGGTCCCAGATCCTGTTGTGCCTGTGAATAGGCTGCAGGGGGACGGTGAAGACCAGCAACAGCTTTCAGGGCTGCCACCTTCCGTGTGGGACAAGGAGCCGGACGTGTGCCTTTTCGGAATCAGGCTCTGCCGAGGACGAGAGCCATGAGATGTTCCTCCTCTGGGCAAGCCCGGGTCCCAGATCCTGTTGTGCCTGTGAATAGGCTGCAGGGGGATGGTGAAGACCAGCAACATCTTTCCAGCCTGCCACCTTCCGTGTGGCACAAGGAGCCGGACGTGTGCCTTTCCAGAATCAGGCTCTGCCGAGGACGAGAGACATGAGATGTTCCTCCTCTGGGCAAGCCCCGGTCCCAGATCCTGTTGTGCCTGTGAATAGGCTGCAGGGGGACGGTGAAGACCAGCAACAGCTTTCAGGGCTGCCACCTTCCGTGTGGGACAAGGAGCCGGACGTGTGCCTTTCCGGAATCAGGCTCTGCCGAGGACGAGAGCCATGAGATGTTCCTCCTCTGGGCAAGCCCGGGTCCTGAATCCTGTTGTGCCTGTGAATAGGCTGCAGGGGGACGGTGAAGACCAGCAACATCTTTCAGGGCTGCCACCTTCCGTGTGGGACAAGGAGCCGGACGTGTGCCTTTTCGGAAAGAGACTCTGCCGAGGATGAGAGCCATGAGATGTTCCTCCTCTGGGCAAGACCGGGTCCCGGATCCTGTTGTGCCTGTGAATACGCTGCAGGGGGACGGTGAAGAACAGCAACAGCTTTCCGGCCTGCCACCTTCCGTGTGGGACAAGGAGCCGGACGTGTGCCTTTCCAGAATCGGGCTCTGCCGAGGACGAGAGCCATGAAATGTTCCTCCTCTGGGCAAGCCCGGGTCCCAGATCCTGTTGTGCCTGTGAATACGCTGCAGGGGGACGGTGAAGACCAGCAACAGCTTTCAGGGCTGCCACCTTCCGTGTGGGACAAGGAGCCGGACGTGTGCCTTTTCGGAAAGAGGCTCTGCCGAGGACGAGAGCCATGAGATGTTGCTCCTCTGGGCAAGCCCGGGTCCCAGATCCTGTTGTGCCTGTGAATAGGCTGCAGGGGGACGGTGAAGAACAGCAACAGCTTTCCGGCCTGCCACCTTCCGTGTGGGACAAGGAGCCGGACGTGTGCCTTTTCGAAAAGAGGCTCTGCCGAGGACGAGAGCCATGAGATGTTCCTCCTCTGGGCAAGCCCGGGTCCCAGATCCTGTTGTGCCTGTGAATAGGCTGCAGGGGGACGGTGAAGACCAGCAACAGCTTTCAGGGCTGCCACCTTCCGTGTGGGACAAGGAGCCAGACGTGTGACTTTTCGGAATCGGGCTCTGCCGAGGACGAGAGCCATGAGATGTTCCTCCTCTGGGCAAGCCCGGGTCCCAGATCCTGTTGTGCCTGTGAATAGGCTGCAGGGGGACGGTGAAGACCAGCAACAGCTTTCCGGCCTGCCACCTTCCGTGTGGGACAAGGAGCCGGACGTGTGCCTTTTCGGAATCGGGCTCTGCCGAGGACGAGATCCATGAGATGTTCCTCCTCTGGGCAAGCCCGGGTCCCAGATCCTGTTGTGTCTGTGAATAGGCTGCAGGGGGACGGTGAAGACCACCAAGAGCTTTCCGGCCAGCCACCTTCCGTGTGGGACAAGGAGCAGGACATGTGCCTTTCCGGAATCAGGCTCTGCCGAGGACGAGAGCCATGAGATGTTCCTCCTCTGGGCAAGCCCGGGTCCCAGATCCTGTTGTGCCTGTGAATAGGCTGCAGGGGGACGGTGAAGACCAGCAACATCTTTCAGGGCTGCCACCTTCCGTGTGGCACAAGGAGCCGGACGTGTGCCTTTCCAGAATCAGGCTCTGCCGAGGACGAGAGACATGAGATGTTCCTCCTCTGGGCAAGCCCCGGTCCCAGATCCTGTTGTGCCTGTGAATAGGCTGCAGGGGGACGGTGAAGACCAGCAACAGCTTTCAGGGCTGCCACCTTCCGTGTGGGACAAGGAGCCGGACGTGTGCCTTTCCGGAATCAGGCTCTGCCGAGGACGAGAGCCATGAGATGTTCCTCCTCTGGGCAAGCCCGGGTCCTGAATCCTGTTGTGCCTGTGAATAAGCTGCAGGGGGATGGTGAAGACCAGCAGCATCTTTCCAGCCTGCCACCTTCCGTGCGGCACAAGGAGCCGGACGTGTGCCTTTCCAGAATCAGGCTCTGCCGAGGACGAGAGACATGAGATGTTCCTCCTCTGGGCAAGCCCCGGTCCCAGATCCTGTTGTGCCTGTGAATAGGCTGCAGGGGGACGGTGAAGACCAGCAACAGCTTTCAGGGCTGCCACCTTCCGTGTGGGACAAGGAGCCGGACGTGTGCCTTTCCGGAATCAGGCTCTGCCGAGGACGAGAGCCATGAGATGTTCCTCCTCTGGGCAAGCCCGGGTCCTGAATCCTGTTGTGCCTGTGAATAGGCTGCAGGGGGACGGTGAAGACCAGCAACATCTTTCAGGGCTGCCACCTTCCGTGTGGGACAAGGAGCCGGACGTGTGCCTTTTCGGAAAGAGACTCTGCCGAGGATGAGAGCCATGAGATGTTCCTCCTCTGGGCAAGACCGGGTCCCGGATCCTGTTGTGCCTGTGAATACGCTGCAGGGGGACGGTGAAGACCAGCAACAGCTTTCCGGCCTGCCACCTTCCGTGTGGGACAAGGAGCCGGACGTGTGCCTTTCCAGAATCGGGCTCTGCCGAGGACGAGAGCCATGAGATGTTCCTCCTCTGGGCAAGCCCGGGTCCCAGATCCTGTTGTGCCTGTGAATACGCTGCAGGGGGACGGTGAAGACCAGCAACAGCTTTCAGGGCTGCCACCTTCCGTGTGGGACAAGGAGCCGGACGTGTGCCTTTTCGGAAAGAGGCTCTGCCGAGGACGAGAGCCATGAGATGTTCCTCCTCTGGGCAAGCCCGGGTCCCAGATCCTGTTGTGCCTGTGAATAGGCTGCAGGGGGACGGTGAAGAACAGCAACAGCTTTCCGGCCTGCCACCTTCCGTGTGGGACAAGGAGCCGGACGTGTGCCTTTTCGAAAAGAGGCTCTGCCGAGGACGAGAGCCATGAGATGTTCCTCCTCTGGGCAAGCCCGGGTCCCAGATCCTGTTGTGCCTGTGAATAGGCTGCAGGGGGACGGTGAAGACCAGCAACAGCTTTCCGGCCTGCCACCTTCCGTGTGGGACAAGGAGCCGGACGTGTGCCTTTCCAGAACCAGGCTCTGCCGAGGACGAGAGCCATGAGTTGTTCCTCCTCTGGGCAAACCCGGGTCCCAGATCCTGTTGTGCCTGTGAATAGGCTGCAGGGGGACGGTGAAGACCAGCAACAGCTTTCCGGCCTGCCACCATCCGTGTGGGACACGGAGCCGGACGTGTGCCTTTCCAGAATCAGGCTCTGCCGAGGACGAGATCCATGAGATGTTCCTCCTCTGGGCAAGCCCGGGTCCCAGATCCTGTTGTGCCTGTGAATAGGCTGCAGGGGGACGGTGAAGACCAGCAACAGCTTTCAGGGCTGCCACCTTCCGTGTGGGACAAGGAGCCGGACGTGTGCCTTTTCGGAATCAGGCTCTGCCGAGGACGAGAGCCATGAGATGTTCCTCCTCTGGGCAAGCCCGGGTCCCAGATCCTGTTGTGCCTGTGAATAGGCTGCAGGGGGATGGTGAAGACCAGCAACATCTTTCCAGCCTGCCACCTTCCGTGTGGCACAAGGAGCCGGACGTGTGCCTTTCCAGAATCAGGCTCTGCCGAGGACGAGAGCCATGAGATGTTCCTCCTCTGGGCAAGCCCGGGTCCCAGATCCTGTTGTGCCTGTGAATAGGCTGCAGGGGGACGGTGAAGACCAGCAACAGCTTTCAGGGCTGCCACCTTCCGTGTGGGACAAGGAGCCGGACGTGTGCCTTTCCGGAATCAGGCTCTGCCGAGGACGAGAGCCATGAGATGTTCCTCCTCTGGGCAAGCCCGGGTCCTGAATCCTGTTGTGCCTGTGAATAGGCTGCAGGGGGATGGTGAAGACCAGCAACATCTTTCCAGCCTGCCACCTTCCGTGTGGCACAAGGAGCCGGACGTGTGCCTTTCCAGAATCAGGCTCTGCCGAGGACCAGAGACATGAGATGTTCCTCCTCTGGGCAAGCCCCGGTCCCAGATCCTGTTGTGCCTGTGAATAGGCTGCAGGGGGACGGTGAAGACCAGCAACAGCTTTCAGGGCTGCCACCTTCCGTGTGGAACAAGGAGCCGGACGTGTGCCTTTCCGGAATCAGGCTCTGCCGAGGACGAGAGCCATGAGATGTTCCTCCTCTGGGCAAGCCCGGGTCCTGTTTGCTGTTGTGCCTGTGAATAGGCTGCAGGGGGACGGTGAAGACCAGCAACAGCTTTCAGGGCTGCCACCTTCCGTGTGGGACAAGGAGCCGGACGTGTGCCTTTTCGGAAAGAGACTCTGCCGAGGATGAGAGCCATGAGATGTTCCTCCTCTGGGCAAGACCGGGTCCCGGATCCTGTTGTGCCTGTGAATACGCTGCAGGGGGACGGTGAAGACCAGCAACAGCTTTCAGGGCTGCCACCTTCCGTGTGGGACAAGGAGCCGGACGTGTGCCTTTCCAGAATCGGGCTCTGCCGAGGACGAGAGCCATGAGATGTTCCTCCTCTGGGCAAGCCCGGGTCCCAGATCCTGTTGTGCCTGTGAATACGCTGCAGGGGGACGGTGAAGACAAGCAACAGCTTTCAGGGCTGCCACCTTCCGTGTGGGACAAGGAGCCGGACGTGTGCCTTTTCGGAAAGAGGCTCTGCCGAGGACGAGAGCCATGAGATGTTGCTCCTCTGGGCAAGCCCGGGTCCCAGATCCTGTTGTGCCTGTGAATAGGCTGCAGGGGGACGGTGAAGAACAGCAACAGCTTTCCGGCCTGCCACCTTCCGTGTGGGACAAGGAGCCGGACGTGTGCCTTTTCGAAAAGAGGCTCTGCCGAGGACGAGAGCCATGAGATGTTCCTCCTCTGGGCAAGCCCGGGTCCCAGATCCTGTTGTGCCTGTGAATAGGCTGCAGGGGGACGGTGAAGACCAGCAACAGCTTTCCGGCCTGCCACCATCCGTGTGGGACAAGGAGCCGGACGTGTGCCTTTCCAGAATCAGGCTCTGCCGAGGACGAGAGCCATGAGATGTTCCTCCTCTGGGCAAACCCCGGTCCCAGATCCTGTTGTGCCTGTGAATAGGCTGCAGGGGGACGGTGAAGACCAGCAACAGCTTTCCGGCCTACCACCTTCCGTGTGGGACAAGGAGCCGGACGTGTGCCTTTCCAGAATTAGACTCTGCCGAGGACGAGATCCATGAGATGTTCCTCCTCTGGGCAAGCCCGGGTCCCAGATCCTGTTGTGCCTGTGAATAGGCTGCAGGGGGACGGTGAAGACCAGCAACAGCTTTCAGGGCTGCCACCTTCCGTGTGCGACAAGGAGCCGGACATGTGCCTTTTCGGAATCGGGCTCTGCCGAGGACGAGAGCCATGAGATGTTCCTCCTCTGGGCAAGCCCGGGTCCCAGATCCTGTTGTGCCTGTGAATAGGCTGCAGGGGGACGGTGAAGACCAGCAACAGCTTTCCGGCCTGCCACCTTCCGTGTGGGACAAGGAGCCGGACGTGTGCCTTTTCGGAATCGGGCTCTGCCGAGGACGAGATCCATGAGATGTTCCTCCTCTGGGCAAGCCCGGGTCCCAGATCCTGTTGTGCCTGTGAATAGGCTGCAGGGGGACGGTGAAGACCAGCAACAGCTTTCAGGGCTGCCACCTTCCGTGTGGGACAAGGAGCCGGACGTGTGCCTTTTCGGAAAGAGTCTCTTCCGAGGACGAGAGCCATGAGATGTTCCTCCTCTGGGCAAGCCCGGGTCCTGAATCCTGTTGTGCCTGTGAATAGGCTGCAGGGGGACGGTGAAGACCAGCAACAGCTTTCAGGGCTGCCACCTTCCGTGTGGGACAAGGAGCCGGACGTGTGCCTTTTCGGAAAGAGACTCTGCCGAGGATGAGAGCCATGAGATGTTCCTCCTCTGGGCAAGACCGGGTCCCGGATCCTGTTGTGCCTGTGAATACGCTGCAGGGGGACGGTGAAGACCAGCAACAGCTTTCCGGCCTGCCACCTTCCGTGTGGGACAAGGAGCCGGACGTGTGCCTTTCCAGAATCGGGCTCTGCCGAGGACGAGAGCCATGAGATGTTCCTCCTCTGGGCAAGCCCGGGTCCCAGATCCTGTTGTGCCTGTGAATACGCTGCAGGGGGACGGTGAAGACCAGCAACAGCTTTCAGGGCTGCCACCTTCCGTGTGGGACAAGGAGCCGGACGTGTGCCTTTTCGGAAAGAGGCTCTGCCGAGGACGAGAGCCATGAGATGTTCCTCCTCTGGGCAAGCCCGGGTCCCAGATCCTGTTGTGCCTGTGAATAGGCTGCAGGGGGACGGTGAAGAACAGCAACAGCTTTCCGGCCTGCCACCTTCCGTGTGGGACAAGGAGCCGGACGTGTGCCTTTTCGAAAAGAGGTTCTGCCGAGGACGAGAGCCATGAGATGTTCCTCCTCTGGGCAAGCCCGGGTCCCAGATCCTGTTGTGCCTGTGAATAGGCTGCAGGGGGACGGTGAAGACCAGCAACAGCTTTCCGGCCTGCCACCTTCCGTGTGGGACAAGGAGCCGGACGTGTGCCTTTCCAGAATCAGGCTCTGCCGAGGACGAGAGCCATGAGATGTTCCTCCTCTGGGCAAACCCGGGTCCCAGATCCTGTTGTGCCTGTGAATAGGCTGCAGGGGGACGGTGAAGACCAGCAACAGCTTTCCGGCCGGCCACCATCCGTGTGGGACAAGGAGCCGGACGTGTGCCTTTCCAGAATCAGGCTCTGCCGAGGACGAGATCCATGAGATGTTCCTCCTCTGGGCAAGCCCGGGTCCCAGATCCTGTTGTGCCTGTGAATAGGCTGCAGGGGGACGGTGAAGACCAGCAACAGCTTTCAGGGCTGCCACCTTCCGTGTGGGACAAGGAGCCGGACGTGTGCCTTTTCGGAATCAGGCTCTGCCGAGGACGAGAGCCATGAGATGTTCCTCCTCTGGGCAAGCCCGGGTCCCAGATCCTGTTGTGCCTGTGAATAGGCTGCAGGGGGATGGTGAAGACCAGCAACATTTTTCCAGCCTGCCACCTTCCGTGTGGCACAAGGAGCCGGACGTGTGCCTTTCCAGAATCAGGCTCTGCCGAGGATGAGAGCCATGAGATGTTCCTCCTCTGGGCAAGCCCGGGTCCCAGATCCTGTTGTGCCTGTGAATAGGCTGCAGGGGGACGGTGAAGACCAGCAACAGCTTTCAGGGCTGCCACCTTCCGTGTGGGACAAGGAGCCGGACGTGTGCCTTTCCGGAATCAGGCTCTGCCGAGGACGAGAGCCATGAGATGTTCCTCCTCTGGGCAAGCCCGGGTCCTGAATCCTGTTGTGCCTGTGAATAGGCTGCAGGGGGATGGTGAAGACCAGCAACATCTTTCCAGCCTGCCACCTTCCGTGTGGCACAAGGAGCCGGACGTGTGCCTTTCCAGAATCAGGCTCTGCCGAGGACCAGAGACATGAGATGTTCCTCCTCTGGGCAAGCCCCGGTCCCAGATCCTGTTGTGCCTGTGAATAGGCTGCAGGGGGACGGTGAAGACCAGCAACAGCTTTCAGGGCTGCCACCTTCCGTGTGGAACAAGGAGCCGGACGTGTGCCTTTCCGGAATCAGGCTCTGCCGAGGACGAGAGCCATGAGATGTTCCTCCTCTGGGCAAGCCCGGGTCCTGAATCCTGTTGTGCCTGTGAATAGGCTGCAGGGGGACGGTGAAGACCAGCAACATCTTTCAGGGCTGCCACCTTCCGTGTGGGACAAGGAGCCGGACGTGTGCCTTTTCGGAAAGAGATTCTGCCGAGGATGAGAGCCATGAGATGTTCCTCCTCTGGGCAAGACCGGGTCCCGGATCCTGTTGTGCCTGTGAATACGCTGCAGGGGGACGGTGAAGACCAGCAACAGCTTTCCGGCCTGCCACCTTCCGTGTGGGACAAGGAGCCGGACGTGTGCCTTTCCAGAATCGGGCTCTGCCGAGGACGAGAGCCATGAGATGTTCCTCCTCTGGGCAAGCCCGGGTCCCAGATCCTGTTGTGCCTGTGAATACGCTGCAGGGGGACGGTGAAGACCAGCAACAGCTTTCAGGGCTGCCACCTTCCGTGTGGGACAAGGAGCCGGACGTGTGCCTTTTCGGAAAGAGGCTCTGCCGAGGACGAGAGCCATGAGATGTTGCTCCTCTGGGCAAGCCCGGGTCCCAGATCCTGTTGTGCCTGTGAATAGGCTGCAGGGGGACGGTGAAGACCAGCAACAGCTTTCCGGCCTGCCACCTTCCGTGTGGGACAAGGAGCCGGACGTGTGCCTTTTCGAAAAGAGGCTCTGCCGAGGACGAGAGCCATGAGATGTTCCTCCTCTGGGCAAGCCCGGGTCCCAGATCCTGTTGTGCCTGTGAATAGGCTGCAGGGGGACGGTGAAGACCAGCAACAGCTTTCCGGCCTGCCACCATCCGTGTGGGACAAGGAGCCGGACGTGTGCCTTTCCAGAATCAGGCTCTGCCGAGGACGAGAGCCATGAGATGTTCCTCCTCTGGGCAAACCCGGGTCCCAGATCCTCTTGTGCCTGTGAATAGGCTGCAGGGGGACGGTGAAGACCAGCAACAGCTTTCCGGCCTACCACCTTCCGTGTGGGACAAGGAGCCGGACGTGTGCCTTTCCAGAATTAGACTCTGCCGAGGACGAGATCCATGAGATGTTCCTCCTCTGGGCAAGCCCGGGTCCCAGATCCTGTTGTGCCTGTGAATAGGCTGCAGGGGGACGGTGAAGACCACCAAGAGCTTTCCGGCCTGCCACCTTCCGTGTGGGACAAGGAGCAGGACATGTGCCTTTCCGGAATCAGGCTCTGCCGAGGACGAGAGCCATGAGATGTTCCTCCTCTGGGCAAGCCCGGGTCCTGAATCCTGTTGTGCCTGTGAATAGGCTGCAGGGGGACGGTGAAGACCAGCAACAGCTTTCAGGGCTGCCACCTTCCGTGTGGGACAAGGAGCCGGACGTGTGCCTTTTCGGAATCAGGCTCTGCCGAGGACGAGAGCCATGAGATGTTCCTCCTCTGGGCAAGCCCGGGTCCCAGATCCTGTTGTGCCTGTGAATAGGCTGCAGGGGGATGGTGAAGACCAGCAACATCTTTCCAGCCTGCCACCTTCCGTGTGGCACAAGGAGCCGGACGTGTGCCTTTCCAGAATCAGGCTCTGCCGAGGACGAGAGCCATGAGATGTTCCTCCTCTGGGCAAGCCCGGGTCCCAGATCCTGTTGTGCCTGTGAATAGGCTGCAGGGGGACGGTGAAGACCAGCAACAGCTTTCAGGGCTGCCACCTTCCGTGTGGGACAAGGAGCCGGACGTGTGCCTTTCCGGAATCAGGCTCTGCCGAGGACGAGAGCCATGAGATGTTCCTCCTCTGGGCAAGCCCGGGTCCTGAATCCTGTTGTGCCTGTGAATAGGCTGCAGGGGGATGGTGAAGACCAGCAACATCTTTCCAGCCTGCCACCTTCCGTGTGGCACAAGGAGCCGGACGTGTGCCTTTCCAGAATCAGGCTCTGCCGAGGACGAGAGACATGAGATGTTCCTCCTCTGGGCAAGCCCCGGTCCCAGATCCTGTTGTGCCTGTGAATAGGCTGCAGGGGGACGGTGAAGACCAGCAACAGCTTTCAGGGCTGCCACCTTCCGTGTGGAACAAGGAGCCGGACGTGTGCCTTTCCGGAATCAGGCTCTGCCGAGGACGAGTGCCATGAGATGTTCCTCCTCTGGGCAAGCCCGGGTCCTGAATCCTGTTGTGCCTGTGAATAGGCTGCAGGGGGACGGTGAAGACCAGCAACATCTTTCAGGGCTGCCACCTTCCGTGTGGGACAAGGAGCCGGACGTGTGCCTTTCCGGAATCAGGCTCTGCCGAGGACGAGAGCCATGAGATGTTCCTCCTCTGGGCAAGCCCGGGTCCTGAATCCTGTTGTGCCTGTGAATAGGCTGCAGGGGGACGGTGAAGACCAGCAACAGCTTTCAGGGCTGCCACCTTCCGTGTGGGACAAGGAGCCGGACGTGTGCCTTTCCGGAATCAGGCTCTGCCGAGGACGAGAGCCATGAGATGTTCCTCCTCTGGGCAAGCCCGGGTCCTGAATCCTGTTGTGCCTGTGAATAGGCTGCAGGGGGATGGTGAAGACCAGCAACATCTTTCCAGCCTGCCACCTTCCGTGTGGCACAAGGAGCCGGACGTGTGCCTTTCCAGAATCAGGCTCTGCCGAGGACGAGAGACATGAGATGTTCCTCCTCTGGGCAAGCCCCGGTCCCAGATCCTGTTGTGCCTGTGAATAGGCTGCAGGGGGACGGTGAAGACCAGCAACAGCTTTCAGGGCTGCCACCTTCCGTGTGGAACAAGGAGCCGGACGTGTGCCTTTCCGGAATCAGGCTCTGCCGAGGACGAGAGCCATGAGATGTTCCTCCTCTGGGCAAGCCTGGGTCCTGAATCCTGTTGTGCCTGTGAATAGGCTGCAGGGGGACGGTGAAGAACAGCAACAGCTTTCAGGGCTGCCACCTTCCGTGTGGGACAAGGAGCCGGACGTGTGCCTTTTCGGAAAGAGACTCTGCCGAGGATGAGAGCCATGAGATGTTCCTCCTCTGGGCAAGACCGGGTCCCGGATCCTGTTGTGCCTGTGAATACGCTGCAGGGGGACGGTGAAGAGCAGCAACAGCTTTCCGGCCTGCCACCTTCCTTGTGGGACAAGGAGCCGGACGTGTGCCTTTCCAGAATCGGGCTCTGCCGAGGACGAGAGCCATGAGATGTTCCTCCTCTGGGCAAGCCCGGGTCCCAGATCCTGTTGTGCCTGTGAATACGCTGCAGGGGGACGGTGAAGACCAGCAACAGCTTTCAGGGCTGCCACCTTCCGTGTGGGACAAGGAGCCGGACGTGTGCCTTTTCGGAAAGAGGCTCTGCCGAGGACGAGAGCCATGAGATGTTCCTCCTCTGGGCAAGCCCGGGTCCCAGATCCTGTTGTGCCTGTGAATAGGCTGCAGGGGGACGGTGAAGACCAGCAACAGCTTTCCGGCCTGCCACCATCCGTGTGGGACAAGGAGCCGGACGTGTGCCTTTCCAGAATCAGGCTCTGCCGAGGACGAGAGCCATGAGATGTTCCTCCTCTGGGCAAGCCCGGGTCCCAGATCCTGTTGTGCCTGTGAATAGGCTGCAGGGGGACGGTGAAGACCAGCAACAGCTTTCCGGCCTGCCACCATCCGTGTGGGACAAGGAGCCGGACGTGTGCCTTTCCAGAATCAGGCTCTGCCGAGGACGAGAGCCATGAGATGTTCCTCCTCTGGGCAAACCCGGGTCCCAGATCCTGTTGTGCCTGTGAATAGGCTGCAGGGGGACGGTGAAGACCAGCAACAGCTTTCCGGCCTACCACCTTCCGTGTGGGACAAGGAGCCGGACGTGTGCCTTTCCAGAATTAGACTCTGCCGAGGACGAGATCCATGAGATGTTCCTCCTCTGGGCAAGCCCGGGTCCCAGATCCTGTTGTGCCTGTGAATAGGCTGCAGGGGGACGGTGAAGACCAGCAACAGCTTTCAGGGCTGCCACCTTCCGTGTGCGACAAGGAGCCGGACATGTGCCTTTTCGGAATCAGGCTCTGCCGAGGACGAGAGCCATGAGATGTTCCTCCTCTGGGCAAGCCCGGGTCTCAGATCCTGTTGTGCCTGTGAATAGGCTGCAGGGGGACGGTGAAGACCAGCAACAGCTTTCCGGCCTGCCACCTTCCGTATGGGACAAGGAGCCGGACGTGTGCCTTTTCGGAATCGGGCTCTGCCGAGGACGAGATCCATGAGATGTTCCTCCTCTGGGCAAGCCCGGGTCCCAGATCCTGTTGTGCCTGTGAATAGGCTGCAGGGGGACGGTGAAGACCACCAAGAGCTTTCCGGCCTGCCACCTTCCGTGTGGGACAAGGAGCAGGACATGTGCCTTTCCGGAATCAGGCTCTGCCGAGGACGAGAGCCATGAGATGTTCCTCCTCTGGGCAAGCCCGGGTCCTGAATCCTGTTGTGCCTGTGAATAGGCTGCAGGGGGACGGTGAAGACCAGCAACATCTTTCAGGGCTGCCACCTTCCGTGTGGGACAAGGAGCCGGACGTGTGCCTTTTCGGAAAGAGACTCTGCCGAGGATGAGAGCCATGAGATGTTCCTCCTCTGGGCAAGACCGGGTCCCGGATCCTGTTGTGCCTGTGAATACGCTGCAGGGGGACGGTGAAGACCAGCAACAGCTTTCCGGCCTGCCACCTTCCGTGTGGGACAAGGAGCCGGACGTGTGCCTTTCCAGAATCGGGCTCTGCCGAGGACGAGAGCCATGAGATGTTCCTCCTCTGGGCAAGCCCGGGTCCCAGATCCTGTTGTGCCTGTGAATAGGCTGCATGGGGACGGTGAAGACCAGCAACAGCTTTCCGGCCTGCCACCTTCCGTGTGGGACAAGGAGCCGGACGTGTGCCTTTTCGGAAAGAGGCTCTGCCGAGGACGAGAGCCATGAGATGTTGCTCCTCTGGGCAAGCCCGGGTCCCAGATCCTATTGTGCCTGTGAATAGGCTGCAGGGGGACGGTGAAGAACAGCAACAGCTTTCAGGGCTGCCACCTTCCGTGTGGGACAAGGAGCCGGACGTGTGCCTTTCCAGAATCAGGCTCTGCCGAGGACGAGAGCCATGAGATGTTCCTCCTCTGGGCAAGCCCGGGTCCCAGATCCTGTTGTGCCTGTGAATAGGCTGCAGGGGGACGGTGAAGACCAGCAAGAGCTTTCCGGCCTACCAACTTCCGTGTGGGACAAGGAGCCGGACGTGTGCCTTTCCAGAATCTGGCTCTGCCGAGGACGAGATCCATGAGATGTTCCTCCTCTGGGCAAGCCCGGGTCCCAGATCCTGTTGTGCCTGTGAATAGGCTGCAGGGGGACGGTGAAGACCAGCAACAGCTTTCAGGGCTGCCACCTTCCGTGTGGGACAAGGAGCCGGACGTGTTCCTTTTCGGAAAGAGACTCTGCCGAGGATGAGAGCCATGAGATGTTCCTCCTCTGGGCAAGACCGGGTCCCGGATCCTGTTGTGCCTGTGAATACGCTGCAGGGGGACGGTGAAGACCAGCAACAGCTTTCCGGCCTGCCACCTTCCGTATGGGACAAGGAGCCGGACGTGTGCCTTTCCAGAATCGGGCTCTGCCGAGGACGAGATCCATGAGATGTTCCTCCTCTGGGCAAGCCCGGGTCCCAGATCCTGTTGTGCCTGTGAATACGCTGCAGGGGGACGGTGAAGACCAGCAACAGCTTTCAGGGCTGCCACCTTCCGTGTGGGACAAGGAGCCGGACGTGTGCCTTTTCGGAAAGAGGCTCTGCCGAGGACGAGAGCCATGAGATGTTCCTCCTCTGGGCAAGCCCGGGTCCCAGATCCTGTTGTGCCTGTGAATAGGCTGCAGGGGGACGGTGAAGAACAGCAACAGCTTTCAGGGCTGCCACCTTCCGTGTGGGACAAGGAGCCGGACGTGTGCCTTTTCGGAATCAGGCTCTGCCGAGGACGAGAGCCATGAGATGTTCCTCCTCTGGGCAAGCCCGGGTCCCAGATCCTGTTGTGCCTGTGAATAGGCTGCAGGGGGACGGTGAAGACCAGCAACAGCTTTCCGGCCTGCCACCTTCCGTGTGGGACAAGGAGCCGGACGTGTGCCTTTCCAGAATCAGGCTCTGCCGAGGACGAGAGCCATGAGATGTTCCTCCTCTGGGCAAACCCGGGTCCCAGATCCTGTTGTGCCTGTGAATAGGCTGCAGGGGGACGGTGAAGACCAGCAACAGCTTTCCTGCCTGCCACCATCCGTGTGGGACAAGGAGCCGGACGTGTGCCTTTCCAGAATCAGGCTCTGCCGAGGACGAGATCCATGAGATGTTCCTCCTCTGGGCAAGCCCGGGTCCCAGATCCTGTTGTGCCTGTGAATAGGCTGCAGGGGGACGGTGAAGACCAGCAACAGCTTTCCGGCCTGCCACCTTCCGTGTGGGACAAGGAGCCGGACGTGTGCCTTTTCGGAATCGGGCTCTGCCGAGGACGAGATCCATGAGATGTTCCTCCTCTGGGCAAGCCCGGGTCCCAGATCCTGTTGTGCCTGTGAATAGGCTGCAGGGGGACGGTGAAGACCACCAAGAGCTTTCCGGCCTGCCACCTTCCGTGTGGGACAAGGAGCAGGACATGTGCCTTTCCGGAATCAGGCTCTGCCGAGGACGAGAGCCATGAGATGTTCCTCCTCTGGGCAAGCCCGGGTCCCAGATCCTGTTGTGCCTGTGAATAGGCTGCAGGGGGACGGTGAAGACCAGCAACAGCTTTCAGGGCTGCCACCTTCCGTGTGGGACAAGGAGCCGGACGTGTGCCTTTTCGGAATCGGGCTCTGCCGAGGACGAGAGCCATGAGATGTTCCTCCTCTGGGCAAGCCTGGGTCCCAGATCCTGTTGTGCCTGTGAATAGGCTGCAGGGGGACGGTGAAGACCAGCAACAGCTTTCCGGCCTGCCACCTTCCGTGTGGGACAAGGAGCCGGACGTGTGCCTTTTCGGAATCGGGCTCTGCCGAGGACGAGAGCCATGAGATGTTCCTCCTCTGGGCAAGCCCGGGTCCCAGATCCTGTTGTGCCTGTGAATAGGCTGCAGGGGGACGGTGAAGACCAGCAACAGCTTTCCGGCCTACCACCTTCCGTGTGGGACAAGGAGCCGGACGTGTGCCTTTCCAGAATTAGACTCTGCCGAGGACGAGATCCATGAGATGTTCCTCCTCTGGGCAAGCCCGGGTCCCAGATCCTGTTGTGCCTGTGAATAGGCTGCAGGGGGACGGTGAAGACCAGCAACAGCTTTCAGGGCTGCCACCTTCCGTGTGGGACAAGGAGCCGGACATGTGCCTTGTCGGAATCGGGCTCTGCCGAGGACGAGAGCCATGAGATGTTCCTCCTCTGGGCAAGCCCGGGTCCCAGATCCTGTTGTGCCTGTGAATAGGCTGCAGGGGGACGGTGAAGACCAGCAACAGCTTTCCGGCCTGCCACCTTCCGTGTGGGACAAGGAGCCGGACGTGTGCCTTTCCAGAATCGGGCTCTGCCGAGGACGAGAGCCATGAGATGTTCCTCCTCTGGGCAAGCCCGGGTCCCAGATCCTGTTGTGCCTGTGAATAGGCTGCATGGGGACGGTGAAGACCAGCAACAGCTTTCAGGGCTGCCACCTTCCGTGTGGGACAAGGAGCCGGACGTGTGCCTTTTCGGAAAGAGGCTCTGCCGAGGACGAGATCCATGAGATGTTGCTCCTCTGGGCAAGCCCGGGTCCCAGATCCTGTTGTGCCTGTGAATAGGCTGCAGGGGGACGGTGAAGAACAGCAACAGCTTTCAGGGCTGCCACCTTCCGTGTGGGACAAGGAGCCGGACGTGTGCCTTTTCGGAAACAGGCTCTGCCGAGGACGAGAGCCATGAGATGTTCCTCCTCTGGGCAAGCCCGGGTCCCAGATCCTGTTGTGCCTGTGAATAGGCTGCAGGGGGACGGTGAAGACCAGCAACAGCTTTCCGGCCTGCCACCATCCGTGTGGGACAAGGAGCCGGACGTGTGCCTTTCCAGAATCAGGCTCTGCCGAGGACGAGAGCCATGAGATGTTCCTCCTCTGGGCAAACCCGGGTCCCAGATCCTGTTGTGCCTGTGAATAGGCTGCAGGGGGACGGTGAAGACCAGCAACAGCTTTCAGGGCTGCCACCTTCCGTGTGGGACAAGGAGCCGGACATGTGCCTTTTTGGAATCGGGCTCTGCCGAGGACGAGAGCCATGAGATGTTCCTCCTCTGGGCAAGCCCGGGTCCCAGATCCTGTTGTGCCTGTGAATAGGCTGCAGGGGGACGGTGAAGAACAGCAACAGCTTTCCGGCCTGCCACCTTCCGTGTGGGACAAGGAGCCGGACGTGTGCCTTTTCGGAATCGGGCTCTGCCGAGGACGAGAGCCATGAGATGTTCCTCCTCTGGGCAAGCCCGGGTCCCAGATCCTGTTGTGCCTGTGAATAGGCTGCAGGGGGACGGTGAAGACCACCAAGAGCTTTCCGGCCTGCCACCTTCCGTGTGGGACAAGGAGCAGGACATGTGCCTTTCCGGAATCAGGCTCTGCCGAGGACGAGAGCCATGAGATGTTCCTCCTCTGGGCAAGCCCGGGTCCCAGATCCTGTTGTGCCTGTGAATAGGCTGCAGGGGGACGGTGAAGACCAGCAACAGCTTTCCGGCCTACCACCTTCCGTGTGGGACAAGGAGCCGGACGTGTGCCTTTCCAGAATTAGACTCTGCCGAGGACGAGATCCATGAGATGTTCCTCCTCTGGGCAAGCCCGGGTCCCAGATCCTGTTGTGCCTGTGAATAGGCTGCAGGGGGACGGTGAAGACCAGCAACAGCTTTCAGGGCTGCCACCTTCCGTGTGGGACAAGGAGCCGGACGTGTGCCTTTTCGGAATCGGGCTCTGCCGAGGACGAGAGCCATGAGATGTTCCTCCTCTGGGCAAGCCCGGGTCCCAGATCCTGTTGTGCCTGTGAATAGGCTGCAGGGGGACGGTGAAGACCAGCAACAGCTTTCCGGCCTGCCACCTTCCGTGTGGGACAAGGAGCCGGACGTGTGCCTTTTCTGAATCTGGCTCTGCCGAGGACGAGAGCCATGAGATGTTCCTCCTCTGGGCAAGCCCGGGTCCCAGATCCTGTTGTGCCTGTGAATAGGCTGCAGGGGGACGGTGAAGACCAGCAACAGCTTTCCGGCCTACCACCTTCCGTGTGGGACAAGGAGCCGGACGTGTGCCTTTCCAGAATTAGACTCTGCCGAGGACGAGATCCATGAGATGTTCCTCCTCTGGGCAAGCCCGGGTCCCAGATCCTGTTGTGCCTGTGAATAGGCTGCAGGGGGACGGTGAAGACCAGCAACAGCTTTCAGGGCTGCCACCTTCCGTGTGGGACAAGGAGCCGGACATGTGCCTTTTCGGAATCGGGCTCTGCCGAGGACGAGAGCCATGAGATGTTCCTCCTCTGGGCAAGCCCGGATCCCAGATCCTGTTGTGCCTGTGAATAGGCTGCAGGGGGACGGTGAAGACCAGCAACAGCTTTCCGGCCTGCCACCTTCCGTGTGGGACAAGGAGCCGGACGTGTGCCTTTTCGGAATCGGGCTCTGCCGAGGACGAGATCCATGAGATGTTCCTCCTCTGGGCAAGCCCGGGTCCCAGATCCTGTTGTGCCTGTGAATAGGCTGCAGGGGGACGGTGAAGACCAGCAACAGCTTTCAGGGCTGCCACCTTCCGTGTGGGACAAGGAGCCGGACATGTGCCTTTTCGGAATCGGGCTCTGCCGAGGACGAGAGCCATGAGATGTTCCTCCTCTGGGCAAGCCCGGGTCCCAGATCCTGTTGTGCCTGTGAATAGGCTGCAGGGGGACGGTGAAGACCAGCAACAGCTTTCCGGCCTACCACCTTCCGTGTGGGACAAGGAGCCGGACGTGTGCCTTTCCAGAATTAGACTCTGCCGAGGACGAGATCCATGAGATGTTCCTCCTCTGGGCAAGCCCGGGTCCCAGATCCTGTTGTGCCTGTGAATAGGCTGCAGGGGGACGGTGAAGACCAGCAACAGCTTTCAGGGCTGCCACCTTCCGTGTGGGACAAGGAGCCGGACATGTGCCTTTTCGGAATCGGGCTCTGCCGAGGACGAGAGCCATGAGATGTTCCTCCTCTGGGCAAGCCCGGGTCCCAGATCCTGTTGTGCCTGTGAATAGGCTGCAGGGGGACGGTGAAGACCAGCAACATCTTTCAGGGCTGCCACCTTCCGTGTGGGACAAGGAGCCGGACGTGTGCCTTTCCAGAATCAGGTTCTGCCGAGGACGAGAGCCATGAGATGTTCCTTCTCTGGGCAAACCCCGGTCCCACATCCTGTTGTGCCTGTGAATAGGCTGCAGGGGGACGGTGAAGACCAGCGACAGCTTTCCGGCCTGCCACCTTCCGTGTGGGACAAGGAGCCGGACGTGTGCCTTTTCGGAAAGAGGCTCTGCCGAGGACGAGATCCATGAGATGTTGCTCCTCTGGGCAAGCCCGGGTCCCAGATCCTGTTGTGCCTGTGAATAGGCTGCAGGGGGACGGTGAAGAACAGCAACAGCTTTCAGGGCTGCCACCTTCCGTGTGGGACAAGGAGCCGGACGTGTGCCTTTTCGGAAACAGGCTCTGCCGAGGACGAGAGCCATGAGATGTTCCTCCTCTGGGCAAGCCCGGGTCCCAGATCCTGTTGTGCCTGTGAATAAGCTGCAGGGGGACGGTGAAGACCAGCAACAGCTTTCCGGCCTGCCACCATCCGTGTGGGACAAGGAGCCGGACGTGTGCCTTTCCACAATCAGGCTCTGCCGAGGACGAGAGCCATGAGATGTTCCTCCTCTGGGCAAACCCGGGTCCCAGATCCTGTTGTGCCTGTGAATAGGCTGCAGGGGGACGGTGAAGACCAGCAAGAGCTTTCCGGCCTACCACCTCCGTGTGGGACAAGGAGCCAGACGTGTGCCTTTCCAGAATTAGACTCTGCCGAGGACGAGATCCATGAGATGTTCCTCCTCTGGGCAAGCCCGGGTCCCAGATCCTGTTGTGCCTGTGAATAGGCTGCAGGGGGACGGTGAAGACCAGCAACAGCTTTCAGGGCTGCCACCTTCCGTGTGGGACAAGGAGCCGGACGTGTGCCTTTCCAGAATTAGACTCTGCCGAAGACGAGATCCATGAGATGTTCCTCCTCTGGGCAAGCCCGGGTCCCAGATCCTGTTGTGCCTGTGAATAGGCTGCAGGGGGACGGTGAAGACCAGCAACAGCTTTCAGGGCTGCCACCTTCCGTGTGGGACAAGGAGCCGGACGTGTGCCTTTTCGGAAAGAGACTCTGCCGAGGACGAGAGCCATGAGATGTTCCTCCTCTGGGCAAGCCCGGGTCCCAGATCCTGTTGTGCCTGTGAATAGGCTGCAGGGGGACGGTGAAGACCAGCAACAGCTTTCCGGCCTGCCACCATCCGTGTGGGACAAGGAGCCGGACGTGTGCCTTTCCAGAATCAGGCTCTGCCGAGGACGAGAGCCATGAGATGTTCCTCCTCTGGGCAAACCCGGGTCCCAGATCCTGTTGTGCCTGTGAATAGGCTGCAGGGGGACGGTGAAGACCAGCAACAGCTTTCCGGCCTACCACCTTCCGTGTGGGACAAGGAGCCGGACGTGTGCCTTTCCAGAATTAGACTCTGCCGAGGACGAGATCCATGAGATGTTCCTCCTCTGGGCAAGCCCGGGTCCCAGATCCTGTTGTGCCTGTGAATAGGCTGCAGGGGGACGGTGAAGACCAGCAACAGCTTTCAGGGCTGCCACCTTCCGTGTGGGACAAGGAGCCGGACATGTGCCTTTTCGGAATCGGGCTCTGCCGAGGACGAGAGCCATGAGATGTTCCTCCTCTGGGCAAGCCCGGGTCCCAGATCCTGTTGTGCCTGTGAATAGGCTGCAGGGGGACGGTGAAGACCAGCAACAGCTTTCCGGCCTGCCACCTTCCGTGTGGGACAAGGAGCCGGACGTGTGCCTTTTCGGAATCGGGCTCTGCCGAGGACGAGATCCATGAGATGTTCCTCCTCTGGGCAAGCCCGGGTCCCAGATCCTGTTGTGCCTGTGAATAGGCTGCAGGGGGACGGTGAAGACCAGCAACAGCTTTCAGGGCTGCCACCTTCCGTGTGGGACAAGGAGCCGGACATGTGCCTTTTCGGAATCGGGCTCTGCCGAGGACGAGAGCCATGAGATGTTCCTCCTCTGGGCAAGCCCGGGTCCCAGATCCTGTTGTGCCTGTGAATAGGCTGCAGGGGGACGGTGAAGACCAGCAACAGCTTTCCGGCCTACCACCTTCCGTGTGGGACAAGGAGCCGGACGTGTGCCTTTCCAGAATTAGACTCTGCCGAGGACAAGATCCATGAGATGTTCCTCCTCTGGGCAAGCCCGGGTCCCAGATCCTGTTGTGCCTGTGAATAGGCTGCAGGGGGACGGTGAAGACCAGCAACAGCTTTCAGGGCTGCCACCTTCCGTGTGGGACAAGGAGCCGGACATGTGCCTTTTCGGAATCGGGCTCTGCCGAGGACGAGAGCCATGAGATGTTCCTCCTCTGGGCAAGCCCGGGTCCCAGATCCTGTTGTGCCTGTGAATAGGCTGCAGGGGGACGGTGAAGACCAGCAACAGCTTTCCGGCCTGCCACCTTCCGTGTGGGACAAGGAGCCGGACGTGTGCCTTTCCAGAATCGGGCTCTGCCGAGGACGAGAGCCATGAGATGTTCCTCCTCTGGGCAAGCCCGGGTCCCAGATCCTGTTGTGCCTGTGAATAGGCTGCATGGGGACGGTGAAGACCAGCAACAGCTTTCAGGGCTGCCACCTTCCGTGTGGGACAAGGAGCCGGACGTGTGCCTTTTCGGAAAGAGGCCCTACCTAGGACGAGATCCATGAGATGTTGCTCCTCTGGGCAAGCCCGGGTCCCAGATCCTGTTGTGCCTGTGAATAGGCTGCAGGGGGACGGTGAAGAACAGCAACAGCTTTCAGGGCTGCCACCTTCCGTGTGGGACAAGGAGCCGGACGTGTGCCTTTTCGGAAACAGGCTCTGCCGAGGACGAGAGCCATGAGATGTTCCTCCTCTGGGCAAGCCCGGGTCCCAGATCCTGTTGTGCCTGTGAATACGCTGCAGGGGGACGGTGAAGACCAGCAACAGCTTTCCGGCCTGCCACCATCCGTGTGGGACAAGGAGCCGGACGTGTGCCTTTCCAGAATCAGGCTCTGCCGAGGACGAGAGCCATGAGATGTTCCTCCTCTGGGCAAACCCGGGTCCCAGATCCTGTTGTGCCTGTGAATAGGCTGCAGGGGGACGGTGAAGACCAGCAAGAGCTTTCCGGCCTACCACCTTCCGTGTGGGACAAGGAGCCAGACGTGTGCCTTTCCAGAATTAGACTCTGCCGAGGACGAGATCCATGAGATGTTCCTCCTCTGGGCAAGCCCGGGTCCCAGATCCTGTTGTGCCTGTGAATAGGCTGCAGGGGGACGGTGAAGACCAGCAACAGCTTTCCGGCCTGCCACCTTCCGTGTGGGACAAGGAGCAGGACATGTGCCTTTCCGGAATCAGGCTCTGCCGGGGACGAGAGCCATGAGATGTTCCTCCTCTGGGCAAGCCCGGGTCCCAGATCCTGTTGTGCCTGTGAATAGGCTGCAGGGGGACGGTGAAGACCAGCAACAGCTTTCAGGGCTGCCACCTTCCGTGTGGGACAAGGAGCCGGACGTGTGCCTTTTCGGAAAGAGGCTCTGCCGAGGACGAGAGCCATGAGATGTTGCTCCTCTAGGCAAGCCCGGGTCCCAGATCCTGTTGTGCCTGTGAATAGGCTGCAGGGGGACGGTGAAGACCAGCAACATCTTTCCGGCCTGCCACCTTCCGTGTGGGACAAGGAGCCGGACGTGTGCCTTTTCGGAATCGGGCTCTGCCGAGGACGAGAGCCATGAGATGTTCCTCCTCTGGGCAAGCCCGGGTCCCAGATCCTGTTGTGCCTGTGAATAGGCTGCAGGGGGACGGTGAAGACCAGCAACAGCTTTCCGGCCTGCCACCTTTCGTGTGGGACAAGGAGCCGGACGTGTGCCTTTCCAGAATCAGGTTCTGCCGAGGACGAGAGCAATGAGATGTTCCTCCTCTGGGCAAACCCCGGTCCCAGATCGTGTTGTGCCTGTGAATAGGCTGCAGGGGGACGGTGAAGACCAGCAACATCTTTCAGGGCTGCCACCTTCCGTGTGGGACAAGGAGCCGGACGTGTGCCTTTCCAGAATCAGGCTCTGCCGAGGACGAGAGCCATGAGATGTTCCTCCTCTGGGAAAGCCCGGGCCCCAGATCCTGTTTTACCTGTGAATAGGCTGCAGGGGGACGGTGAAGACCAGCAACAGATTTCCGGCCTGCCACCTTCCGTGTGGGACAAGGTGCCGGAAGTGTGCCTTTTCGAAAAGAGGCTCTGCCGAGGACGAGAGCCATGAGATGTTCCTCCTCTGGGCAAGCCCGGGTCCCAGATCCTGTTGTGCCTGTGAATAGGCTGCAGGGGGACGGTGAAGACCAGCAAAATCTTTCAGGGCTGCCACCTTCCATGTGGGACAAGGAGCCGGACGTGTGCCTTTTCGGAAAGAGGCTCTGCCGAGGACGAGAGCCATGATATGTTCCTCCTCTGGGAAAGCCCGGGCCCCAGATCCTGTTTTACCTTTGAATAGGCTGCATGGGGACGGTGAAGACCAGCAACAGCTTTCAGGGCTGCCACCTTCCGTGTGGGACAAGGAGCCGGACGTGTGCCTTTTCGGAATCGGGCTCTGCCGAGGACGAGAGCCATGAGATGTTCCTCCTCTGGGCAAGCCCGGGTCCCAGATCCTGTTGTGCCTGTGAATAGGCTGCAGGGGGACGGTGAAGACCAGCAACAGCTTTCCGGCCTGCCACCTTCCGTGTGGGACAAGGAGCCGGACGTGTGCCTTTTCGGAATCGGGCTCTGCCGAGGACGAGAGCCATGAGATGTTCCTCCTCTGGGCAAGCCCGGGTCCCAGATCCTGTTGTGTCTGTGAATAGGCTGCAGGGGGACGGTGAAGACCACCAAGAGCTTTCCGGCCTGCCACCTTCCGTGTGAGACAAGGAGCAGGACGTGTGCCTTTCCGGAATCAGGCTCTGCCGAGGACGAGAGACATGAGATGTTCCTCCTCTGGGCAAGCCCGGGTCCCAGATCCTGTTGTGCCTGTGAATAGGCTGCAGGGGGACGGTGAAGACCAGCAACAGCTTTCAGGGCTGCCACCTTCCGTGTGGGACAAGGAGCCGGACGTGTGCCTTTTCGGAATCAGGCTCTGCCGAGGACGAGAGCCATGAGATGTTCCTCCTCTGGGCAAGCCCGGGTCCCAGATCCTGTTGTGCCTGTGAATAGGCTGCAGGGGGACGGTGAAGACCAGCAACAGCTTTCCGGCCTGCCACCTTCCGTGTGGGACAAGGAGCCGGACGTGTGCCTTTTCGGAATCGGGCTCTGCCGAGGAAGAGAGCCATGAGATGTTCCTCCTCTGGGCAAGCCCGGGTCCCAGATCCTGTTGTGCCTGTGAATAGGCTGCAGGGGGACGGTGAAGACCAGCAACAGCTTTCCGGCCTGCCACCTTCCGTGTGGGACAAGGAGCCGGACGTGTGCCTTTCCAGAATCAGGTTCTGCCGAGGACGAGAGCAATGAGATGTTCCTCCTCTGGGCAAACCCCGGTCCCAGATCCTGTTGTGCCTGTGAATAGGCTGCAGGGGGACGGTGAAGACCAGCAACATCTTTCAGGGCTGCCACCTTCCGTGTGGGACAAGGAGCCGGACGTGTGCCTTTCCAGAATCAGGCTCTGCCGAGGACGAGAGCCATGAGATGTTCCTCCTCTGGGAAAGCCCGGGCCCCAGATCCTGTTTTACCTGTGAATAGGCTGCAGGGGGACGGTGAAGACCAGCAACAGCTTTCCGGCCTGCCACCTTCCGTGTGGGACAAGGTGCCGGACGTGTGCCTTTTCGGAAATAGGCTCTGCCGAGGACGAGAGCCATGAGATGTTCCTCCTCTGGGCAAGCCCGGGTCCCAGATCCTGTTGTGCCTGTGAATAGGCTGCAGGGGGACGGTGAAGACCAGCAACAGCTTTCAGGGCTGCCACCTTCCGTGTGGGACAAGGAGCCGGACGTGTGCCTTTTCGGAATCGGGCTCTGCCGAGGACGAGAGCCATGAGATGTTCCTCCTCTGGGCAAGCCCGGGTACCGGATCCTGTTGTGCCTGTGAATACGCTGCAGGGGGACGGTGAAGACCAGCAACAGCTTTCCGGCCTGCCACCTTCCGTGTGGGACAAGGAGCCGGATGTGTGCCTTTTCGGAAAGAGGCCCTGCCGAGGACGAGAGCCATGAGATGTTCCTCCTCTGGGCAAGCCCAGGTCCCAGATCCTTTTGTGCCTGTGAATAGGCTGCAGGGGAACGGTGAAGACCAGCAACAGCTTTCAGGGCTGCCACCTTCCGTGTGGGACAAGGAGCCGGACGTGTGCCTTTTCGGAATCGGGCTCTGCCGAGGACGAGAGCCATGAGATGTTCCTCCTCTGGGCAAACCCCGGTCCCAGATCCTGTTGTGCCTGTGAATAGGCTGCAGGGGGACGGTGAAGACCAGCAACAGCTTTCCGGCCTGCCACCTTCCGTGTGGGACAAGGTGCCGGACGTGTGCCTTTTCGGAAAGAGACTCTGCCGAGGACGAGAGCCATGAGATGTTCCTCCTCTGGGCAAGCCCGGGTCCCAGATCCTGTTGTGCCTGTGAATAGGCTGCAGGGGGACGGTGAAGACCAGCAAAATCTTTCAGGGCTGCCACCTTCCATGTGGGACAAGGAGCCGGACGTGTGCCTTTTCGGAAAGAGGCTCTGCCGAGGACGAGAGCCATGATATGTTCCTCCTCTGGGAAAGCCCGGGCCCCAGATCCTGTTGTGCCTGTGAATAGGCTGCAGGGGGACGGTGAAGACCAGCAACAGCTTTCCGGCCTGCCACCTTCCGTGTGGGACAAGGAGCCGGACGTGTGCCTTTTCGGAATCGGGCTCTGCCGAGGACGAGATCCATGAGATGTTCCTCCTCTGGGCAAGCCCGGGTCCCAGATCCTGTTGTGCCTGTGAATAGGCTGCAGGGGGACGGTGAAGACCAGCAACAGCTTTCAGGGCTGCCACCTTCCGTGTGGGACAAGGAGCCGGACGTGTGCCTTTTCGGAAAGAGGCTCTGCCGAGGACGAGAGCCATGAGATGTTCCTCCTCTGGGCAAGCCCGGGTCCCAGATCCTGTTGTGCCTGTGAATAGGCTGCAGGGGGACGGTGAAGACCAGCAACAGCTTTCCGGCCTGCCACCTTCCGTGTGGGACAAGGAGCCGGACGTGTGCCTTTTCGGAATCGGGCTCTGCCGAGGACGAGAGCCATGAGATGTTCCTCCTCTGGGCAAGCCCGGGTCCCAGATCCTGTTGTGCCTGTGAATAGGCTGCAGGGGGACGGTGAAGACCAGCAACAGCTTTCCGGCCTGCCACCTTCCGTGTGGGACAAGGAGCCGGACGTGTGCCTTTTCGGAATCGGGCTCTGCCGAGGACGAGATCCATGAGATGTTCCTCCTCTGGGCAAGCCCGGGTCCCAGATCCTGTTGTGCCTGTGAATAGGCTGCAGGGGGACGGTGAAGACCACCAAGAGCTTTCCGGCCTGCCACCTTCCGTGTGGGACAAGGAGCAGGACGTGTGCCTTTCCGGAATCAGGCTCTGCCGAGGACGAGAGACATGAGATGTTCCTCCTCTGGGCAAGCCCGGGTCCCAGATCCTGTTGTGCCTGTGAATAGGCTGCAGGGGGACGGTGAAGACCAGCAACAGCTTTCCGGCCTGCCACCTTCCGTGTGGGACAAGGTGCCGGACGTGTGCCTTTTCGGAAAGAGACTCTGCCGAGGACGAGAGCCATGAGATGTTCCTCCTCTGGGCAAGCCCGGGTCCCAGATCCTGTTGTGCCTGTGAATAGGCTGCAGGGGGACGGTGAAGACCAGCAAAATCTTTCAGGGCTGCCACCTTCCATGTGGGACAAGGAGCCGGACGTGTGCCTTTTCGGAAAGAGGCTCTGCCGAGGACGAGAGCCATGATATGTTCCTCCTCTGGGAAAGCCCGGGCCCCAGATCCTGTTGTGCCTGTGAATAGGCTGCAGGGGGACGGTGAAGACCAGCAACAGCTTTCAGGGCTGCCACCTTCCGTGTGGGACAAGGAGCCGGACGTGTGCCTTTTCGGAAAGAGGCTCTGCCGAGGACGAGAGCCATGAGATGTTCCTCCTCTGGGCAAGCCCGGGTCCCAGATCCTGTTGTGCCTGTGAATAGGCTGCAGGGGGACGGTGAAGACCAGCAACAGCTTTCCGGCCTACCACCTTCCGTGTGGGACAAGGAGCCGGACGTGTGCCTTTCCAGAATTAGACTCTGCCGAGGACGAGATCCATGAGATGTTCCTCCTCTGGGCAAGCCCGGGTCCCAGATCCTGTTGTGCCTGTGAATAGGCTGCAGGGGGACGGTGAAGACCAGCAACAGCTTTCAGGGCTGCCACCTTCCGTGTGGGACAAGGAGCCGGACATGTGCCTTTTCGGAATCGGGCTCTGCCGAGGACGAGAGCCATGAGATGTTCCTCCTCTGGGCAAGCCCGGGTCCCAGATCCTGTTGTGCCTGTGAATAGGCTGCAGGGGGACGGTGAAGACCAGCAACAGCTTTCCGGCCTGCCACCTTCCGTGTGGGACAAGGAGCCGGACGTGTGCCTTTCCAGAATCGGGCTCTGCCGAGGACGAGAGCCATGAGATGTTCCTCCTCTGGGCAAGCCCGGGTCCCAGATCCTGTTGTGCCTGTGAATAGGCTGCATGGGGACGGTGAAGACCAGCAACAGCTTTCAGGGCTGCCACCTTCCGTGTGGGACAAGGAGCCGGACGTGTGCCTTTTCGGAAAGAGGCTCTGCCGAGGACGAGATCCATGAGATGTTGCTCCTCTGGGCAAGCCCGGGTCCCAGATCCTGTTGTGCCTGTGAATAGGCTGCAGGGGGACGGTGAAGAACAGCAACAGCTTTCAGGGCTGCCACCTTCCGTGTGGGACAAGGAGCCGGACGTGTGCCTTTTCGGAAACAGGCTCTGCCGAGGACGAGAGCCATGAGATGTTCCTCCTCTGGGCAAGCCCGGGTCCCAGATCCTGTTGTGCCTGTGAATACGCTGCAGGGGGACGGTGAAGACCAGCAACAGCTTTCCGGCCTGCCACCATCCGTGTGGGACAAGGAGCCGGACGTGTGCCTTTCCACAATCAGGCTCTGCCGAGGACGAGAGCCATGAGATGTTCCTCCTCTGGGCAAACCCGGGTCCCAGATCCTGTTGTGCCTGTGAATAGGCTGCAGGGGGACGGTGAAGACCAGCAAGAGCTTTCCGGCCTACCACCTTCCGTGTGGGACAAGGAGCCAGACGTGTGCCTTTCCAGAATTAGACTCTGCCGAGGACGAGATCCATGAGATGTTCCTCCTCTGGGCAAGCCCGGGTCCCAGATCCTGTTGTGCCTGTGAATAGGCTGCAGGGGGACGGTGAAGACCAGCAACAGCTTTCAGGGCTGCCACCTTCCGTGTGGGACAAGGAGCCGGACGTGTGCCTTTCCAGAATTAGACTCTGCCGAAGACGAGATCCATGAGATGTTCCTCCTCTGGGCAAGCCCGGGTCCCAGATCCTGTTGTGCCTGTGAATAGGCTGCAGGGGGACGGTGAAGACCAGCAACAGCTTTCAGGGCTGCCACCTTCCGTGTGGGACAAGGAGCCGGACGTGTGCCTTTTCGGAAAGAGACTCTGCCGAGGACGAGAGCCATGAGATGTTCCTCCTCTGGGCAAGCCCGGGTCCCAGATCCTGTTGTGCCTGTGAATAGGCTGCAGGGGGACGGTGAAGACCAGCAACAGCTTTCCGGCCTACCACCTTCCGTGTGGGACAAGGAGCCGGACGTGTGCCTTTCCAGAATCAGGCTCTGCCGAGGACGAGAGCCATGAGATGTTCCTCCTCTGGGCAAACCCGGGTCCCAGATCCTGTTGTGCCTGTGAATAGGCTGCAGGGGGACGGTGAAGACCAGCAACAGCTTTCCGGCCTACCACCTTCCGTGTGGGACAAGGAGCCGGACGTGTGCCTTTCCAGAATTAGACTCTGCCGAGGACGAGATCCATGAGATGTTGCTCCTCTGGGCAAGCCCGGGTCCCAGATCCTGTTGTGCCTGTGAATAGGCTGCAGGGGGACGGTGAAGAACAGCAACAGCTTTCAGGGCTGCCACCTTCCGTGTGGGACAAGGAGCCGGACGTGTGCCTTTTCGGAAACAGGCTCTGCCGAGGACGAGAGCCATGAGATGTTCCTCCTCTGGGCAAGCCCGGGTCCCAGATCCTGTTGTGCCTGTGAATACGCTGCAGGGGGACGGAGAAGACCAGCAACAGCTTTCCGGCCTGCCACCATCCGTGTGGGACAAGGAGCCGGACGTGTGCCTTTCCACAATCAGGCTCTGCCGAGGACGAGAGCCATGAGATGTTCCTCCTCTGGGCAAACCCGGGTCCCAGATCCTGTTGTGCCTGTGAATAGGCTGCAGGGGGACGGTGAAGACCAGCAAGAGCTTTCCGGCCTACCACCTTCCGTGTGGGACAAGGAGCCAGACGTGTGCCTTTCCAGAATTAGACTCTGCCGAGGACGAGATCCATGAGATGTTCCTCCTCTGGGCAAGCCCGGGTCCCAGATCCTGTTGTGCCTGTGAATAGGATGCAGGGGGACGGTGAAGACCAGCAACAGCTTTCAGGGCTGCCACCTTCCGTGTGGGACAAGGAGCCGGACGTGTGCCTTTCCAGAATTAGACTCTGCCGAAGACGAGATCCATGAGATGTTCCTCCTCTGGGCAAGCCCGGGTCCCAGATCCTGTTGTGCCTGTGAATAGGCTGCAGGGGGACGGTGAAGACCAGCAACAGCTTTCAGGGCTGCCACCTTCCGTGTGGGACAAGGAGCCGGACGTGTGCCTTTTCGGAAAGAGACTCTGCCGAGGACGAGAGCCATGAGATGTTCCTCCTCTGGGCAAGCCCGGGTCCCAGATCCTGTTGTGCCTGTGAATAGGCTGCAGGGGGACGGTGAAGACCAGCAACAGCTTTCCGGCCTACCACCTTCCGTGTGGGACAAGGAGCCGGACGTGTGCCTTTCCAGAATCAGGCTCTGCCGAGGACGAGAGCCATGAGATGTTCCTCCTCTGGGCAAACCCGGGTCCCAGATCCTGTTGTGCCTGTGAATAGGCTGCAGGGGGACGGTGAAGACCAGCAACAGCTTTCCGGCCTACCACCTTCCGTGTGGGACAAGGAGCCGGACGTGTGCCTTTCCAGAATTAGACTCTGCCGAGGACGAGATCCATGAGATGTTCCTCCTCTGGGCAAGCCCGGGTCCCAGATCCTGTTGTGCCTGTGAATAGGCTGCAGGGGGACGGTGAAGACCAGCAACAGCTTTCCGGCCTGCCACCTTCCGTGTGGGACAAGGAGCCGGACGTGTGCCTTTTCGGAATCGGGCTCTGCCGAGGACGAGATCCATGAGATGTTCCTCCTCTGGGCAAGCCCGGGTCCCAGATCCTGTTGTGCCTGTGAATAGGCTGCAGGGGGACGGTGAAGACCAGCAACAGCTTTCAGGGCTGCCACCTTCCGTGTGGGACAAGGAGCCGGACATGTGCCTTTTCGGAATCGGGCTCTGCCGAGGACGAGAGCCATGAGATGTTCCTCCTCTGGGCAAGCCCGGGTCCCAGATCCTGTTGTGCCTGTGAATAGGCTGCAGGGGGACGGTGAAGACCAGCAACAGCTTTCCGGCCTACCACCTTCCGTGTGGGACAAGGAGCCGGACGTGTGCCTTTCCAGAATTAGACTCTGCCGAGGACGAGATCCATGAGATGTTCCTCCTCTGGGCAAGCCCGGGTCCCAGATCCTGTTGTGCCTGTGAATAGGCTGCAGGGGGACGGTGAAGACCAGCAACAGCTTTCAGGGCTGCCACCTTCCGTGTGGGACAAGGAGCCGGACATGTGCCTTTTCGGAATCGGGCTCTGCCGAGGACGAGAGCCATGAGATGTTCCTGCTCTGGGCAAGCCCGGGTCCCAGATCCTGTTGTGCCTGTGAATAGGCTGCAGGGGGACGGTGAAGACCAGCAACAGCTTTCCGGCCTGCCACCTTCCGTGTGGGACAAGGAGCCGGACGTGTGCCTTTCCAGAATCGGGCTCTGCCGAGGACGAGAGCCATGAGATGTTCCTCCTCTGGGCAAGCCCGGGTCCCAGATCCTGTTGTGCCTGTGAATAGGCTGCATGGGGACGGTGAAGACCAGCAACAGCTTTCAGGGCTGCCACCTTCCGTGTGGGACAAGGAGCCGGACGTGTGCCTTTTCGGAAAGAGGCTCTGCCGAGGACGAGATCCATGAGATGTTGCTCCTCTGGGCAAGCCCGGGTCCCAGATCCTGTTGTGCCTGTGAATAGGCTGCAGGGGGACGGTGAAGACCAGCAACAGCTTTCAGGGCTGCCACCTTCCGTGTGGGACAAGGAGCCGGACGTGTGCCTTTTCGGAAACAGGCTCTGCCGAGGACGAGAGCCATGAGATGTTCCTCCTCTGGGCAAGCCCGGGTCCCAGATCCTGTTGTGCCTGTGAATACGCTGCAGGGGGACGGTGAAGACCAGCAACAGCTTTCCGGCCTGCCACCATCCGTGTGGGACAAGGAGCCGGACGTGTGCCTTTCCAGAATCAGGCTCTGCCGAGGACGAGAGCCATGAGATGTTCCTCCTCTGGGCAAACCCGGGTCCCAGATCCTGTTGTGCCTGTGAATAGGCTGCAGGGGGACGGTGAAGACCAGCAAGAGCTTTCCGGCCTACCACCTTCCGTGTGGGACAAGGAGCCAGACGTGTGCCTTTCCAGAATTAGACTCTGCCGAGGACGAGATCCATGAGATGTTCCTCCTCTGGGCAAGCCCGGGTCCCAGATCCTGTTGTGCCTGTGAATAGGCTGCAGGGGGACGGTGAAGACCAGCAACAGCTTTCAGGGCTGCCACCTTCCGTGTGGGACAAGGAGCCGGACGTGTGCCTTTTCGGAATCGGGCTCTGCCGAGGACGAGAGCCATGAGATGTTCCTCCTCTGGGCAAGCCCGGGTCCCAGATCCTGTTGTGCCTGTGAATAGGCTGCAGGGGGACGGTGAAGACCAGCAACAGCTTTCCGGCCTGCCACCTTCCGTGTGGGACAAGGAGCCGGACATGTGCCTTTCCGGAATCGGGCTCTGCCGAGGACGAGATCCATGAGATGTTCCTCCTCTGGGCAAGCCCGGGTCCCAGATCCTGTTGTGCCTGTGAATAGGCTGCAGGGGGACGGTGAAGACCACCAAGAGCTTTCCGGCCTGCCACCTTCCGTGTGGGACAAGGAGCAGGACATGTGCCTTTCCGGAATCAGGCTCTGCCGGGGACGAGAGCCATGAGATGTTCCTCCTCTGGGCAAGCCCGGGTCCCAGATCCTGTTGTGCCTGTGAATAGGCTGCAGGGGGACGGTGAAGACCAGCAACAGCTTTCAGGGCTGCCACCTTCCGTGTGGGACAAGGAGCCGGACGTGTGCCTTTTCGGAAAGAGGCTCTGCCGAGGACGAGAGCCATGAGATGTTGCTCCTCTAGGCAAGCCCGGGTCCCAGATCCTGTTGTGCCTGTGAATAGGCTGCAGGGGGACGGTGAAGACCAGCAACATCTTTCCGGCCTGCCACCTTCCGTGTGGGACAAGGAGCCGGACGTGTGCCTTTTCGGAATCGGGCTCTGCCGAGGACGAGAGCCATGAGATGTTCCTCCTCTGGGCAAGCCCGGGTCCCAGATCCTGTTGTGCCTGTGAATAGGCTGCAGGGGGACGGTGAAGACCAGCAACAGCTTTCCGGCCTGCCACCTTTCGTGTGGGACAAGGAGCCGGACGTGTGCCTTTCCAGAATCAGGTTCTGCCGAGGACGAGAGCAATGAGATGTTCCTCCTCTGGGCAAACCCCGGTCCCAGATCCTGTTGTGCCTGTGAATAGGCTGCAGGGGGACGGTGAAGACCAGCAACATCTTTCAGGGCTGCCACCTTCCGTGTGGGACAAGGAGCCGGACGTGTGCCTTTCCAGAATCAGGCTCTGCCGAGGACGAGAGCCATGAGATGTTCCTCCTCTGGGAAAGCCCGGGCCCCAGATCCTGTTTTACCTGTGAATAGGCTGCAGGGGGACGGTGAAGACCAGCAACAGATTTCCGGCCTGCCACCTTCCGTGTGGGACAAGGTGCCGGAAGTGTGCCTTTTCGAAAAGAGGCTCTGCCGAGGACGAGAGCCATGAGATGTTCCTCCTCTGGGCAAGCCCGGGTCCCAGATCCTGTTGTGCCTGTGAATAGGCTGCAGGGGGACGGTGAAGACCAGCAAAATCTTTCAGGGCTGCCACCTTCCATGTGGGACAAGGAGCCGGACGTGTGCCTTTTCGGAAAGAGGCTCTGCCGAGGACGAGAGCCATGATATGTTCCTCCTCTGGGAAAGCCCGGGCCCCAGATCCTGTTTTACCTTTGAATAGGCTGCATGGGGACGGTGAAGACCAGCAACAGCTTTCAGGGCTGCCACCTTCCGTGTGGGACAAGGAGCCGGACGTGTGCCTTTTCGGAATCGGGCTCTGCCGAGGACGAGAGCCATGAGATGTTCCTCCTCTGGGCAAGCCCGGGTCCCAGATCCTGTTGTGCCTGTGAATAGGCTGCAGGGGGACGGTGAAGACCAGCAACAGCTTTCCGGCCTGCCACCTTCCGTGTGGGACAAGGAGCCGGACGTGTGCCTTTTCGGAATCGGGCTCTGCCGAGGACGAGAGCCATGAGATGTTCCTCCTCTGGGCAAGCCCGGGTCCCAGATCCTGTTGTGTCTGTGAATAGGCTGCAGGGGGACGGTGAAGACCACCAAGAGCTTTCCGGCCTGCCACCTTCCGTGTGAGACAAGGAGCAGGACGTGTGCCTTTCCGGAATCAGGCTCTGCCGAGGACGAGAGACATGAGATGTTCCTCCTCTGGGCAAGCCCGGGTCCCAGATCCTGTTGTGCCTGTGAATAGGCTGCAGGGGGACGGTGAAGACCAGCAACAGCTTTCAGGGCTGCCACCTTCCGTGTGGGACAAGGAGCCGGACGTGTGCCTTTTCGGAATCAGGCTCTGCCGAGGACGAGAGCCATGAGATGTTCCTCCTCTGGGCAAGCCCGGGTCCCAGATCCTGTTGTGCCTGTGAATAGGCTGCAGGGGGACGGTGAAGACCAGCAACAGCTTTCCGGCCTGCCACCTTCCGTGTGGGACAAGGAGCCGGACGTGTGCCTTTTCGGAATCGGGCTCTGCCGAGGAAGAGAGCCATGAGATGTTCCTCCTCTGGGCAAGCCCGGGTCCCAGATCCTGTTGTGCCTGTGAATAGGCTGCAGGGGGACGGTGAAGACCAGCAACAGCTTTCCGGCCTGCCACCTTCCGTGTGGGACAAGGAGCCGGACGTGTGCCTTTCCAGAATCAGGTTCTGCCGAGGACGAGAGCAATGAGATGTTCCTCCTCTGGGCAAACCCCGGTCCCAGATCCTGTTGTGCCTGTGAATAGGCTGCAGGGGGACGGTGAAGACCAGCAACATCTTTCAGGGCTGCCACCTTCCGTGTGGGACAAGGAGCCGGACGTGTGCCTTTCCAGAATCAGGCTCTGCCGAGGACGAGAGCCATGAGATGTTCCTCCTCTGGGAAAGCCCGGGCCCCAGATCCTGTTTTACCTGTGAATAGGCTGCAGGGGGACGGTGAAGACCAGCAACAGCTTTCCGGCCTGCCACCTTCCGTGTGGGACAAGGTGCCGGACGTGTGCCTTTTCGGAAATAGGCTCTGCCGAGGACGAGAGCCATGAGATGTTCCTCCTCTGGGCAAGCCCGGGTCCCAGATCCTGTTGTGCCTGTGAATAGGCTGCAGGGGGACGGTGAAGACCAGCAACATCTTTCAGGGCTGCCACCTTCCGTGTGGGACAAGGAGCCAGACGTGTGCCTTTCCAGAATTAGACTCTGCCGAGGACGAGAGCCATGAGATGTTCCTCCTCTGGGCAAGCCCGGGTCCCAGATCCTGTTGTGCCTGTGAATAGGCTGCAGGGGGACGGTGAAGACCAGCAAGAGCTTTCCGGCCTACCACCTTCCGTGTGGGACAAGGAGCCAGACGTGTGCCTTTCCAGAATCAGGTTCTGCCGAGGACGAGATCCATGAGATGTTCCTCCTCTGGGCAAGCCCGGGTCCCAGATCCTGTTGTGCCTGTGAATAGGCTGCAGGGGGACGGTGAAGACCAGCAACAGCTTTCAGGGCTGCCACCTTCCGTGTGGGACAAGGAGCCGGACGTGTGCCTTTCCAGAATTAGACTCTGCCGAAGACGAGATCCATGAGATGTTCCTCCTCTGGGCAAGCCCGGGTCCCAGATCCTGTTGTGCCTGTGAATAGGCTGCAGGGGGACGGTGAAGACCAGCAACAGCTTTCAGGGCTGCCACCTTCCGTGTGGGACAAGGAGCCGGACGTGTGCCTTTTCGGAAAGAGACTCTGCCGAGGACGAGAGCCATGAGATGTTCCTCCTCTGGGCAAGCCCGGGTCCCAGATCCTGTTGTGCCTGTGAATAGGCTGCAGGGGGACGGTGAAGACCAGCAACAGCTTTCCGGCCTACCACCTTCCGTGTGGGACAAGGAGCCGGACGTGTGCCTTTCCAGAATCAGGCTCTGCCGAGGACGAGAGCCATGAGATGTTCCTCCTCTGGGCAAACCCGGGTCCCAGATCCTGTTGTGCCTGTGAATAGGCTGCAGGGGGACGGTGAAGACCAGCAACAGCTTTCCGGCCTACCACCTTCCGTGTGGGACAAGGAGCCGGACGTGTGCCTTTCCAGAATTAGACTCTGCCGAGGACGAGATCCATGAGATGTTCCTCCTCTGGGCAAGCCCGGGTCCCAGATCCTGTTGTGCCTGTGAATAGGCTGCAGGGGGACGGTGAAGACCAGCAACAGCTTTCCGGCCTGCCACCTTCCGTGTGGGACAAGGAGCCGGACGTGTGCCTTTTCGGAATCGGGCTCTGCCGAGGACGAGATCCATGAGATGTTCCTCCTCTGGGCAAGCCCGGGTCCCAGATCCTGTTGTGCCTGTGAATAGGCTGCAGGGGGACGGTGAAGACCAGCAACAGCTTTCAGGGCTGCCACCTTCCGTGTGGGACAAGGAGCCGGACATGTGCCTTTTCGGAATCGGGCTCTGCCGAGGACGAGAGCCATGAGATGTTCCTCCTCTGGGCAAGCCCGGGTCCCAGATCCTGTTGTGCCTGTGAATAGGCTGCAGGGGGACGGTGAAGACCAGCAACAGCTTTCCGGCCTACCACCTTCCGTGTGGGACAAGGAGCCGGACGTGTGCCTTTCCAGAATTAGACTCTGCCGAGGACGAGATCCATGAGATGTTCCTCCTCTGGGCAAGCCCGGGTCCCAGATCCTGTTGTGCCTGTGAATAGGCTGCAGGGGGACGGTGAAGACCAGCAACAGCTTTCAGGGCTGCCACCTTCCGTGTGGGACAAGGAGCCGGACATGTGCCTTTTCGGAATCGGGCTCTGCCGAGGACGAGAGCCATGAGATGTTCCTGCTCTGGGCAAGCCCGGGTCCCAGATCCTGTTGTGCCTGTGAATAGGCTGCAGGGGGACGGTGAAGACCAGCAACAGCTTTCCGGCCTGCCACCTTCCGTGTGGGACAAGGAGCCGGACGTGTGCCTTTCCAGAATCGGGCTCTGCCGAGGACGAGAGCCATGAGATGTTCCTCCTCTGGGCAAGCCCGGGTCCCAGATCCTGTTGTGCCTGTGAATAGGCTGCATGGGGACGGTGAAGACCAGCAACAGCTTTCAGGGCTGCCACCTTCCGTGTGGGACAAGGAGCCGGACGTGTGCCTTTTCGGAAAGAGGCTCTGCCGAGGACGAGATCCATGAGATGTTGCTCCTCTGGGCAAGCCCGGGTCCCAGATCCTGTTGTGCCTGTGAATAGGCTGCAGGGGGACGGTGAAGAACAGCAACAGCTTTCAGGGCTGCCACCTTCCGTGTGGGACAAGGAGCCGGACGTGTGCCTTTTCGGAAACAGGCTCTGCCGAGGACGAGAGCCATGAGATGTTCCTCCTCTGGGCAAGCCCGGGTCCCAGATCCTGTTGTGCCTGTGAATACGCTGCAGGGGGACGGTGAAGACCAGCAACAGCTTTCCGGCCTGCCACCATCCGTGTGGGACAAGGAGCCGGACGTGTGCCTTTCCAGAATCAGGCTCTGCCGAGGACGAGAGCCATGAGATGTTCCTCCTCTGGGCAAACCCGGGTCCCAGATCCTGTTGTGCCTGTGAATAGGCTGCAGGGGGACGGTGAAGACCAGCAAGAGCTTTCCGGCCTACCACCTTCCGTGTGGGACAAGGAGCCAGACGTGTGCCTTTCCAGAATTAGACTCTGCCGAGGACGAGATCCATGAGATGTTCCTCCTCTGGGCAAGCCCGGGTCCCAGATCCTGTTGTGCCTGTGAATAGGCTGCAGGGGGACGGTGAAGACCAGCAACAGCTTTCAGGGCTGCCACCTTCCGTGTGGGACAAGGAGCCGGACGTGTGCCTTTTCGGAATCGGGCTCTGCCGAGGACGAGAGCCATGAGATGTTCCTCCTCTGGGCAAGCCCGGGTCCCAGATCCTGTTGTGCCTGTGAATAGGCTGCAGGGGGACGGTGAAGACCAGCAACAGCTTTCCGGCCTGCCACCTTCCGTGTGGGACAAGGAGCCGGACATGTGCCTTTCCGGAATCGGGCTCTGCCGAGGACGAGATCCATGAGATGTTCCTCCTCTGGGCAAGCCCGGGTCCCAGATCCTGTTGTGCCTGTGAATAGGCTGCAGGGGGACGGTGAAGACCACCAAGAGCTTTCCGGCCTGCCACCTTCCGTGTGGGACAAGGAGCAGGACATGTGCCTTTCCGGAATCAGGCTCTGCCGGGGACGAGAGCCATGAGATGTTCCTCCTCTGGGCAAGCCCGGGTCCCAGATCCTGTTGTGCCTGTGAATAGGCTGCAGGGGGACGGTGAAGACCAGCAACAGCTTTCAGGGCTGCCACCTTCCGTGTGGGACAAGGAGCCGGACGTGTGCCTTTTCGGAAAGAGGCTCTGCCGAGGACGAGAGCCATGAGATGTTGCTCCTCTAGGCAAGCCCGGGTCCCAGATCCTGTTGTGCCTGTGAATAGGCTGCAGGGGGACGGTGAAGACCAGCAACATCTTTCCGGCCTGCCACCTTCCGTGTGGGACAAGGAGCCGGACGTGTGCCTTTTCGGAATCGGGCTCTGCCGAGGACGAGAGCCATGAGATGTTCCTCCTCTGGGCAAGCCCGGGTCCCAGATCCTGTTGTGCCTGTGAATAGGCTGCAGGGGGACGGTGAAGACCAGCAACAGCTTTCCGGCCTGCCACCTTTCGTGTGGGACAAGGAGCCGGACGTGTGCCTTTCCAGAATCAGGTTCTGCCGAGGACGAGAGCAATGAGATGTTCCTCCTCTGGGCAAACCCCGGTCCCAGATCCTGTTGTGCCTGTGAATAGGCTGCAGGGGGACGGTGAAGACCAGCAACATCTTTCAGGGCTGCCACCTTCCGTGTGGGACAAGGAGCCGGACGTGTGCCTTTCCAGAATCAGGCTCTGCCGAGGACGAGAGCCATGAGATGTTCCTCCTCTGGGAAAGCCCGGGCCCCAGATCCTGTTTTACCTGTGAATAGGCTGCAGGGGGACGGTGAAGACCAGCAACAGATTTCCGGCCTGCCACCTTCCGTGTGGGACAAGGTGCCGGAAGTGTGCCTTTTCGAAAAGAGGCTCTGCCGAGTACGAGAGCCATGAGATGTTCCTCCTCTGGGCAAGCCCGGGTCCCAGATCCTGTTGTGCCTGTGAATAGGCTGCAGGGGGACGGTGAAGACCAGCAAAATCTTTCAGGGCTGCCACCTTCCATGTGGGACAAGGAGCCGGACGTGTGCCTTTTCGGAAAGAGGCTCTGCCGAGGACGAGAGCCATGATATGTTCCTCCTCTGGGAAAGCCCGGGCCCCAGATCCTGTTTTACCTTTGAATAGGCTGCATGGGGACGGTGAAGACCAGCAACAGCTTTCAGGGCTGCCACCTTCCGTGTGGGACCAGGAGCCGGACGTGTGCCTTTTCGGAATCGGGCTCTGCCGAGGACGAGAGCCATGAGATGTTCCTCCTCTGGGCAAGCCCGGGTCCCAGATCCTGTTGTGCCTGTGAATAGGCTGCAGGGGGACGGTGAAGACCAGCAACAGCTTTCCGGCCTGCCACCTTCCGTGTGGGACAAGGAGCCGGACGTGTGCCTTTTCGGAATCGGGCTCTGCCGAGGACGAGAGCCATGAGATGTTCCTCCTCTGGGCAAGCCCGGGTCCCAGATCCTGTTGTGTCTGTGAATAGGCTGCAGGGGGACGGTGAAGACCACCAAGAGCTTTCCGGCCTGCCACCTTCCGTGTGAGACAAGGAGCAGGACGTGTGCCTTTCCGGAATCAGGCTCTGCCGAGGACGAGAGACATGAGATGTTCCTCCTCTGGGCAAGCCCGGGTCCCAGATCCTGTTGTGCCTGTGAATAGGCTGCAGGGGGACGGTGAAGACCAGCAACAGCTTTCAGGGCTGCCACCTTCCGTGTGGGACAAGGAGCCGGACGTGTGCCTTTTCGGAATCAGGCTCTGCCGAGGACGAGAGCCATGAGATGTTCCTCCTCTGGGCAAGCCCGGGTCCCAGATCCTGTTGTGCCTGTGAATAGGCTGCAGGGGGACGGTGAAGACCAGCAACAGCTTTCCGGCCTGCCACCTTCCGTGTGGGACAAGGAGCCGGACGTGTGCCTTTTCGGAATCGGGCTCTGCCGAGGAAGAGAGCCATGAGATGTTCCTCCTCTGGGCAAGCCCGGGTCCCAGATCCTGTTGTGCCTGTGAATAGGCTGCAGGGGGACGGTGAAGACCAGCAACAGCTTTCCGGCCTGCCACCTTCCGTGTGGGACAAGGAGCCGGACGTGTGCCTTTCCAGAATCAGGTTCTGCCGAGGACGAGAGCAATGAGATGTTCCTCCTCTGGGCAAACCCCGGTCCCAGATCCTGTTGTGCCTGTGAATAGGCTGCAGGGGGACGGT
Organism: Astur gentilis; assembly: GCF_929443795.1. Classification (NCBI taxonomy): domain Eukaryota; kingdom Metazoa; phylum Chordata; class Aves; order Accipitriformes; family Accipitridae; genus Astur; species Astur gentilis. Next base: position 6,884,985 of record NW_026060868.1, on the reverse strand, counting down.
GAAGACCAGCAACATCTTTCAGGGCTGCCACCTTCCGTGTGGGACAAGGAGCCGGACGTGTGCCTTTCCAGAATCAGGCTCTGCCGAGGACGAGAGCCATGAGATGTTCCTCCTCTGGGAAAGCCCGGGCCCCAGATCCTGTTTTACCTGTGAATAGGCTGCAGGGGGACGGTGAAGACCAGCAACAGCTTTCCGGCCTGCCACCTTCCGTGTGGGACAAGGTGCCGGACGTGTGCCTTTTCGGAAATAGGCTCTGCCGAGGACGAGAGCCATGAGATGTTCCTCCTCTGGGCAAGCCCGGGTCCCAGATCCTGTTGTGCCTGTGAATAGGCTGCAGGGGGACGGTGAAGACCAGCAACAGCTTTCAGGGCTGCCACCTTCCGTGTGGGACAAGGAGCCGGACGTGTGCCTTTTCGGAAAGAGGCTCTGCCGAGGACGAGAGCCATGAGATGTTCCTCCTCTGGGCAAGCCCGGGTACCGGATCCTGTTGTGCCTGTGAATACGCTGCAGGGGGACGGTGAAGACCAGCAACAGCTTTCCGGCCTGCCACCTTCCGTGTGGGACAAGGAGCCGGACGTGTGCCTTTTCGGAAAGAGGCCCTGCCGAGGACGAGAGCCATGAGATGTTCCTCCTCTGGGCAAGCCCAGGTCCCAGATCCTTTTGTGCCTGTGAATAGGCTGCAGGGGAACGGTGAAGACCAGCAACAGCTTTCAGGGCTGCCACCTTCCGTGTGGGACAAGGAGCCGGACGTGTGCCTTTTCGGAATCGGGCTCTGCCGAGGACGAGAGCCATGAGATGTTCCTCCTCTGGGCAAACCCCGGTCCCAGATCCTGTTGTGCCTGTGGATAGGCTGCAGGGGGACGGTGAAGACCAGCAACAGCTTTCCGGCCTGCCACCTTCCGTGTGGGACAAGGTGCCGGACGTGTGCCTTTTCGGAAAGAGACTCTGCCGAGGACGAGAGCCATGAGATGTTCCTCCTCTGGGCAAGCCCGGGTCCCAGATCCTGTTGTGCCTGTGAATAGGCTGCAGGGGGACGGTGAAGACCAGCAAAATCTTTCAGGGCTGCCACCTTCCTTGTGGGACAAGGAGCCGGACGTGTGCCTTTTCGGAAAGAGGCTCTGCCGAGGACGAGAGCCATGATATGTTCCTCCTCTGGGAAAGCCCGGGCCCCAGATCCTGTTGTGCCTGTGAATAGGCTGCAGGGGGACGGTGAAGACCAGCAACAGCTTTCCGGCCTGCCACCTTCCGTGTGGGACAAGGAGCCGGACGTGTGCCTTTTCGGAATCGGGCTCTGCCGAGGACGAGATCCATGAGATGTTCCTCCTCTGGGCAAGCCCGGGTCCCAGATCCTGTTGTGCCTGTGAATAGGCTGCAGGGGGACGGTGAAGACCAGCAACAGCTTTCAGGGCTGCCACCTTCTGTGTGGGACAAGGAGCCGGACGTGTGCCTTTTCGGAAAGAGGCTCTGCCGAGGACGAGAGCCATGAGATGTTCCTCCTCTGGGCAAGCCCGGGTCCCAGATCCTGTTGTGCCTGTGAATAGGCTGCAGGGGGACGGTGAAGACCAGCAACAGCTTTCCGGCCTGCCACCTTCCGTGTGGGACAAGGAGCCGGACGTGTGCCTTTTCGGAATCGGGCTCTGCCGAGGACGAGAGCCATGAGATGTTCCTCCTCTGGGCAAGCCCGGGTCCCAGATCCTGTTGTGCCTGTGAATAGGCTGCAGGGGGACGGTGAAGACCAGCAACAGCTTTCCGGCCTGCCACCTTCCGTGTGGGACAAGGAGCCGGACGTGTGCCTTTTCGGAATCGGGCTCTGCCGAGGACGAGATCCATGAGATGTTCCTCCTCTGGGCAAGCCCGGGTCCCAGATCCTGTTGTGTCTGTGAATAGGCTGCAGGGGGACGGTGAAGACCACCAAGAGCTTTCCGGCCTGCCACCTTCCGTGTGGGACAAGGAGCAGGACGTGTGCCTTTTCGGAAATAGGCTCTGCCGAGGACGAGAGCCATGAGATGTTCCTCCTCTGGGCAAGCCCGGGTCCCAGATCCTGTTGTGCCTGTGAATAGGCTGCAGGGGGACGGTGAAGACCAGCAACAGCTTTCAGGGCTGCCACCTTCCGTGTGGGACAAGGAGCCGGACGTGTGCCTTTTCGGAAAGAGGCTCTGCCGAGGACGAGAGCCATGAGATGTTCCTCCTCTGGGCAAGCCCGGGTACCGGATCCTGTTGTGCCTGTGAATACGCTGCAGGGGGACGGTGAAGACCAGCAACAGCTTTCCGGCCTGCCACCTTCCGTGTGGGACAAGGAGCCGGACGTGTGCCTTTTCGGAAAGAGGCCCTGCCGAGGACGAGAGCCATGAGATGTTCCTCCTCTGGGCAAGCCCAGGTCCCAGATCCTTTTGTGCCTGTGAATAGGCTGCAGGGGAACGGTGAAGACCAGCAACAGCTTTCAGGGCTGCCACCTTCCGTGTGGGACAAGGAGCCGGACGTGTGCCTTTTCGGAATCGGGCTCTGCCGAGGACGAGAGCCATGAGATGTTCCTCCTCTGGGCAAACCCCGGTCCCAGATCCTGTTGTGCCTGTGGATAGGCTGCAGGGGGACGGTGAAGACCAGCAACAGCTTTCCGGCCTGCCACCTTCCGTGTGGGACAAGGTGCCGGACGTGTGCCTTTTCGGAAAGAGACTCTGCCGAGGACGAGAGCCATGAGATGTTCCTCCTCTGGGCAAGCCCGGGTCCCAGATCCTGTTGTGCCTGTGAATAGGCTGCAGGGGGACGGTGAAGACCAGCAAAATCTTTCAGGGCTGCCACCTTCCTTGTGGGACAAGGAGCCGGACGTGTGCCTTTTCGGAAAGAGGCTCTGCCGAGGACGAGAGCCATGATATGTTCCTCCTCTGGGAAAGCCCGGGCCCCAGATCCTGTTGTGCCTGTGAATAGGCTGCAGGGGGACGGTGAAGACCAGCAACAGCTTTCCGGCCTGCCACCTTCCGTGTGGGACAAGGAGCCGGACGTGTGCCTTTTCGGAATCGGGCTCTGCCGAGGACGAGATCCATGAGATGTTCCTCCTCTGGGCAAGCCCGGGTCCCAGATCCTGTTGTGCCTGTGAATAGGCTGCAGGGGGACGGTGAAGACCAGCAACAGCTTTCAGGGCTGCCACCTTCTGTGTGGGACAAGGAGCCGGACGTGTGCCTTTTCGGAAAGAGGCTCTGCCGAGGACGAGAGCCATGAGATGTTCCTCCTCTGGGCAAGCCCGGGTCCCAGATCCTGTTGTGCCTGTGAATAGGCTGCAGGGGGACGGTGAAGACCAGCAACAGCTTTCCGGCCTGCCACCTTCCGTGTGGGACAAGGAGCCGGACGTGTGCCTTTTCGGAATCGGGCTCTGCCGAGGACGAGAGCCATGAGATGTTCCTCCTCTGGGCAAGCCCGGGTCCCAGATCCTGTTGTGCCTGTGAATAGGCTGCAGGGGGACGGTGAAGACCAGCAACAGCTTTCCGGCCTGCCACCTTCCGTGTGGGACAAGGAGCCGGACGTGTGCCTTTTCGGAATCGGGCTCTGCCGAGGACGAGATCCATGAGATGTTCCTCCTCTGGGCAAGCCCGGGTCCCAGATCCTGTTGTGTCTGTGAATAGGCTGCAGGGGGACGGTGAAGACCACCAAGAGCTTTCCGGCCTGCCACCTTCCGTGTGGGACAAGGAGCAGGACGTGTGCCTTTCCGGAATCAGGCTCTGCCGAGGACGAGAGACATGAGATGTTCCTCCTCTGGGCAAGCCCGGGTCCCAGATCCTGTTGTGCCTGTGAATAGGCTGCAGGGGGACGGTGAAGACCAGCAACAGCTTTCCGGCCTGCCACCTTCCGTGTGGGACAAGGTGCCGGACGTGTGCCTTTTCGGAAAGAGACTCTGCCGAGGACGAGAGCCATGAGATGTTCCTCCTCTGGGCAAGCCCGGGTCCCAGATCCTGTTGTGCCTGTGAATAGGCTGCAGGGGGACGGTGAAGACCAGCAAAATCTTTCAGGGCTGCCACCTTCCATGTGGGACAAGGAGCCGGACGTGTGCCTTTTCGGAAAGAGGCTCTGCCGAGGACGAGAGCCATGATATGTTCCTCCTCTGGGAAAGCCCGGGCCCCAGATCCTGTTGTGCCTGTGAATAGGCTGCAGGGGGACGGTGAAGACCAGCAACAGCTTTCAGGGCTGCCACCTTCCGTGTGGGACAAGGAGCCGGACGTGTGCCTTTTCGGAAAGAGGCTCTGCCGAGGACGAGAGCCATGAGATGTTCCTCCTCTGGGCAAGCCCGGGTACCGGATCCTGTTGTGCCTGTGAATACGCTGCAGGGGGACGGTGAAGACCAGCAACAGCTTTCAGGCCTGCCACCTTCCGTGTGGGACAAGTAGCCAGACGTGTGCCTTTTCGGAAAGAGGCCCTGCCGAGGACGAGAGCCATGAGATGTTCCTCCTCTGGGCAAGCCCAGGTCCCAGATCCTTTTGTGCCTGTGAATAGGCTGCAGGGGAACGGTGAAGACCAGCAACAGCTTTCAGGGCTGCCACCTTCCGTGTGGGACAAGGAGCCGGACGTGTGCCTTTTCGGAATCGGGCTCTGCCGAGGACGAGAGCCATGAGATGTTCCTCCTCTGGGCAAGCCCGGGTCCAGAATCCTGTTGTGCCTGTGAATAGGCTGCAGGGGGACGGTGAAGACCAGCAACAGCTTTCCGGCCTGCCACCTTCCGTGTGAGACAAGGAGCCGGACATGTGCCTTTCCGGAATCAGGCTCTGCCGAGGACGAGAGCCATGAGATGTTCCTCCTCTGGGCAAGCCCGGGTCCCAGATCCTGTTGTGCCTGTGAATAGGCTGCAGGGGGACGGTGAAGACCAGCAACAGCTTTCAGGGCTGCCACCTTCCGTGTGGGACAAGGAGCCGGACGTGTGCCTTTTCGGAAAGAGGCTCTGCCGAGGACGAGAGCCATGAGATGTTCCTCCTCTGGGAAAGCCCGGGTACCGGATCCTGTTGTGCCTGTGAATACGCTGCAGGGGGACGGTGAAGACCAGCAACAGCTTTCCGGCCTGCCACCTTCCGTGTGGGACAAGTAGCCAGACGTGTGCCTTTTCGGAAAGAGGCCCTGCCGAGGACGAGAGCCATGAGATGTTCCTCCTCTGGGCAAGCCCAGGTCCCAGATCCTTTTGTGCCTGTGAATAGGCTGCAGGGGAACGGTGAAGACCAGCAACAGCTTTCAGGGCTGCCACCTTCCGTGTGGGACAAGGAGCCGGACGTGTGCCTTTCCAGAATCAGGTTCTGCCGAGGACGAGAGCCATGAGATGTTCCTTCTCTGGGCAAACCCCGGTCCCACATCCTGTTGTGCCTGTGAATAGGCTGCAGGGGGACGGTGAAGACCAGCAACAGCTTTCCGGCCTGCCACCTTCCGTGTGGGACAAGGAGCCGGACGTGTGCCTTTTCGGAAATAGGCTCTGCCGAGGACGAGAGCCATGAGATGTTCCTCCTCTGGGCAAGCCCGGGTCCCAGATCCTGTTGTGCCTGTGAATAGGCTGCAGGGGGACGGTGAAGACCAGCAACAGCTTTCAGGGCTGCCACCTTCCGTGTGGGACAAGGAGCCGGACGTGTGCCTTTTCGGAAAGAGGCTCTGCCGAGGACGAGAGCCATGAGATGTTCCTCCTCTGGGCAAGCCCGGGTACCGGATCCTGTTGTGCCTGTGAATACGCTGCAGGGGGACGGTGAAGGCCAGCAACAGCTTTCCGGCCTGCCACCTTCCGTGTGGGACAAGGAGCCGGACGTGTGCCTTTTCGGAAAGAGGCCCTGCCGAGGACGAGAGCCATGAGATGTTCCTCCTCTGGGCAAGCCCAGGTCCCAGATCCTTTTGTGCCTGTGAATAGGCTGCAGGGGAACGGTGAAGACCAGCAACAGCTTTCAGGGCTGCCACCTTCCGTGTGGGACAAGGAGCCGGACGTGTGCCTTTTCGGAATCGGGCTCTGCCGAGGACGAGAGCCATGAGATGTTCCTCCTCTGGGCAAACCCCGGTCCCAGATCCTGTTGTGCCTGTGGATAGGCTGCAGGGGGACGGTGAAGACCAGCAACAGCTTTCCGGCCTGCCACCTTCCGTGTGGGACAAGGTGCCGGACGTGTGCCTTTTCGGAAAGAGACTCTGCCGAGGACGAGAGCCATGAGATGTTCCTCCTCTGGGCAAGCCCGGGTCCCAGATCCTGTTGTGCCTGTGAATAGGCTGCAGGGGGACGGTGAAGACCAGCAAAATCTTTCAGGGCTGCCACCTTCCTTGTGGGACAAGGAGCCGGACGTGTGCCTTTTCGGAAAGAGGCTCTGCCGAGGACGAGAGCCATGATATGTTCCTCCTCTGGGAAAGCCCGGGCCCCAGATCCTGTTGTGCCTGTGAATAGGCTGCAGGGGGACGGTGAAGACCAGCAACAGCTTTCCGGCCTGCCACCTTCCGTGTGGGACAAGGAGCCGGACGTGTGCCTTTTCGGAATCGGGCTCTGCCGAGGACGAGATCCATGAGATGTTCCTCCTCTGGGCAAGCCCGGGTCCCAGATCCTGTTGTGCCTGTGAATAGGCTGCAGGGGGACGGTGAAGACCAGCAACAGCTTTCAGGGCTGCCACCTTCTGTGTGGGACAAGGAGCCGGACGTGTGCCTTTTCGGAAAGAGGCTCTGCCGAGGACGAGAGCCATGAGATGTTCCTCCTCTGGGCAAGCCCGGGTCCCAGATCCTGTTGTGCCTGTGAATAGGCTGCAGGGGGACGGTGAAGACCAGCAACAGCTTTCCGGCCTGCCACCTTCCGTGTGGGACAAGGAGCCGGACGTGTGCCTTTTCGGAATCGGGCTCTGCCGAGGACGAGAGCCATGAGATGTTCCTCCTCTGGGCAAGCCCGGGTCCCAGATCCTGTTGTGCCTGTGAATAGGCTGCAGGGGGACGGTGAAGACCAGCAACAGCTTTCCGGCCTGCCACCTTCCGTGTGGGACAAGGAGCCGGACGTGTGCCTTTTCGGAATCGGGCTCTGCCGAGGACGAGATCCATGAGATGTTCCTCCTCTGGGCAAGCCCGGGTCCCAGATCCTGTTGTGTCTGTGAATAGGCTGCAGGGGGACGGTGAAGACCACCAAGAGCTTTCCGGCCTGCCACCTTCCGTGTGGGACAAGGAGCAGGACGTGTGCCTTTCCGGAATCAGGCTCTGCCGAGGACGAGAGACATGAGATGTTCCTCCTCTGGGCAAGCCCGGGTCCCAGATCCTGTTGTGCCTGTGAATAGGCTGCAGGGGGACGGTGAAGACCAGCAACAGCTTTCCGGCCTGCCACCTTCCGTGTGGGACAAGGTGCCGGACGTGTGCCTTTTCGGAAAGAGACTCTGCCGAGGACGAGAGCCATGAGATGTTCCTCCTCTGGGCAAGCCCGGGTCCCAGATCCTGTTGTGCCTGTGAATAGGCTGCAGGGGGACGGTGAAGACCAGCAAAATCTTTCAGGGCTGCCACCTTCCATGTGGGACAAGGAGCCGGACGTGTGCCTTTTCGGAAAGAGGCTCTGCCGAGGACGAGAGCCATGATATGTTCCTCCTCTGGGAAAGCCCGGGCCCCAGATCCTGTTGTGCCTGTGAATAGGCTGCAGGGGGACGGTGAAGACCAGCAACAGCTTTCAGGGCTGCCACCTTCCGTGTGGGACAAGGAGCCGGACGTGTGCCTTTTCGGAAAGAGGCTCTGCCGAGGACGAGAGCCATGAGATGTTCCTCCTCTGGGCAAGCCCGGGTACCGGATCCTGTTGTGCCTGTGAATACGCTGCAGGGGGACGGTGAAGACCAGCAACAGCTTTCCGGCCTGCCACCTTCCGTGTGGGACAAGTAGCCAGACGTGTGCCTTTTCGGAAAGAGGCCCTGCCGAGGACGAGAGCCATGAGATGTTCCTCCTCTGGGCAAGCCCAGGTCCCAGATCCTTTTGTGCCTGTGAATAGGCTGCAGGGGAACGGTGAAGACCAGCAACAGCTTTCAGGGCTGCCACCTTCCGTGTGGGACAAGGAGCCGGACGTGTGCCTTTTCGGAATCGGGCTCTGCCGAGGACGAGAGCCATGAGATGTTCCTCCTCTGGGCAAGCCCGGGTCCCGGATCCTGTTGTGCCTGTGAATAGGCTGCAGGGGGACGGTGAAGACCAGCAACAGCTTTCCGGCCTGCCACCTTCCGTGTGAGACAAGGAGCCGGACATGTGCCTTTCCGGAATCAGGCTCTGCCGAGGACGAGAGCCATGAGATGTTCCTCCTCTGGGCAAGCCCGGGTCCCAGATCCTGTTGTGCCTGTGAATAGGCTGCAGGGGGACGGTGAAGACCAGCAACAGCTTTCAGGGCTGCCACCTTCCGTGTGGGACAAGGAGCCGGACGTGTGCCTTTTCGGAAAGAGGCTCTGCCGAGGACGAGAGCCATGAGATGTTCCTCCTCTGGGAAAGCCCGGGTACCGGATCCTGTTGTGCCTGTGAATACGCTGCAGGGGGACGGTGAAGACCAGCAACAGCTTTCCGGCCTGCCACCTTCCGTGTGGGACAAGTAGCCAGACGTGTGCCTTTTCGGAAAGAGGCCCTGCCGAGGACGAGAGCCATGAGATGTTCCTCCTCTGGGCAAGCCCAGGTCCCAGATCCTTTTGTGCCTGTGAATAGGCTGCAGGGGAACGGTGAAGACCAGCAACAGCTTTCAGGGCTGCCACCTTCCGTGTGGGACAAGGAGCCGGACGTGTGCCTTTCCAGAATCAGGTTCTGCCGAGGACGAGAGCCATGAGATGTTCCTTCTCTGGGCAAACCCCGGTCCCACATCCTGTTGTGCCTGTGAATAGGCTGCAGGGGGACGGTGAAGACCAGCAACAGCTTTCCGGCCTGCCACCTTCCGTGTGGGACAAGGAGCCGGACGTGTGCCTTTCCAGAATCAGACTCTGCCGAGGACGAGAGCCATGAGATGTTCCTCCTCTGGGCAAGCCCGGGTCCCAGATCCTGTTGTGCCTGTGAATAGGCTGCAGGGGGACGGTGAAGACCAGCAACAGCTTTCCGGCCTACCACCTTCCGTGTGGGACAAGGAGCCGGACGTGTGCCTTTTCGGAATCGGGCTCTGCCGAGGACGAGAGCCATGAGATGTTCCTCCTCTGGGCAAGCCCGGGTCCCAGATCCTGTTGTGCCTGTGAATAGGCTGCCGGGGGACGGTGAAGACCAGCAACAGCTTTCCGGCCTGCCACCTTCCGTGTGGGACAAGGAGCCGGACGTGTGCCTTTCCAGAATCAGACTCTGCCGAGGACGAGAGCCATGAGATGTTCCTCCTCTGGGCAAGCCCGGGTCCCAGATCCTGTTGTGCCTGTGAATAGGCTGCAGGGGGACGGTGAAGACCAGCAACAGCTTTCAGGGCTGCCACCTTCTGTGTGGGACAAGGAGCCGGACGTGTGCCTTTTCGGAAAGAGGCTCTGCCGAGGACGAGAGCCATGAGATGTTCCTCCTCTGGGCAAGCCCGGGTCCCAGATCCTGTTGTGCCTGTGAATAGGCTGCAGGGGGACGGTGAAGACCAGCAACAGCTTTCCGGCCTGCCACCTTCCGTGTGGGACAAGGAGCCGGACGTGTGCCTTTTCGGAATCGGGCTCTGCCGAGGACGAGAGCCATGAGATGTTCCTCCTCTGGGCAAGCCCGGGTCCCAGATCCTGTTGTGCCTGTGAATAGGCTGCAGGGGGACGGTGAAGACCAGCAACAGCTTTCAGGGCTGCCACCTTCCGTGTGGGACAAGGAGCCGGACGTGTGCCTTTTCGGAATCGGGCTCTGCCGAGGACGAGATCCATGAGATGTTCCTCCTCTGGGCAAGCCCGGGTCCCAGATCCTGTTGTGTCTGTGAATAGGCTGCAGGGGGACGGTGAAGACCACCAAGAGCTTTCCGGCCTGCCACCTTCCGTGTGGGACAAGGAGCAGGACGTGTGCCTTTCCGGAATCAGGCTCTGCCGAGGACGAGAGACATGAGATGTTCCTCCTCTGGGCAAGCCCGGGTCCCAGATCCTGTTGTGCCTGTGAATAGGCTGCAGGGGGACGGTGAAGACCAGCAACAGCTTTCCGGCCTGCCACCTTCCGTGTGGGACAAGGTGCCGGACGTGTGCCTTTTCGGAAAGAGACTCTGCCGAGGACGAGAGCCATGAGATGTTCCTCCTCTGGGCAAGCCCGGGTCCCAGATCCTGTTGTGCCTGTGAATAGGCTGCAGGGGGACGGTGAAGACCAGCAAAATCTTTCAGGGCTGCCACCTTCCATGTGGGACAAGGAGCCGGACGTGTGCCTTTTCGGAAAGAGGCTCTGCCGAGGACGAGAGCCATGATATGTTCCTCCTCTGGGAAAGCCCGGGCCCCAGATCCTGTTGTGCCTGTGAATAGGCTGCAGGGGGACGGTGAAGACCAGCAACAGCTTTCAGGGCTGCCACCTTCCGTGTGGGACAAGGAGCCGGACGTGTGCCTTTTCGGAAAGAGGCTCTGCCGAGGACGAGAGCCATGAGATGTTCCTCCTCTGGGCAAGCCCGGGTACCGGATCCTGTTGTGCCTGTGAATACGCTGCAGGGGGACGGTGAAGACCAGCAACAGCTTTCCGGCCTGCCACCTTCCGTGTGGGACAAGTAGCCAGACGTGTGCCTTTTCGGAAAGAGGCCCTGCCGAGGACGAGAGCCATGAGATGTTCCTCCTCTGGGCAAGCCCAGGTCCCAGATCCTTTTGTGCCTGTGAATAGGCTGCAGGGGAACGGTGAAGACCAGCAACAGCTTTCAGGGCTGCCACCTTCCGTGTGGGACAAGGAGCCGGACGTGTGCCTTTTCGGAATCGGGCTCTGCCGAGGACGAGAGCCATGAGATGTTCCTCCTCTGGGCAAGCCCGGGTCCCGGATCCTGTTGTGCCTGTGAATAGGCTGCAGGGGGACGGTGAAGACCAGCAACAGCTTTCCGGCCTGCCACCTTCCGTGTGAGACAAGGAGCCGGACATGTGCCTTTCCGGAATCAGGCTCTGCCGAGGACGAGAGCCATGAGATGTTCCTCCTCTGGGCAAGCCCGGGTCCCAGATCCTGTTGTGCCTGTGAATAGGCTGCAGGGGGACGGTGAAGACCAGCAACAGCTTTCAGGGCTGCCACCTTCCGTGTGGGACAAGGAGCCGGACGTGTGCCTTTTCGGAAAGAGGCTCTGCCGAGGACGAGAGCCATGAGATGTTCCTCCTCTGGGCAAGCCCGGGTACCGGATCCTGTTGTGCCTGTGAATACGCTGCAGGGGGACGGTGAAGACCAGCAACAGCTTTCCGGCCTGCCACCTTCCGTGTGGGACAAGTAGCCAGACGTGTGCCTTTTCGGAAAGAGGCCCTGCCGAGGACGAGAGCCATGAGATGTTCCTCCTCTGGGCAAGCCCAGGTCCCAGATCCTTTTGTGCCTGTGAATAGGCTGCAGGGGAACGGTGAAGACCAGCAACAGCTTTCAGGGCTGCCACCTTCCGTGTGGGACAAGGAGCCGGACGTGTGCCTTTCCAGAATCAGGTTCTGCCGAGGACGAGAGCCATGAGATGTTCCTTCTCTGGGCAAACCCCGGTCCCACATCCTGTTGTGCCTGTGAATAGGCTGCAGGGGGACGGTGAAGACCAGCAACAGCTTTCCGGCCTGCCACCTTCCGTGTGGGACAAGGAGCCGGACGTGTGCCTTTCCAGAATCAGACTCTGCCGAGGACGAGAGCCATGAGATGTTCCTCCTCTGGGCAAGCCCGGGTCCCAGATCCTGTTGTGCCTGTGAATAGGCTGCAGGGGGACGGTGAAGACCAGCAACAGCTTTCCGGCCTGCCACCTTCCGTGTGGGACAAGGAGCCGGACGTGTGCCTTTTCGGAATCGGGCTCTGCCGAGGACGAGAGCCATGAGATGTTCCTCCTCTGGGCAAGCCCGGGTCCCAGATCCTGTTGTGCCTGTGAATAGGCTGCCGGGGGACGGTGAAGACCAGCAACAGCTTTCCGGCCTGCCACCTTCCGTGTGGGACAAGGAGCCGGACGTGTGCCTTTCCAGAATCAGACTCTGCCGAGGACGAGAGCCATGAGATGTTCCTCCTCTGGGCAAGCCCGGGTCCCAGATCCTGTTGTGCCTGTGAATAGGCTGCAGGGGGACGGTGAAGACCAGCAACAGCTTTCAGGGCTGCCACCTTCAGTGTGGGACAAGGAGCCGGACGTGTGCCTTTTCGGAAAGAGGCTCTGCCGAGGACGAGAGCCATGAGATGTTCCTCCTCTGGGCAAGCCCGGGTCCCAGATCCTGTTGTGCCTGTGAATAGGCTGCAGGGGGACGGTGAAGACCAGCAACAGCTTTCCGGCCTGCCACCTTCCGTGTGGGACAAGGAGCCGGACGTGTGCTTTTTCGGAATCGGGCTCTGCCGAGGACGAGAGCCATGAGATGTTCCTCCTCTGGGCAAGCCCGGGTCCCAGATCCTGTTGTGCCTGTGAATAGGCTGCAGGGGGACGGTGAAGACCAGCAACAGCTTTCCGGCCTGCCACCTTCCGTGTGGGACAAGGAGCCGGACGTGTGCCTTTTCGGAATCGGGCTCTGCCGAGGACGAGATCCATGAGATGTTCCTCCTCTGGGCAAGCCCGGGTCCCAGATCCTGTTGTGCCTGTGAATAGGCTGCAGGGGGACGGTGAAGACCAGCAACAGCTTTCAGGGCTGCCACCTTCCGTGTGGGACAAGGAGCCGGACGTGTGCCTTTCCGGAATCAGGCTCTGCCGAGGACGAGAGACATGAGATGTTCCTCCTCTGGGCAAGCCCGGGTCCCAGATCCTGTTGTGCCTGTGAATAGGCTGCAGGGGGACGGTGAAGACCAGCAACAGCTTTCCGGCCTGCCACCTTCCGTGTGGGACAAGGTGCCGGACGTGTGCCTTTTCGGAAAGAGACTCTGCCGAGGACGAGAGCCATGAGATGTTCCTCCTCTGGGCAAGCCCGGGTCCCAGATCCTGTTGTGCCTGTGAATAGGCTGCAGGGGGACGGTGAAGACCAGCAAAATCTTTCAGGGCTGCCACCTTCCATGTGGGACAAGGAGCCGGACGTGTGCCTTTTCGGAAAGAGGCTCTGCCGAGGACGAGAGCCATGATATGTTCCTCCTCTGGGAAAGCCCGGGCCCCAGATCCTGTTGTGCCTGTGAATAGGCTGCAGGGGGACGGTGAAGACCAGCAACAGCTTTCAGGGCTGCCACCTTCCGTGTGGGACAAGGAGCCGGACGTGTGCCTTTTCGGAAAGAGGCTCTGCCGAGGACGAGAGCCATGAGATGTTCCTCCTCTGGGCAAGCCCGGGTACCGGATCCTGTTGTGCCTGTGAATACGCTGCAGGGGGACGGTGAAGACCAGCAACAGCTTTCCGGCCTGCCACCTTCCGTGTGGGACAAGTAGCCAGACGTGTGCCTTTTCGGAAAGAGGCCCTGCCGAGGACGAGAGCCATGAGATGTTCCTCCTCTGGGCAAGCCCAGGTCCCAGATCCTTTTGTGCCTGTGAATAGGCTGCAGGGGAACGGTGAAGACCAGCAACAGCTTTCAGGGCTGCCACCTTCCGTGTGGGACAAGGAGCCGGACGTGTGCCTTTTCGGAATCGGGCTCTGCCGAGGACGAGATCCATGAGATGTTCCTCCTCTGGGCAAGCCCGGGTCCCGGATCCTGTTGTGCCTGTGAATAGGCTGCAGGGGGACGGTGAAGACCAGCAACAGCTTTCCGGCCTGCCACCTTCCGTGTGAGACAAGGAGCCGGACATGTGCCTTTCCGGAATCAGGCTCTGCCGAGGACAAGAGCCATGAGATGTTCCTCCTCTGGGCAAGCCCGGGTCCCAGATCCTGTTGTGCCTGTGAATAGGCTGCAGGGGGACGGTGAAGACCAGCAACAGCTTTCAGGGCTGCCACCTTCCGTGTGGGACAAGGAGCCGGACGTGTGCCTTTTCGGAAAGAGGCTCTGCCGAGGACGAGAGCCATGAGATGTTCCTCCTCTGGGCAAGCCCGGGTACCGGATCCTGTTGTGCCTGTGAATACGCTGCAGGGGGACGGTGAAGACCAGCAACAGCTTTCCGGCCTGCCACCTTCCGTGTGGGACAAGTAGCCAGACGTGTGCCTTTTCGGAAAGAGGCCCTGCCGAGGACGAGAGCCATGAGATGTTCCTCCTCTGGGCAAGCCCAGGTCCCAGATCCTTTTGTGCCTGTGAATAGGCTGCAGGGGAACGGTGAAGACCAGCAACAGCTTTCAGGGCTGCCACCTTCCGTGTGGGACAAGGAGCCGGACGTGTGCCTTTCCAGAATCAGGTTCTGCCGAGGACGAGAGCCATGAGATGTTCCTTCTCTGGGCAAACCCCGGTCCCACATCCTGTTGTGCCTGTGAATAGGCTGCAGGGGGACGGTGAAGACCAGCAACAGCTTTCCGGCCTGCCACCTTCCGTGTGGGACAAGGAGCCGGACGTGTGCCTTTCCAGAATCAGACTCTGCCGAGGACGAGAGCCATGAGATGTTCCTCCTCTGGGCAAGCCCGGGTCCCAGATCCTGTTGTGCCTGTGAATAGGCTGCAGGGGGACGGTGAAGACCAGCAACAGCTTTCCGGCCTGCCACCTTCCGTGTGGGACAAGGAGCCGGACGTGTGCCTTTTCGGAATCGGGCTCTGCCGAGGACGAGAGCCATGAGATGTTCCTCCTCTGGGCAAGCCCGGGTCCCAGATCCTGTTGTGCCTGTGAATAGGCTGCCGGGGGACGGTGAAGACCAGCAACAGCTTTCCGGCCTGCCACCTTCCGTGTGGGACAAGGAGCCGGACGTGTGCCTTTCCAGAATCAGACTCTGCCGAGGACGAGAGCCATGAGATGTTCCTCCTCTGGGCAAGCCCGGGTCCCAGATCCTGTTGTGCCTGTGAATAGGCTGCAGGGGGACGGTGAAGACCAGCAACAGCTTTCAGGGCTGCCACCTTCCGTGTGGGACAAGGAGCCGGACGTGTGCCTTTTCGGAAAGAGGCTCTGCCGAGGACGAGAGCCATGAGATGTTCCTCCTCTGGGCAAGCCGGGGTCCCAGACCCTGTTGTGCCTGTGAATACGCTGCAGGGGGACGGTGAAGACCAGCAACAGCTTTCAGGGCTGCCACCTTCCGTGTGGGACAAGGAGCCGGACGTGTGCCTTTTCGGAATCGGGCTCTGCCGAGGATGAGATCCATGAGATGTTCCTCCTCTGGGCAAGCCCGGGTCCCAGATCCTGTTGTGCCTGTGAATAGGCTGCAGGGGGACGGTGAAGACCAGCAACAGCTTTCCGGCCTGCCACCTTCCATGTGGGACAAGGAGCCGGACATGTGCCTTTCCAGAAACAGGCTCTGCCGAGGACGAGAGCCATGAGATGTTCCTCCTCTGGGCAAGCCCGGGTCCCAGATCCTGTTGTGCCTGTGAATAGGCTGCAGGGGGACGGTGAAGACCAGCAACAGCTTTCAGGGCTGCCACCTTCCGTGTGGGACAAGGAGCCGGACGTGTGCCTTTTCGGAAAGAGGCTCTGCCGAGGACGAGAGCCATGAGATGTTCCTCCTCTGGGCAAGCCCGGGTACCGGATCCTGTTGTGCCTGTGAATACGCTGCAGGGGGACGGTGAAGACCAGCAACAGCTTTCCGGCCTGCCACCTTCCGTGTGGGACAAGTAGCCAGACGTGTGCCTTTTCGGAAAGAGGCCCTGCCGAGGACGAGAGCCATGAGATGTTCCTCCTCTGGGCAAGCCCGGGTCCCAGATCCTGTTGTGCCTGTGAATAGGCTGCAGGGGGACGGTGAAGACCAGCAACAGCTTTCAGGGCTGCCACCTTCCGTGTGGGACAAGGAGCCGGACGTGTGCCTTTCCAGAATCAGGTTCTGCCGAGGACGAGAGCCATGAGATGTTCCTCCTCTGGGCAAACCCCGGTCCCACATCCTGTTGTGCCTGTGAATAGGCTGCAGGGGGACGGTGAAGACCAGCAACAGCTTTCCGGCCTGCCACCTTCCGTGTGGGACAAGGAGCCGGACGTGTGCCTTTCCAGAATCAGACTCTGCCGAGGACGAGAGCCATGAGATGTTCCTCCTCTGGGCAAGCCCGGGTCCCAGATCCTGTTGTGCCTGTGAATAGGCTGCAGGGGGACGGTGAAGACCAGCAACAGCTTTCCGGCCTGCCACCTTCCGTGTGGGACAAGGAGCCGGACGTGTGCCTTTTCGGAATCGGGCTCTGCCGAGGAAGAGAGCCATGAGATGTTCCTCCTCTGGGCAAGCCCGGGTCCCAGATCCTGTTGTGCCTGTGAATAGGCTGCAGGGGGACGGTGAAGACCAGCAACAGCTTTCCGGCCTGCCACCTTCCGTGTGGGACAAGGAGCCGGACGTGTGCCTTTCCAGAATCAGGTTCTGCCGAGGACGAGAGCAATGAGATGTTCCTCCTCTGGGCAAATCCCGGTCCCAGATCCTGTTGTGCCTGTGAATAGGCTGCAGGGGGACGGTGAAGACCAGCAACATCTTTCAGGGCTGCCACCTTCCGTGTGGGACAAGGAGCCGGACGTGTGCCTTTCCAGAATCAGGCTCTGCCGAGGACGAGAGCCATGAGATGTTCCTCCTCTGGAAAAGCCCGGGCCCCAGATCCTGTTTTACCTGTGAATAGGCTGCAGGGGGACGGTGAAGACCAGCAACAGCTTTCCGGCCTGCCACCTTCCGTGTGGGACAAGGTGCCGGACGTGTGCCTTTTCGGAAAGAGACTCTGCCGAGGACGAGAGCCATGAGATGTTCCTCCTCTGGGCAAGCCCGGGTCCCAGATCCTGTTGTGCCTGTGAATAGGCTGCAGGGGGACGGTGAAGACCAGCAAAATCTTTCAGGGCTGCCACCTTCCATGTGGGACAAGGAGCCGGACGTGTGCCTTTTCTGAAAGAGGCTCTGCCGAGGACGAGAGCCATGATATGTTCCTCCTCTGGGAAAGCCCGGGTCCCGGATCCTGTTGTGCCTGTGAATAGGCTGCAGGGGAACGGTGAAGACCAGCAACAGCTTTCAGGGCTGCCACCTTCCGTGTGGGACAAGGAGCCGGACGTGTGCCTTTCCAGAATCAGGTTCTGCCGAGGACGAGAGCCATGAGATGTTCCTTCTCTGGGCAAACCCCGGTCCCACATCCTGTTGTGCCTGTGAATAGGCTGCAGGGGGACGGTGAAGACCAGCAACAGCTTTCCGGCCTGCCACCTTCCGTGTGGGACAAGGAGCCGGACGTGTGCCTTTCCAGAATCAGACTCTGCCGAGGACGAGAGCCATGAGATGTTCCTCCTCTGGGCAAGCCCGGGTCCCAGATCCTGTTGTGCCTGTGAATAGGCTGCAGGGGGACGGTGAAGACCAGCAACAGCTTTCCGGCCTGCCACCTTCCGTGTGGGACAAGGAGCCGGACGTGTGCCTTTTCGGAATCGGGCTCTGCCGAGGACGAGAGCCATGAGATGTTCCTCCTCTGGGCAAGCCCGGGTCCCAGATCCTGTTGTGCCTGTGAATAGGCTGCCGGGGGACGGTGAAGACCAGCAACAGCTTTCCGGCCTGCCACCTTCCGTGTGGGACAAGGAGCCGGACGTGTGCCTTTCCAGAATCAGACTCTGCCGAGGACGAGAGCCATGAGATGTTCCTCCTCTGGGCAAGCCCGGGTCCCAGATCCTGTTGTGCCTGTGAATAGGCTGCAGGGGGACGGTGAAGACCAGCAACAGCTTTCAGGGCTGCCACCTTCCGTGTGGGACAAGGAGCCGGACGTGTGCCTTTTCGGAAAGAGGCTCTGCCGAGGACGAGAGCCATGAGATGTTCCTCCTCTGGGCAAGCCGGGGTCCCAGACCCTGTTGTGCCTGTGAATACGCTGCAGGGGGACGGTGAAGACCAGCAACAGCTTTCAGGGCTGCCACCTTCCGTGTGGGACAAGGAGCCGGACGTGTGCCTTTTCGGAATCGGGCTCTGCCGAGGATGAGATCCATGAGATGTTCCTCCTCTGGGCAAGCCCGGGTCCCAGATCCTGTTGTGCCTGTGAATAGGCTGCAGGGGGACGGTGAAGACCAGCAACAGCTTTCCGGCCTGCCACCTTCCATGTGGGACAAGGAGCCGGACATGTGCCTTTCCAGAAACAGGCTCTGCCGAGGACGAGAGCCATGAGATGTTCCTCCTCTGGGCAAGCCCGGGTCCCAGATCCTGTTGTGCCTGTGAATAGGCTGCAGGGGGACGGTGAAGACCAGCAACAGCTTTCAGGGCTGCCACCTTCCGTGTGGGACAAGGAGCCGGACGTGTGCCTTTTCGGAAAGAGGCTCTGCCGAGGACGAGAGCCATGAGATGTTCCTCCTCTGGGCAAGCCCGGGTACCGGATCCTGTTGTGCCTGTGAATACGCTGCAGGGGGACGGTGAAGACCAGCAACAGCTTTCCGGCCTGCCACCTTCCGTGTGGGACAAGTAGCCAGACGTGTGCCTTTTCGGAAAGAGGCCCTGCCGAGGACGAGAGCCATGAGATGTTCCTCCTCTGGGCAAGCCCGGGTCCCAGATCCTGTTGTGCCTGTGAATAGGCTGCAGGGGGACGGTGAAGACCAGCAACAGCTTTCAGGGCTGCCACCTTCCGTGTGGGACAAGGAGCCGGACGTGTGCCTTTCCAGAATCAGGTTCTGCCGAGGACGAGAGCCATGAGATGTTCCTCCTCTGGGCAAACCCCGGTCCCACATCCTGTTGTGCCTGTGAATAGGCTGCAGGGGGACGGTGAAGACCAGCAACAGCTTTCCGGCCTGCCACCTTCCGTGTGGGACAAGGAGCCGGACGTGTGCCTTTCCAGAATCAGACTCTGCCGAGGACGAGAGCCATGAGATGTTCCTCCTCTGGGCAAGCCCGGGTCCCAGATCCTGTTGTGCCTGTGAATAGGCTGCAGGGGGACGGTGAAGACCAGCAACAGCTTTCCGGCCTGCCACCTTCCGTGTGGGACAAGGAGCCGGACGTGTGCCTTTTCGGAATCGGGCTCTGCCGAGGAAGAGAGCCATGAGATGTTCCTCCTCTGGGCAAGCCCGGGTCCCAGATCCTGTTGTGCCTGTGAATAGGCTGCAGGGGGACGGTGAAGACCAGCAACAGCTTTCCGGCCTGCCACCTTCCGTGTGGGACAAGGAGCCGGACGTGTGCCTTTCCAGAATCAGGTTCTGCCGAGGACGAGAGCAATGAGATGTTCCTCCTCTGGGCAAATCCCGGTCCCAGATCCTGTTGTGCCTGTGAATAGGCTGCAGGGGGACGGTGAAGACCAGCAACATCTTTCAGGGCTGCCACCTTCCGTGTGGGACAAGGAGCCGGACGTGTGCCTTTCCAGAATCAGGCTCTGCCGAGGACGAGAGCCATGAGATGTTCCTCCTCTGGAAAAGCCCGGGCCCCAGATCCTGTTTTACCTGTGAATAGGCTGCAGGGGGACGGTGAAGACCAGCAACAGCTTTCCGGCCTGCCACCTTCCGTGTGGGACAAGGTGCCGGACGTGTGCCTTTTCGGAAAGAGACTCTGCCGAGGACGAGAGCCATGAGATGTTCCTCCTCTGGGCAAGCCCGGGTCCCAGATCCTGTTGTGCCTGTGAATAGGCTGCAGGGGGACGGTGAAGACCAGCAAAATCTTTCAGGGCTGCCACCTTCCATGTGGGACAAGGAGCCGGACGTGTGCCTTTTCGGAAAGAGGCTCTGCCGAGGACGAGAGCCATGATATGTTCCTCCTCTGGGAAAGCCCGGGTCCCGGATCCTGTTGTGCCTGTGAATAGGCTGCAGGGGGACGGTGAAGACCAGCAACAGCTTTCCGGCCTGCCACCTTCCGTGTGGGACAAGTAGCCAGACGTGTGCCTTTTCGGAAAGAGGCCCTGCCGAGGACGAGAGCCATGAGATGTTCCTCCTCTGGGCAAGCCCAGGTCCCAGATCCTTTTGTGCCTGTGAATAGGCTGCAGGGGAACGGTGAAGACCAGCAACAGCTTTCAGGGCTGCCACCTTCCGTGTGGGACAAGGAGCCGGACGTGTGCCTTTTCGGAATCGGGCTCTGCCGAGGACGAGAGCCATGAGATGTTCCTCCTCTGGGCAAGCCCGGGTCCCGGATCCTGTTGTGCCTGTGAATAGGCTGCAGGGGGACGGTGAAGACCAGCAACAGCTTTCCGGCCTGCCACCTTCCGTGTGAGACAAGGAGCCGGACATGTGCCTTTCCGGAATCAGGCTCTGCCGAGGACAAGAGCCATGAGATGTTCCTCCTCTGGGCAAGCCCGGGTCGCAGATCCTGTTGTGCCTGTGAATAGGCTGCAGGGGGACGGTGAAGACCAGCAACAGCTTTCCGGCCTGCCACCTTCCGTGTGGGACAAGGAGCCGGACGTGTGCCTTTCCAGAATCAGACTCTGCCGAGGACGAGAGCCATGAGATGTTCCTCCTCTGGGCAAGCCCGGGTCCCAGATCCTGTTGTGCCTGTGAATAGGCTGCAGGGGGACGGTGAAGACCAGCAACAGCTTTCCGGCCTGCCACCTTCCGTGTGGGACAAGGAGCCGGACGTGTGCCTTTTCGGAATCGGGCTCTGCCGAGGAAGAGAGCCATGAGATGTTCCTCCTCTGGGCAAGCCCGGGTCCCAGATCCTGTTGTGCCTGTGAATAGGCTGCAGGGGGACGGTGAAGACCAGCAACAGCTTTCCGGCCTGCCACCTTCCGTGTGGGACAAGGAGCCGGACGTGTGCCTTTCCAGAATCAGGTTCTGCCGAGGACGAGAGCAATGAGATGTTCCTCCTCTGGGCAAATCCCGGTCCCAGATCCTGTTGTGCCTGTGAATAGGCTGCAGGGGGACGGTGAAGACCAGCAACATCTTTCAGGGCTGCCACCTTCCGTGTGGGACAAGGAGCCGGACGTGTGCCTTTCCAGAATCAGGCTCTGCCGAGGACGAGAGCCATGAGATGTTCCTCCTCTGGAAAAGCCCGGGCCCCAGATCCTGTTTTACCTGTGAATAGGCTGCAGGGGGACGGTGAAGACCAGCAACAGCTTTCCGGCCTGCCACCTTCCGTGTGGGACAAGGTGCCGGACGTGTGCCTTTTCGGAAAGAGACTCTGCCGAGGACGAGAGCCATGAGATGTTCCTCCTCTGGGCAAGCCCGGGTCCCAGATCCTGTTGTGCCTGTGAATAGGCTGCAGGGGGACGGTGAAGACCAGCAAAATCTTTCAGGGCTGCCACCTTCCGTGTGGGACAAGGAGCCGGACGTGTGCCTTTTCGGAATCGGGCTCTGCCGAGGACGAGAGCCATGAGATGTTCCTCCTCTGGGCAAGCCCGGGTCCCGGATCCTGTTGTGCCTGTGAATAGGCTGCAGGGGGACGGTGAAGACCAGCAACAGCTTTCCGGCCTGCCACCTTCCGTGTGAGACAAGGAGCCGGACATGTGCCTTTCCGGAATCAGGCTCTGCCGAGGACAAGAGCCATGAGATGTTCCTCCTCTGGGCAAGCCCGGGTCGCAGATCCTGTTGTGCCTGTGAATAGGCTGCAGGGGGACGGTGAAGACCAGCAACAGCTTTCAGGGCTGCCACCTTCCGTGTGGGACAAGGAGCCGGACGTGTGCCTTTCCGGAATCAGGCTCTGCCGAGGACGAGAGCCATGAGATGTTCCTCCTCTGGGCAAGCCCGGGTCCCAGATCCTGTTGTGCCTGTGAATAGGCTGCAGGGGGACGGTGAAGACCAGCAACAGCTTTCAGGGCTGCCACCTTCCGTGTGGGACAAGGAGCCGGACGTGTGCCTTTTCGGAAAGAGGCTCTGCCGAGGACGAGAGCCATGAGATGTTCCTCCTCTGGGCAAGCCCGGGTACCGGATCCTGTTGTGCCTGTGAATACGCTGCAGGGGGACGGTGAAGACCAGCAACAGCTTTCCGGCCTGCCACCTTCCGTGTGGGACAAGTAGCCAGACGTGTGCCTTTTCGGAAAGAGGCCCTGCCGAGGACGAGAGCCATGAGATGTTCCTCCTCTGGGCAAGCCCGGGTCCCAGATCCTGTTGTGCCTGTGAATAGGCTGCAGGGGGACGGTGAAGACCAGCAACAGCTTTCAGGGCTGCCACCTTCCGTGTGGGACAAGGAGCCGGACGTGTGCCTTTCCGGAATCAGGCTCTGCCGAGGACGAGAGCCATGAGATGTTCCTCCTCTGGGCACCCCGGGTCCCGGATCCTGTTGTGCCTGTGAATAGGCTGCAGGGGGACGGTGAAGACCAGCAACAGCTTTCCGGCCTGCCACCTTCCGTGTGAGACAAGGAGCCGGACATGTGCCTTTCCGGAATCAGGCTCTGCCGAGGACAAGAGCCATGAGATGTTCCTCCTCTGGGCAAGCCCGGGTCCCAGATCCTGTTGTGCCTGTGAATAGGCTGCAGGGGGACGGTGAAGACCAGCAACAGCTTTCAGGGCTGCCACCTTCCGTGTGGGACAAGGAGCCGGACGTGTGCCTTTTCGGAAAGAGGCTCTGCCGAGGACGAGAGCCATGAGATGTTCCTCCTCTGGGCAAGCCCGGGTACCGGATCCTGTTGTGCCTGTGAATACGCTGCAGGGGGACGGTGAAGACCAGCAACAGCTTTCCGGCCTGCCACCTTCCGTGTGGGACAAGTAGCCAGACGTGTGCCTTTTCGGAAAGAGGCCCTGCCGAGGACGAGAGCCATGAGATGTTCCTCCTCTGGGCAAGCCCAGGTCCCAGATCCTTTTGTGCCTGTGAATAGGCTGCAGGGGAACGGTGAAGACCAGCAACAGCTTTCAGGGCTGCCACCTTCCGTGTGGGACAAGGAGCCGGACGTGTGCCTTTCCAGAATCAGGTTCTGCCGAGGACGAGAGCCATGAGATGTTCCTTCTCTGGGCAAACCCCGGTCCCACATCCTGTTGTGCCTGTGAATAGGCTGCAGGGGGACGGTGAAGACCAGCAACAGCTTTCCGGCCTGCCACCTTCCGTGTGGGACAAGGAGCCGGACGTGTGCCTTTCCAGAATCAGACTCTGCCGAGGACGAGAGCCATGAGATGTTCCTCCTCTGGGCAAGCCCGGGTCCCAGATCCTGTTGTGCCTGTGAATAGGCTGCAGGGGGACGGTGAAGACCAGCAACAGCTTTCCGGCCTGCCACCTTCCGTGTGGGACAAGGAGCCGGACGTGTGCCTTTTCGGAATCGGGCTCTGCCGAGGACGAGAGCCATGAGATGTTCCTCCTCTGGGCAAGCCCGGGTCCCAGATCCTGTTGTGCCTGTGAATAGGCTGCCGGGGGACGGTGAAGACCAGCAACAGCTTTCCGGCCTGCCACCTTCCGTGTGGGACAAGGAGCCGGACGTGTGCCTTTCCAGAATCAGACTCTGCCGAGGACGAGAGCCATGAGATGTTCCTCCTCTGGGCAAGCCCGGGTCCCAGATCCTGTTGTGCCTGTGAATAGGCTGCAGGGGGACGGTGAAGACCAGCAACAGCTTTCAGGGCTGCCACCTTCCGTGTGGGACAAGGAGCCGGACGTGTGCCTTTTCGGAAAGAGGCTCTGCCGAGGACGAGAGCCATGAGATGTTCCTCCTCTGGGCAAGCCGGGGTCCCAGACCCTGTTGTGCCTGTGAATACGCTGCAGGGGGACGGTGAAGACCAGCAACAGCTTTCAGGGCTGCCACCTTCCGTGTGGGACAAGGAGCCGGACGTGTGCCTTTTCGGAATCGGGCTCTGCCGAGGATGAGATCCATGAGATGTTCCTCCTCTGGGCAAGCCCGGGTCCCAGATCCTGTTGTGCCTGTGAATAGGCTGCAGGGGGACGGTGAAGACCAGCAACAGCTTTCCGGCCTGCCACCTTCCATGTGGGACAAGGAGCCGGACATGTGCCTTTCCAGAAACAGGCTCTGCCGAGGACGAGAGCCATGAGATGTTCCTCCTCTGGGCAAGCCCGGGTCCCAGATCCTGTTGTGCCTGTGAATAGGCTGCAGGGGGACGGTGAAGACCAGCAACAGCTTTCAGGGCTGCCACCTTCCGTGTGGGACAAGGAGCCGGACGTGTGCCTTTTCGGAAAGAGGCTCTGCCGAGGACGAGAGCCATGAGATGTTCCTCCTCTGGGCAAGCCCGGGTACCGGATCCTGTTGTGCCTGTGAATAGGCTGCAGGGGGACGGTGAAGACCAGCAACAGCTTTCAGGGCTGCCACCTTCCGTGTGGGACAAGGAGCCGGACGTGTGCCTTTCCAGAATCAGGTTCTGCCGAGGACGAGAGCCATGAGATGTTCCTCCTCTGGGCAAACCCCGGTCCCACATCCTGTTGTGCCTGTGAATAGGCTGCAGGGGGACGGTGAAGACCAGCAACAGCTTTCCGGCCTGCCACCTTCCGTGTGGGACAAGGAGCCGGACGTGTGCCTTTCCAGAATCAGACTCTGCCGAGGACGAGAGCCATGAGATGTTCCTCCTCTGGGCAAGCCCGGGTCCCAGATCCTGTTGTGCCTGTGAATAGGCTGCAGGGGGACGGTGAAGACCAGCAACAGCTTTCCGGCCTGCCACCTTCCGTGTGGGACAAGGAGCCGGACGTGTGCCTTTTCGGAATCGGGCTCTGCCGAGGAAGAGAGCCATGAGATGTTCCTCCTCTGGGCAAGCCCGGGTCCCAGATCCTGTTGTGCCTGTGAATAGGCTGCAGGGGGACGGTGAAGACCAGCAACAGCTTTCCGGCCTGCCACCTTCCGTGTGGGACAAGGAGCCGGACGTGTGCCTTTCCAGAATCAGGTTCTGCCGAGGACGAGAGCAATGAGATGTTCCTCCTCTGGGCAAATCCCGGTCCCAGATCCTGTTGTGCCTGTGAATAGGCTGCAGGGGGACGGTGAAGACCAGCAACATCTTTCAGGGCTGCCACCTTCCGTGTGGGACAAGGAGCCGGACGTGTGCCTTTCCAGAATCAGGCTCTGCCGAGGACGAGAGCCATGAGATGTTCCTCCTCTGGAAAAGCCCGGGCCCCAGATCCTGTTTTACCTGTGAATAGGCTGCAGGGGGACGGTGAAGACCAGCAACAGCTTTCCGGCCTGCCACCTTCCGTGTGGGACAAGGTGCCGGACGTGTGCCTTTTCGGAAAGAGACTCTGCCGAGGACGAGAGCCATGAGATGTTCCTCCTCTGGGCAAGCCCGGGTCCCAGATCCTGTTGTGCCTGTGAATAGGCTGCAGGGGGACGGTGAAGACCAGCAAAATCTTTCAGGGCTGCCACCTTCCATGTGGGACAAGGAGCCGGACGTGTGCCTTTTCGGAAAGAGGCTCTGCCGAGGACGAGAGCCATGAGATGTTCCTCCTCTGGGCAAGCCCGGGTCCCAGATCCTGTTGTGCCTGTGAATAGGCTGCAGGGGGACGGTGAAGACCAGCAACAGCTTTCAGGGCTGCCACCTTCCGTGTGGGACAAGGAGCCGGACGTGTGCCTTTTCGGAATCGGGCTCTGCCGAGGACGAGAGCCATGAGATGTTCCTCCTCTGGGCAAGCCCGGGTCCCGGATCCTGTTGTGCCTGTGAATACGCTGCAGGGGGACGGTGAAGACCAGCAACAGCTTTCCGGCCTGCCACCTTCCGTGTGGGACAAGTAGCCAGACGTGTGCCTTTTCGGAAAGAGGCCCTGCCGAGGACGAGAGCCATGAGATGTTCCTCCTCTGGGCAAGCCCAGGTCCCAGATCCTTTTGTGCCTGTGAATAGGCTGCAGGGGAACGGTGAAGACCAGCAACAGCTTTCAGGGCTGCCACCTTCCGTGTGGGACAAGGAGCCGGACGTGTGCCTTTTCGGAATCGGGCTCTGCCGAGGACGAGAGCCATGAGATGTTCCTCCTCTGGGCAAGCCCGGGTCCCAGATCCTGTTGTGCCTGTGAATAGGCTGCAGGGGGACGGTGAAGACCAGCAACAGCTTTCCGGCCTGCCACCTTCCGTGTGGGACAAGGAGCCGGACGTGTGCCTTTCCAGAATCAGGTTCTGCCGAGGACGAGAGCCATGAGATTTTCCTTCTCTGGGCAAACCCCGGTCCCACATCCTGTTGTGCCTGTGAATAGGCTGCAGGGGGACGGTGAAGACCAGCAACAGCTTTCCGGCCTGCCACCTTCCGTGTGGGACAAGGAGCCGGACGTGTGCCTTTCCAGAATCAGACTCTGCCGAGGACGAGAGCCATGAGATGTTCCTCCTCTGGGCAAGCCCGGGTCCCAGATCCTGTTGTGCCTGTGAATAGGCTGCAGGGGGACGGTGAAGACCAGCAACAGCTTTCCGGCCTGCCACCTTCCGTGTGGGACAAGGAGCCGGACGTGTGACTTTTCAGAAATAGGCTCTGCCGAGGACGAGAGCCATGAGATGTTCCTCCTCTGGGCAAGCCCGTATCCCAGATCCTGTTGTGCCTGTGAATAGGCTGCAGGGGGACGGTGAAGACCAGGAACAGCTTTCAGGGCTGCCACCTTCCTTCTGGGACAAGGAGCCGGACGTGTGCCTTTTCGTAATCGGGCTCTGCCGAGGACGAGAGCCATGAGATGTTCCTCCTCTGGGCAAGCCCGGGTCCCAGATCCTGTTGTGCCTGTGAATAGGCTGCAGGGGGACGGTGAAGACCAGCAACAGCTTTCAGGGCTGCCACCTTCCGTGTGGGACAAGGAGCCGGACGTGTGCCTTTTCGGAATCAGGCTCTGCCGAGGACGAGGGCCATGAGATGTTCCTCCTCTGGGCAAGCCCGGGTCCCAGATCCTGTTGTGCCTGTGAATAGGCTGCAGGGGGACGGTGAAGACCAGCAACAGCTTTCCGGCCTGCCACCTTCCGTGTGGGACAAGGAGCCGGACGTGTGCCTTTTCGGAATCGGGCTCTGCCGAGGACGAGAGCCATGAGATGTTCCTCCTCTGGGCAAGCCCGGGTCCCAGATCCTGTTGTGCCTGTGAATAGGCTGCAGGGGGACGGTGAAGACCAGCAAGAGCTTTCAGGGCTGCCACCTTCCGTGTGGGACAAGGAGCCGGACATGTGCCTTTCCGGAATCAGGCTCTGCCGAGGACGAGAGCCATGAGATGTTCCTCCTCTGGGCAAGCCCGGGTCCCAGATCCTGTTGTGCCTGTGAATAGGCTGCAGGGGGACGGTGAAGACCAGCAACAGCTTTCCGGCCTGCCACCTTCCGTGTGGGACAAGGAGCCGGACGTGTGCCTTTTCGGAATCGGGCTCTGCCGAGGACGAGAGCCATGAGATGTTCCTCCTCTGGGCAAGCCCGGGTCCCAGATCCTGTTGTGCCTGTGAATAGGCTGCAGGGGGACGGTGAAGACCAGCAACATCTTTCAGGGCTGCCACCTTCCGTGTGGGACAAGGAGCCGGACGTGTGCCTTTTCGGAAAGAGGCTCTGCCGAGGACGAGAGCCATGAGATGTTCCTCCTCTGGGCAAGCCCGGGTCCCAGATCCTGTTGTGCCTGTGAATAGGCTGCAGGGGGACGGTGAAGACCAGCAACAGCTTTCAGGGCTGCCACCTTCCGTGTGGGACAAGGAGCCGGACGTGTGCCTTTTCGGAAAGAGGCTCTGCCGAGGACGAGAGCCATGAGATGTTGCTCCTCTGGGCAAGCCGGGGTCCCAGACCCTGTTGTGCCTGTGAATACGCTGCAGGGGGATGGTGAAGACCAGCAACAGCTTTCAGGGCTGCCACATTCCGTGTGGGACAAGGAGCCGGACGTGTGCCTTTTCGGAATCGGGCTCTGCCGAGGATGAGATCCATGAGATGTTCCTCCTCTGGGCAAGCCCGGGTCGCAGATCCTGTTGTGCCTGTGAATAGGCTGCAGGGGGACGGTGAAGACCAGCAACAGCTTTCAGGGCTGCCACCTTCCATGTGGGACAAGGAGCCGGACATGTGCCTTTCCGGAATCAGGCTCTGCCGAGGACGAGAGCCATGAGATGTTCCTCCTCTGGGCAAGCCCGGGTCCCAGATCCTGTTGTGCCTGTGAATACGCTGCAGGGGGACGGTGAAGACCAGCAACAGCTTTCAGGGCTGCCACCTTCCGTGTGGGACAAGGAGCCGGACGTGTGCCTTTTCGGAAAGAGGCTCTGCCGAGGACGAGAGCCATGAGATGTTCCTCCTCTGGGCAAGCCCGGGTCCCAGATCCTGTTTTGCCTGTGAATACGCTGCAGGGGGACGGTGAAGACCAGCAACAGCTTTCCGTCCTGCCACCTTCCGTGTGGGACAAGTAGCCAGACGTGTGCCTTTTCGGAAAGAGGCCCTGCCGAGGACGAGAGCCATGAGATGTTCCTCCTCTGGGCAAGCCCGGGTCCCAGATCCTGTTGTGCCTGTGAATAGGCTGCAGGGGGACGGTGAAGACCAGCAACAGCTTTCCGGCCTGCCACCTTCCGTGTGGGACAAGGAGCCGGACGTGTGCCTTTCCAGAATCAGGTTCTGCCGAGGACGAGAGCCATGAGATTTTCCTTCTCTGGGCAAACCCCGGTCCCACATCCTGTTGTGCCTGTGAATAGGCTGCAGGGGGACGGTGAAGACCAGCAACAGCTTTCCGGCCTGCCACCTTCCGTGTGGGACAAGGAGCCGGACGTGTGCCTTTCCAGAATCAGACTCTGCCGAGGACGAGAGCCATGAGATGTTCCTCCTCTGGGCAAGCCCGGGTCCCAGATCCTGTTGTGCCTGTGAATAGGCTGCAGGGGGACGGTGAAGACCAGCAACAGCTTTCCGGCCTGCCACCTTCCGTGTGGGACAAGGAGCCGGACGTGTGACTTTTCAGAAATAGGCTCTGCCGAGGACGAGAGCCATGAGATGTTCCTCCTCTGGGCAAGCCCGTATCCCAGATCCTGTTGTGCCTGTGAATAGGCTGCAGGGGGACGGTGAAGACCAGGAACAGCTTTCAGGGCTGCCACCTTCCTTCTGGGACAAGGAGCCGGACGTGTGCCTTTTCGTAATCGGGCTCTGCCGAGGACGAGAGCCATGAGATGTTCCTCCTCTGGGCAAGCCCGGGTCCCAGATCCTGTTGTGCCTGTGAATAGGCTGCAGGGGGACGGTGAAGACCAGCAACAGCTTTCAGGGCTGCCACCTTCCGTGTGGGACAAGGAGCCGGACGTGTGCCTTTTCGGAATCAGGCTCTGCCGAGGACGAGGGCCATGAGATGTTCCTCCTCTGGGCAAGCCCGGGTCCCAGATCCTGTTGTGCCTGTGAATAGGCTGCAGGGGGACGGTGAAGACCAGCAACAGCTTTCCGGCCTGCCACCTTCCGTGTGGGACAAGGAGCCGGACGTGTGCCTTTTCGGAATCGGGCTCTGCCGAGGACGAGAGCCATGAGATGTTCCTCCTCTGGGCAAGCCCGGGTCCCAGATCCTGTTGTGCCTGTGAATAGGCTGCAGGGGGACGGTGAAGACCAGCAAGAGCTTTCAGGGCTGCCACCTTCCGTGTGGGACAAGGAGCCGGACATGTGCCTTTCCGGAATCAGGCTCTGCCGAGGACGAGAGCCATGAGATGTTCCTCCTCTGGGCAAGCCCGGGTCCCAGATCCTGTTGTGCCTGTGAATAGGCTGCAGGGGGACGGTGAAGACCAGCAACAGCTTTCCGGCCTGCCACCTTCCGTGTGGGACAAGGAGCCGGACGTGTGCCTTTTCGGAATCGGGCTCTGCCGAGGACGAGAGCCATGAGATGTTCCTCCTCTGGGCAAGCCCGGGTCCCAGATCCTGTTGTGCCTGTGAATAGGCTGCAGGGGGACGGTGAAGACCAGCAACATCTTTCAGGGCTGCCACCTTCCGTGTGGGACAAGGAGCCGGACGTGTGCCTTTTCGGAAAGAGGCTCTGCCGAGGACGAGAGCCATGAGATGTTCCTCCTCTGGGCAAGCCCGGGTCCCAGATCCTGTTGTGCCTGTGAATAGGCTGCAGGGGGACGGTGAAGACCAGCAACAGCTTTCAGGGCTGCCACCTTCCGTGTGGGACAAGGAGCCGGACGTGTGCCTTTTCGGAAAGAGGCTCTGCCGAGGACGAGAGCCATGAGATGTTGCTCCTCTGGGCAAGCCGGGGTCCCAGACCCTGTTGTGCCTGTGAATACGCTGCAGGGGGATGGTGAAGACCAGCAACAGCTTTCAGGGCTGCCACATTCCGTGTGGGACAAGGAGCCGGACGTGTGCCTTTTCGGAATCGGGCTCTGCCGAGGATGAGATCCATGAGATGTTCCTCCTCTGGGCAAGCCCGGGTCGCAGATCCTGTTGTGCCTGTGAATAGGCTGCAGGGGGACGGTGAAGACCAGCAACAGCTTTCAGGGCTGCCACCTTCCATGTGGGACAAGGAGCCGGACATGTGCCTTTCCGGAATCAGGCTCTGCCGAGGACGAGAGCCATGAGATGTTCCTCCTCTGGGCAAGCCCGGGTCCCAGATCCTGTTGTGCCTGTGAATACGCTGCAGGGGGACGGTGAAGACCAGCAACAGCTTTCAGGGCTGCCACCTTCCGTGTGGGACAAGGAGCCGGACGTGTGCCTTTTCGGAAAGAGGCTCTGCCGAGGACGAGAGCCATGAGATGTTCCTCCTCTGGGCAAGCCCGGGTCCCAGATCCTGTTTTGCCTGTGAATACGCTGCAGGGGGACGGTGAAGACCAGCAACAGCTTTCCGTCCTGCCACCTTCCGTGTGGGACAAGTAGCCAGACGTGTGCCTTTTCGGAAAGAGGCCCTGCCGAGGACGAGAGCCATGAGATGTTCCTCCTCTGGGCAAGCCCGGGTCCCAGATCCTGTTGTGCCTGTGAATAGGCTGCAGGGGGACGGTGAAGACCAGCAACAGCTTTCCGGCCTGCCACCTTCCGTGTGGGACAAGGAGCCGGACGTGTGCCTTTCCAGAATCAGGTTCTGCCGAGGACGAGAGCCATGAGATGTTCCTCCTCTGGGCAAGCCCGGGTCCCAGATCCTGTTGTGCCTGTGAATAGGCTGCAGGGGGACGGTGAAGACCAGCAACAGCTTTCCGGCCTGCCACCTTCCGTGTGGGACAAGGAGCCGGACGTGTGCCTTTTCGGAATCGGGCTCTGCCGAGGACGAGAGCCATGAGATTTTCCTCCTCTGGGCAAACCCCGGTCCCACATCCTGTTGTGCCTGTGAATAGGCTGCAGGGGGACGGTGAAGACCAGCAACAGCTTTCCGGCCTGCCACCTTCCGTGTGGGACAAGGAGCCGGACGTGTGCCTTTCCAGAATCAGACTCTGCCGAGGACGAGAGCCATGAGATGTTCCTCCTCTGGGCAAGCCCGGGTCCCAGATCCTGTTGTGCCTGTGAATAGGCTGCAGGGGGACGGTGAAGACCAGCAACAGCTTTCCGGCCTGCCACCTTCCGTGTGGGACAAGGAGCCGGACGTGTGACTTTTCAGAAATAGGCTCTGCCGAGGACGAGAGCCATGAGATGTTCCTCCTCTGGGCAAGCCCGGGTCCCAGATCCTGTTGTGCCTGTGAATAGGCTGCAGGGGGACGGTGAAGACCAGCAACAGCTTTCAGGGCTGCCACCTTCCGTGTGGGACAAGGAGCCGGACGTGTGCCTTTTCGGAATCGGGCTCTGCTGAGGACGAGAGCCATGAGATGTTCCTCCTCTGGGCAAGCCCGGGTCCCGGATCCTGTTGTGCCTGTGAATACGCTGCAGGGGGACGGTGAAGACCAGCAACAGCTTTCCGGCCTGCCACCTTCCGTGTGGGTCAAGTAGCCAGACGTGTGCCTTTTCGGAAAGAGGCCCTGCCGAGGACGAGAGCCATGAGATGTTCCTCCTCTGGGCAAGCCCAGGTCCCAGATCCTTTTGTGCCTGTGAATAGGCTGCAGGGGAACGGTGAAGACCAGCAACAGCTTTCCGGGCTGCCACCTTCCGTGTGGGACAAGGAGCCGGACGTGTGCCTTTTCGGAATCGGGCTCTGCCGAGGACGAGAGCCATGAGATGTTCCTCCTCTGGGCAAGCCCGGGTCCCAGATCCTGTTGTGCCTGTGAATAGGCTGCAGGGGGACGGTGAAGACCAGCAACAGCTTTCCGGCCTGCCACCTTCCGTGTGGGACAAGGAGCCGGACGTGTGCCTTTCCAGAATCAGGTTCTGCCGAGGACGAGAGCCATGAGATGTTCCTCCTCTGGGCAAACCCCGGTCCCACATCCTGTTGTGCCTGTGAATAGGCTGCAGGGGGACGGTGAAGACCAGCAACAGCTTTCCGGCCTGCCACCTTCCGTGTGGGACAAGGAGCCGGACGTGTGCCTTTCCAGAATCAGACTCTGCCGAGGACGAGAGCCATGAGATGTTCCTCCTCTGGGCAAGCCCGGGTCCCAGATCCTGTTGTGCCTGTGAATAGGCTGCAGGGGGACGGTGAAGACCAGCAACAGCTTTCCGGCCTGCCACCTTCCGTGTGGGACAAGGAGCCGGACGTGTGACTTTTCAGAAATAGGCTCTGCCGAGGACGAGAGCCATGAGATGTTCCTCCTCTGGGCAAGCCCGTATCCCAGATCCTGTTGTGCCTGTGAATAGGCTGCAGGGGGACGGTGAAGACCAGGAACAGCTTTCAGGGCTGCCACCTTCCTTCTGGGACAAGGAGCCGGACGTGTGCCTTTTCGTAATCGGGCTCTGCCGAGGACGAGAGCCATGAGATGTTCCTCCTCTGGGCAAGCCCGGGTCCCAGATCCTGTTGTGCCTGTGAATAGGCTGCAGGGGGACGGTGAAGACCAGCAACAGCTTTCAGGGCTGACACCTTCCGTGTGGGACAAGGAGCCGGACGTGTGCCTTTCCGGAATCAGGCTCTGCCGAGGACGAGAGCCATGAGATGTTCCTCCTCTGGGCAAGCCCGGGTCCCAGATCCTGTTGTGCCTGTGAATAGGCTGCAGGGGGACGGTGAAGACCAGCAACAGCTTTCAGGGCTGCCACCTTCCGTGTGGGACAAGGAACCGGACGTGTGCCTTTTCGGAAAGAGACTCTGCCGAGGACGAGAGCCATGAGATGTTCCTCCTCTGGGCAAGCCCGGGACCCAGATCCTGTTGTGCCTGTGAATAGGCTGCAGGGGGACGGTGAAGACCAGCAACATCTTTCAGGGCTGCCACCTTCCGTGTGGGACAAGGAGCCGGACGTGTGCCTTTTCGGAAAGAGGCTCTGCCGAGGACGAGAGCCATGAGATGTTCCTCCTCTGGGCAAGCCCGGGTCCCAGATCCTGTTGTGCCTGTGAATAGGCTGCAGGGGGACGGTGAAGACCAGCAACAGCTTTCAGGGCTGCCACCTTCCGTGTGGGACAAGGAGCCGGACGTGTGCCTTTTCGGAAAGAGGCTCTGCCGAGGACGAGAGCCATGAGATGTTGCTCCTCTGGGCAAGCCGGGGTCCCAGACCCTGTTGTGCCTGTGAATACGCTGCAGGGGGATGGTGAAGACCAGCAACAGCTTTCAGGGCTGCCACCTTCCGTGTGGGACAAGGAGCCGGACGTGTGCCTTTTCGGAATCGGGCTCTGCCGAGGATGAGATCCATGAGATGTTCCTCCTCTGGGCAAGCCCGGGTCGCAGATCCTGTTGTGCCTGTGAATAGGCTGCAGGGGGACGGTGAAGACCAGCAACAGCTTTCAGGGCTGCCACCTTCCATGTGGGACAAGGAGCCGGACATGTGCCTTTCCGGAATCAGGCTCTGCCGAGGACGAGAGCCATGAGATGTTCCTCCTCTGGGCAAGCCCGGGTCCCAGATCCTGTTGTGCCTGTGAATAGGCTGCAGGGGGACGGTGAAGACCAGCAACAGCTTTCAGGGCTGCCACCTTCCGTGTGGGACAAGGAGCCGGACGTGTGCCTTTTCGGAAAGAGGCTCTGCCGAGGACGAGAGCCATGAGATGTTCCTCCTTTGGGCAAGCCCGGGTACCGGATCCTGTTGTGCCTGTGAATAGGCTGCAGGGGGACGGTGAAGACCAGCAACAGCTTTCCGGCCTGCCACCTTCCGTGTGGGACAAGGAGCCGGACGTGTGCCTTTCCAGAATCAGGTTCTGCCGAGGACGAGAGCCATGAGATGTTCCTCCTCTGGGCAAGCCCGGGTCCCAGATCCTGTTGTGCCTGTGAATAGGCTGCAGGGGGACGGTGAAGACCAGCAACAGCTTTCCGGCCTGCCACCTTCCGTGTGGGACAAGGAGCCGGACGTGTGCCTTTTCGGAATCGGGCTCTGCCGAGGACGAGAGCCATGAGATGTTCCTCCTCTGGGCAAACCCCGGTCCCACATCCTGTTGTGCCTGTGAATAGGCTGCAGGGGGACGGTGAAGACCAGCAACAGCTTTCCGGCCTGCCACCTTCCGTGTGGGACAAGGAGCCGGACGTGTGCCTTTCCAGAATCAGACTCTGCCGAGGACGAGAGCCATGAGATGTTCCTCCTCTGGGCAAGCCCGGGTCCCAGATCCTGTTGTGCCTGTGAATAGGCTGCAGGGGGACGGTGAAGACCAGCAACAGCTTTCCGGCCTGCCACCTTCCGTGTGGGACAAGGAGCCGGACGTGTGACTTTTCAGAAATAGGCTCTGCCGAGGACGAGAGCCATGAGATGTTCCTCCTCTGGGCAAGCCCGGGTCCCAGATCCTGTTGTGCCTGTGAATAGGCTGCAGGGGGACGGTGAAGACCAGCAACAGCTTTCAGGGCTGCCACCTTCCGTGTGGGACAAGGAGCCGGACGTGTGCCTTTTCGGAATCGGGCTCTGCTGAGGACGAGAGCCATGAGATGTTCCTCCTCTGGGCAAGCCCGGGTCCCGGATCCTGTTGTGCCTGTGAATACGCTGCAGGGGGACGGTGAAGACCAGCAACAGCTTTCCGGCCTGCCACCTTCCGTGTGGGTCAAGTAGCCAGACGTGTGCCTTTTCGGAAAGAGGCCCTGCCGAGGACGAGAGCCATGAGATGTTCCTCCTCTGGGCAAGCCCAGGTCCCAGATCCTTTTGTGCCTGTGAATAGGCTGCAGGGGAACGGTGAAGACCAGCAACAGCTTTCCGGGCTGCCACCTTCCGTGTGGGACAAGGAGCCGGACGTGTGCCTTTTCGGAATCGGGCTCTGCCGAGGACGAGAGCCATGAGATGTTCCTCCTCTGGGCAAGCCCGGGTCCCAGATCCTGTTGTGCCTGTGAATAGGCTGCAGGGGGACGGTGAAGACCAGCAACAGCTTTCCGGCCTGCCACCTTCCGTGTGGGACAAGGAGCCGGACGTGTGCCTTTCCAGAATCAGGTTCTGCCGAGGACGAGAGCCATGAGATGTTCCTTCTCTGGGCAAACCCCGGTCCCACATCCTGTTGTGCCTGTGAATAGGCTGCAGGGGGACGGTGAAGACCAGCAACAGCTTTCCGGCCTGCCACCTTCCGTGTGGGACAAGGAGCCGGACGTGTGCCTTTCCAGAATCAGACTCTGCCGAGGACGAGAGCCATGAGATGTTCCTCCTCTGGGCAAGCCCGGGTCCCAGATCCTGTTGTGCCTGTGAATAGGCTGCAGGGGGACGGTGAAGACCAGCAACAGCTTTCCGGCCTGCCACCTTCCGTGTGGGACAAGGAGCCGGACGTGTGACTTTTCAGAAATAGGCTCTGCCGAGGACGAGAGCCATGAGATGTTCCTCCTCTGGGCAAGCCCGTATCCCAGATCCTGTTGTGCCTGTGAATAGGCTGCAGGGGGACGGTGAAGACCAGGAACAGCTTTCAGGGCTGCCACCTTCCTTCTGGGACAAGGAGCCGGACGTGTGCCTTTTCGTAATCGGGCTCTGCCGAGGACGAGAGCCATGAGATGTTCCTCCTCTGGGCAAGCCCGGGTCCCAGATCCTGTTGTGCCTGTGAATAGGCTGCAGGGGGACGGTGAAGACCAGCAACAGCTTTCAGGGCTGACACCTTCCGTGTGGGACAAGGAGCCGGACGTGTGCCTTTTCGGAATCAGGCTCTGCCGAGGACGAGAGCCATGAGATGTTCCTCCTCTGGGCAAGCCCGGGTCCCAGATCCTGTTGTGCCTGTGAATAGGCTGCAGGGGGACGGTGAAGACCAGCAACAGCTTTCCGGCCTGCCACCTTCCGTGTGGGACAAGGAGCCGGACGTGTGCCTTTTCGGAATCGGGCTCTGCCGAGGACGAGAGCCATGAGATGTTCCTCCTCTGGGCAAGCCCGGGTCCCAGATCCTGTTGTGCCTGTGAATAGGCTGCAGGGGGACGGTGAAGACCAGCAAGAGCTTTCAGGGCTGCCACCTTCCGTGTGGGACAAGGAGCCGGACCTGTGCCTTTCCGGAATCAGGCTCTGCCGAGGACGAGAGCCATGAGATGTTCCTCCTCTGGGCAAGCCCGGGTCCCAGATCCTGTTGTGCCTGTGAATAGGCTGCAGGGGGACGGTGAAGACCAGCAACAGCTTTCAGGGCTGCCACCTTCCGTGTGGGACAAGGAACCGGACGTGTGCCTTTTCGGAAAGAGACTCTGCCGAGGACGAGAGCCATGAGATGTTCCTCCTCTGGGCAAGACCGGGACCCAGATCCTGTTGTGCCTGTGAATAGGCTGCAGGGGGACGGTGAAGACCAGCAACATCTTTCAGGGCTGCCACCTTCCGTGTGGGACAAGGAGCCGGACGTGTGCCTTTTCGGAAAGAGGCTCTGCCGAGGACGAGAGCCATGAGATGTTCCTCCTCTGGGCAAGCCCGGGTCCCAGATCCTGTTGTGCCTGTGAATAGGCTGCAGGGGGACGGTGAAGACCAGCAACAGCTTTCAGGGCTGCCACCTTCCGTGTGGGACAAGGAGCCGGACGTGTGCCTTTTCGGAAAGAGGCTCTGCCGAGGACGAGAGCCATGAGATGTTGCTCCTCTGGGCAAGCCGGGGTCCCAGACCCTGTTGTGCCTGTGAATACGCTGCAGGGGGATGGTGAAGACCAGCAACAGCTTTCAGGGCTGCCACCTTCCGTGTGGGACAAGGAGCCGGACGTGTGCCTTTTCGGAATCGGGCTCTGCCGAGGATGAGATCCATGAGATGTTCCTCCTCTGGGCAAGCCCGGGTCGCAGATCCTGTTGTGCCTGTGAATAGGCTGCAGGGGGACGGTGAAGACCAGCAACAGCTTTCAGGGCTGCCACCTTCCATGTGGGACAAGGAGCCGGACATGTGCCTTTCCGGAATCAGGCTCTGCCGAGGACGAGAGCCATGAGATGTTCCTCCTCTGGGCAAGCCCGGGTCCCAGATCCTGTTGTGCCTGTGAATAGGCTGCAGGGGGACGGTGAAGACCAGCAACAGCTTTCAGGGCTGCCACCTTCCGTGTGGGACAAGGAGCCGGACGTGTGCCTTTTCGGAAAGAGGCTCTGCCGAGGACGAGAGCCATGAGATGTTCCTCCTTTGGGCAAGCCCGGGTACCGGATCCTGTTGTGCCTGTGAATACGCTGCAGGGGGACGGTGAAGACCAGCAACAGCTTTCCGGCCTGCCACCTTCCATGTGGGACAAGTAGCCAGACGTGTGCCTTTTCGGAAAGAGGCCCTGCCGAGGACGAGAGCCATGAGATGTTCCTCCTCTGGGCAAGCCCGGGTCCCAGATCCTGTTGTGCCTGTGAATAGGCTGCAGGGGGACGGTGAAGACCAGCAACAGCTTTCAGGGCTGCCACCTTCCGTGTGGGACAAGGAGCCGGACGTGTGCCTTTCCAGAATCAGGTTCTGCCGAGGACGAGAGCCATGAGATGTTCCTCCTCTGGGCAAACCCCGGTCCCACATCCTGTTGTGCCTGTGAATAGGCTGCAGGGGGACGGTGAAGACCAGCAACAGCTTTCCGGCCTGCCTCCTTCCGTGTGGGACAAGGAGCCGGACGTGTGCCTTTCCAGAATCAGACTCTGCCGAGGACGAGAGCCATGAGATGTTCCTCCTCTGGGCAAGCCCGGGTCCCAGATCCTGTTGTGCCTGTGAATAGGCTGCAGGGGGACGGTGAAGACCAGCAACAGCTTTCCGGCCTGCCACCTTCCGTGTGGGACAAGAGCCGGACGTGTGACTTTTCAGAAATAGGCTCTGCCGAGGACGAGAGCCATGAGATGTTCCTCCTCTGGGCAAGCCCGGGTCCCAGATCCTGTTGTGCCTGTGAATAGGCTGCAGGGGGACGGTGAAGACCAGCAACAGCTTTCCGGCCTGCCACCTTCCGTGTGGGACAAGGAGCCGGACGTGTGCCTTTTCGGAATCGGGCTCTGCCGAGGACGAGAGCCATGAGATGTTCCTCCTCTGGGCAAGCCCGGGTCCCAGATCCTGTTGTGCCTGTGAATAGGCTGCAGGGGGACGGTGAAGGCCAGCAAGAGCTTTCCGGCCTGCCACCTTCCGTGTGGGAAAAGGAGCCGGACATGTGCCTTTCCGGAATCAGGCTCTGCCGAGGACGAGAGACATGAGATGTTCCTCCTCTGGGCAAGCCCGGGTCCCAGATCCTGTTGTGCCTGTGAATAGGCTGCAGGGGGACGGTGAAGACCAGCAACATCTTTCAGGGCTGCCACCTTCCGTGTGGGACAAGGAGCCGGACGTGTGCCTTTTCGGAAAGAGGCTCTGCCGAGGACGAGAGCCATGAGATGTTCCTCCTCTGGGCAAGCCCGGGTCCCAGATCCTGTTGTGCCTGTGAATAGGCTGCAGGGGGACGGTGAAGACCAGCAACAGCTTTCCGGCCTGCCACCTTCCGTGTGGGACAAGGAGCCGGACATGTGCCTTTCCGGAATCAGGCTCTGCCGAGGACGAGAGCCATGAGATGTTCCTCCTCTGGGCAAGCCCGGGTCCCAGATCCTGTTGTGCCTGTGAATAGGCTGCAGGGGGACGGTGAAGACCAGCAACAGCTTTCAGGGCTGCCACCTTCCGTGTGGGACAAGGTGCCGGACGTGTGACTTTTCAGAAATAGGCTCTGCCGAGGACGAGAGCCATGAGATGTTGCTCCTCTGGGCAAGCCCGGGTCCCAGATCCTGTTGTGCCTGTGAATAGGCTGCAGGGGGACGGTGAAGACCAGCAACATCTTTCAGGGCTGCCACCTTCCATGTGGGACAAGGAGCCGGACGTGTGCCTTTTCGGAAAGAGGCTCTGCCGAGGACGAGAGCCATGAGATGTTCCTCCTCTGGGCAAGCCCGGGCCCCAGATCCTGTTTTGCCTGTGAATAGGCTGCAGGGGGACGGTGAAGACCAGCAACAGCTTTCCGGCCTGCCACCTTCCGTGTGGGACAAGGAGCCGGACGTGTGCCTTTTCAGAAATAGGCTCTGCCGAGGACGAGAGCCATGAGATGTTCCTCCTCTGGGCAAGCCTGGGTCCCAGATCCTGTTGTGCCTGTGAATAGGCTGCAGGGGGACGGTGAAGACCAGCAACAGCTTTCCGGCCTGCCACCTTCCGTGTGGGACAAAGAGCCGGACGTGTGCCTTTTCGGAATCGGGCTCTGCCGAGGACGAGATCCATGAGATGTTCCTCCTCTGGGCAAGCCCGGGTCCCAGATCCTGTTGTGCCTGTCAATAGGCTGCAGGGGGACGGTGAAGACCAGCAACAGCTTTCAGGGCTGCCACCTTCTGTGTGGGACAAGGAGCCGGACGTGTGCCTTTCCAGAATCAGGTTCTGCCGAGGACGAGAGCCATGAGATGTTCCTCCTCTGGGCAAACCCCGGTCCCACATCCTGTTGTGCCTGTGAATAGGCTGCATGGGGACGGTGAAGACCAGCAACAGCTTTCCGCCCTGCCTCCTTCCGTGTGGGACAAGGAGCCGGACGTGTGCCTTTCCAGAATCAGACTCTGCCGAGGACGAGAGCCATGAGATGTTCCTCCTCTGGGCAAGCCCGGGTCCCAGATCCTGTTGTGCCTGTGAATAGGCTGCAGGGGGACGGTGAAGACCAGCAACAGCTTTCAGGGCTGCCACCTTCCGTGTGGGACAAGGAGCCGGACGTGTGCCTTTTCGGAAAGAGGCTCTGCCGAGGACGAGAGCCATGAGATGTTCCTCCTCTGGGCAAGCCCGGGTCCCAGATCCTGTTGTGCCTGTGAATAGGCTGCAGGGGGACGGTGAAGACCAGCAACAGCTTTCAGGGCTGCCACCTTCCGTGTGGGACAAGGAGCCGGACGTGTGCCTTTTCGGAATCAGGCTCTGCTGAGGACGAGAGCCATGAGATGTTCCTCCTCTGGGCAAGCCCGGGTCCCGGATCCTGTTGTGCCTGTGAATACGCTGCAGGGGGACGGTGAAGACCAGCAAGAGCTTTCAGGGCTGCCACCTTCCGTGTGGGACAAGTAGCCAGACGTGTTCCTTTTCGGAAAGAGGCCCTGCCGAGGACGAGAGCCATGAGATGTTCCTCCTCTGGGCAAGCCCAGGTCCCAGATCCTGTTGTGCCTGTGAATAGGCTGCAGGGGAACGGTGAAGACCAGCAATAGCTTTCAGGGCTGCCACCTTCCGTGTGGGACAAGGAGCCGGACGTGTGCCTTTTCGGAATCGGGCTCTGCCGAGGACGAGAGCCATGAGATGTTCCTCCTCTGGGCAAGCCCGGGTCCCAGATCCTGTTGTGCCTGTGAATAGGCTGCAGGGGGACGGTGAAGACCAGCAACAGCTTTCCGGCCTGCCACCTTCCGTGTGGGACAAGGAGCCGGACGTGTGCCTTTCCAGAATCAGGTTCTGCCGAGGACGAGAGCCATGAGATTTTCCTTCTCTGGGCAAACCCCGGTCCCACATCCTGTTGTGCCTGTGAATAGGCTGCAGGGGGATGGTGAAGACCAGCAACAGCTTTCCGGCCTGCCACCTTCCGTGTGGGACAAGGAGCCGGACGTGTGCCTTTCCAGAATCAGACTCTGCCGAGGACGAGAGCCATGAGATGTTCCTCCTCTGGGCAAGCCCGGGTCCCAGATCCTGTTGTGCCTGTGAATAGGCTGCAGGGGGACGGTGAAGACCAGCAACAGCTTTCCGGCCTGCCACCTTCCGTGTGGGACAAGGAGCCGGACGTGTGCCTTTTCGGAAAGAGGCTCTGCCGAGGACGAGAGCCATGAGATGTTCCTCCTCTGGGCAAGCCCGGGTCCCAGATCCTGTTGTGCCTGTGAATAGGCTGCAGGGGGACGGTGAAGACCAGGAACAGCTTTCAGGGCTGCCAACTTCCTTCTGGGACAAGGAGCCGGACGTGTGCCTTTCCAGAATCAGACTCTGCCGAGGACGAGAGCCATGAGATGTTCCTCCTCTGGGCAAGCCCGGGTCCCAGATCCTGTTTTACCTGTGAATAGGCTGCAGGGGGACGGTGAAGACCAGCAACAGCTTTCCGGCCTGCCACCTTCCGTGTGGGACAAGGAGCCGGACGTGTGACTTTTCAGTAATAGGCTCTGCCGAGGACGAGATCCATGAGATGTTCCTCCTCTGGGCAAGCCCGTATCCCAGATCCTGTTGTGCCTGTGAATAGGCTGCAGGGGGACGGTGAAGACCAGGAACAGCTTTCAGGGCTGCCACCTTCCTTCTGGGACAAGGAGCCGGACGTGTGCCTTTTCGGAATCGGGCTCTGCCGAGGACGAGAGCCATGAGATGTTCCTCCTCTGGGCAAGCCCGGGACCCAGATCCTGTTGTGCCTGTGAATAGGCTGTAGGGGGACGGTGAAGACCAGCAACATCTTTCAGGGCTGCCACCTTCCGTGTGGGACAAGGAGCCGGACGTGTGCCTTTTCGGAAAGAGGCTCTGCCGAGGACGAGAGCCATGAGATGTTCCTCCTCTGGGCAAGCCCGGGTCCCAGATCCTGTTGTGCCTGTGAATAGGCTGCAGGGGGACGGTGAAGACCAGCAAAATCTTTCAGGGCTGCCACCTTCCATGTGGGACAAGGAGCCGGACGTGTGCCTTTTCGGAAAGAGGCTCTGCCGAGGACGAGAGCCATGAGATGTTCCTCCTCTGGGCAAGCCCGGGCCCCAGATCCTGTTGTGCCTGTGAATAGGCTGCAGGGGGACGGTGAAGACCAGCAACAGCTTTCCGGCCTGCCACCTTCCGTGTGGGAAAAGGAGCCGGACGTGTGCCTTTTCAGAAATAGGCTCTGCCGAGGACGAGAGCCATGAGATGTTCCTCCTCTGGGCAAGCCCGGGTCCCAGATCCTGTTGTGCCTGTGAATAGGCTGCAGGGGGACGGTGAAGACCAGCAACAGCTTTCCGGCCTGCCACCTTCCGTGTGGGACAAGGAGCCGGACGTGTGCCTTTTCGGAATCGGGCTCTGCCGAGGACGAGAGCCATGAGATGTTCCTCCTCTGGGCAAGCCCGGGTCCCAGATCCTGTTGTGCCTGTGAATAGGCTGCAGGGGGACGGTGAAGACCAGCAACAGCTTTCCGGCCTGCCACCTTCCGTGTGGGACAAGGAGCCGGACGTGTGCCTTTCCAGAATCAGACTCTGCCGAGGACGAGAGCCATGAGATGTTCCTCCTCTGGGCAAGCCCGGGTCCCAGATCCTGTTGTGCCTGTGAATAGGCTGCAGGGGGACGGTGAAGACCAGCAACAGCTTTCAGGGCTGCCACCTTCCGTGTGGGACAAGGAGCCGGACGTGTGCCTTTTCGGAAAGAGGCTCTGCCGAGGACGAGAGCCATGAGATGTTCCTCCTCTGGGCAAGCCCGGGTCCCAGATCCTGTTGTGCCTGTGAATAGGCTGCAGGGGGACGGTGAAGACCAGCAACAGCTTTCCGGCCTGCCACCTTCCGTGTGGGACAAGGAGCCGGACGTGTGCCTTTCCAGAATCAGACTCTGCCGAGGACGAGAGCCATGAGATGTTCCTCCTCTGGGCAAGCCCGAGTCCCAGATCCTGTTTTACCTGTGAATAGGCTGCAGGGGGACGGTGAAGACCAGCAACAGCTTTCCGGCCTGCCACCTTCCGTGTGGGACAAGGAGCCGGACGTGTGACTTTTCAGTAATAGGCTCTGCCGAGGACGAGATCCATGAGATGTTCCTCCTCTGGGCAAGCCCGTATCCCAGATCCTGTTGTGCCTGTGAATAGGCTGCAGGGGGACGGTGAAGACCAGGAACAGCTTTCAGGGCTGCCACCTTCCTTCTGGGACAAGGAGCCGGACGTGTGCCTTTTCGGAATCGGGCTCTGCCGAGGACGAGAGCCATGAGATGTTCCTCCTCTGGGCAAGCCCGGGACCCAGATCCTGTTGTGCCTGTGAATAGGCTGTAGGGGGACGGTGAAGACCAGCAACATCTTTCAGGGCTGCCACCTTCCGTGTGGGACAAGGAGCCGGACGTGTGCCTTTTCGGAAAGAGGCTCTGCCGAGGACGAGAGCCATGAGATGTTCCTCCTCTGGGCAAGCCCGGGTCCCAGATCCTGTTGTGCCTGTGAATAGGCTGCAGGGGGACGGTGAAGACCAGCAACATCTTTCAGGGCTGCCACCTTCCATGTGGGACAAGGAGCCGGACGTGTGCCTTTTCGGAAAGAGGCTCTGCCGAGGACGAGAGCCATGAGATGTTCCTCCTCTGGGCAAGCCCGGGCCCCAGATCCTGTTGTGCCTGTGAATAGGCTGCAGGGGGACGGTGAAGACCAGCAACAGCTTTCCGGCCTGCCACCTTCCGTGTGGGACAAGGAGCCGGACGTGTGCCTTTTCAGAAATAGGCTCTGCCGAGGACGAGAGCCATGAGATGTTCCTCCTCTGGGCAAGCCTGGGTCCCAGATCCTGTTGTGCCTGTGAATAGGCTGCAGGGGGACGGTGAAGACCAGCAACAGCTTTCCGGCCTGCCACCTTCCGTGTGGGACAAGGAGCCGGACGTGTGCCTTTTCGGAATCGGGCTCTGCCGAGGACGAGATCCATGAGATGTTCCTCCTCTGGGCAAGCCCGGGTCCCAGATCCTGTTGTGCCTGTGAATAGGCTGCAGGGGGACGGTGAAGACCAGCAACAGCTTTCAGGGCTGCCACCTTCCGTGTGGGACAAGGAGCCGGACGTGTGCCTTTTCGGAAAGAGGCTCTGCCGAGGACGAGAGCCATGAGATGTTCCTCCTCTGGGCAAGCCCGGGTCCCAGATCCTGTTGTGCCTGTGAATAGGCTGCAGGGGGACGGTGAAGACCAGCAACAGCTTTCCGGCCTGCCACCTTCCGTGTGGGACAAGGAGCCGGACGTGTGCCTTTTCGGAATCGGGCTCTGCCGAGGACGAGAGCCATGAGATGTTCCTCCTCTGGGCAAGCCCGGGTCCCAGATCCTGTTGTGCCTGTGAATAGGCTGCAGGGGGACGGTGAAGACCAGCAACAGCTTTCCGGCCTGCCACCTTCCGTGTGGGACAAGGAGCCGGACATGTGCCTTTTCGGAATCGGGCTCTGCCGAGGACGAGATCCATGAGATGTTCCTCCTCTGGGCAAGCCCGGGTCCCAGATCCTGTTGTGTCTGTGAATAGGCTGCAGGGGGACGGTGAAGACCACCAAGAGCTTTCCGGCCTGCCACCTTCCGTGTGGGACAAGGAGCAGGACGTGTGCCTTTCCGGAATCAGGCTCTGCCGAGGACGAGAGACATGAGATGTTCCTCCTCTGGGCAAGCCCGGGTCCCAGATCCTGTTGTGCCTGTGAATAGGCTGCAGGGGGACGGTGAAGACCAGCAACAGCTTTCAGGGCTGCCACCTTCCGTGTGGGACAAGGAGCCGGACGTGTGCCTTTTCGGAATCAGGCTCTGCCGAGGACGAGAGCCATGAGATGTTCCTCCTCTGGGCAAGCCCGGGTCCCAGATCCTGTTGTGCCTGTGAATAGGCTGCAGGGGGACGGTGAAGACCAGCAACAGCTTTCCGGCCTGCCACCTTCCGTGTGGGACAAGGAGCCGGACGTGTGCCTTTTCGGAATCGGGCTCTGCCGAGGACGAGAGCCATGAGATGTTCCTCCTCTGGGCAAGCCCGGGTCCCAGATCCTGTTGTGCCTGTGAATAGGCTGCAGGGGGACGGTGAAGACCAGCAACAGCTTTCCG
Source organism: Astur gentilis (assembly GCF_929443795.1). NCBI lineage: Eukaryota > Metazoa > Chordata > Aves > Accipitriformes > Accipitridae > Astur > Astur gentilis. Next base: position 6,840,331 of record NW_026060868.1, on the reverse strand, counting down.
GCCTGCCACCTTCCGTGTGGGACAAGGAGCCGGACGTGTGCCTTTCCAGAATCAGGTTCTGCCGAGGACGAGAGCAATGAGATGTTCCTCCTCTGGGCAAACCCCGGTCCCAGATCCTGTTGTGCCTGTGAATAGGCTGCAGGGGGACGGTGAAGACCAGCAACAGCTTTCCGGCCTGCCACCTTCCGTGTGGGACAAGGAGCCGGACGTGTGCCTTTCCAGAATCAGGCTCTGCCGAGGACGAGAGCCATGAGATGTTCCTCCTCTGGGAAAGCCCGGGCCCCAGATCCTGTTTTACCTGTGAATAGGCTGCAGGGGGACGGTGAAGACCAGCAACAGCTTTCCGGCCTGCCACCTTCCGTGTGGGACAAGGTGCCGGACGTGTGCCTTTTCGGAAAGAGACTCTACCGAGGACGAGAGCCATGAGATGTTCCTCCTCTGGGCAAGCCCGGGTCCCAGATCCTGTTGTGCCTGTGAATAGGCTGCAGGGGGACGGTGAAGACCAGCAAAATCTTTCAGGGCTGCCACCTTCCATGTGGGACAAGGAGCCGGACGTGTGCCTTTTCGGAAAGAGGCTCTGCCGAGGACGAGAGCCATGATATGTTCCTCCTCTGGGAAAGCCCGGGCCCCAGATCCTGTTTTACCTTTGAATAGGCTGCAGGGGGACGGTGAAGACCAGCAACAGCTTTCCGGCCTGCCACCTTCCGTGTGGGACAAGGAGCCGGACGTGTGACTTTTCAGAAATAGGCCCTGCCGAGGACGAGAGCCATGAGATGTTCCTCCTCTGGGCAAGCCCGGGTCCCAGATCCTGTTGTGCCTGTGAATAGGCTGCAGGGGGACGGTGAAGACCAGCAACAGCTTTCCGGCCTGCCACCTTCCGTGTGGGACAAGGAGCCGGACGTGTGCCTTTTCGGAATCGGGCTCTGCCGAGGACGAGAGCCATGAGATGTTCCTCCTCTGGGCAAGCCCGGGTCCCAGATCCTGTTGTGCCTGTGAATAGGCTGCAGGGGGACGGTGAAGACCAGCAACAGCTTTCCGGCCTGCCACCTTCCGTGTGGGACAAGGAGCCGGACGTGTGCCTTTCCAGAATCAGACTCTGCCGAGGACGAGAGCCATGAGATGTTCCTCCTCTGGGCAAGCCCGGGTCCCAGATCCTGTTGTGCCTGTGAATAGGCTGCAGGGGGACGGTGAAGACCAGCAACAGCTTTCAGGGCTGCCACCTTCCGTGTGGGACAAGGAGCCGGACGTGTGCCTTTTCGGAAAGAGGCTCTGCCGAGGACGAGAGCCATGAGATGTTCCTCCTCTGGGCAAGCCCGGGTCCCAGATCCTGTTGTGCCTGTGAATAGGCTGCAGGGGGACGGTGAAGACCAGCAACAGCTTTCCGGCCTGCCACCTTCCGTGTGGGACAAGGAGCCGGACGTGTGCCTTTCCAGAATCAGACTCTGCCGAGGACGAGAGCCATGAGATGTTCCTCCTCTGGGCAAGCCCGGGTCCCAGATCCTGTTTTACCTGTGAATAGGCTGCAGGGGGACGGTGAAGACCAGCAACAGCTTTCCGGCCTGCCACCTTCCGTGTGGGACAAGGAGCCGGACGTGTGACTTTTCAGTAATAGGCTCTGCCGAGGACGAGATCCATGAGATGTTCCTCCTCTGGGCAAGCCCGTATCCCAGATCCTGTTGTGCCTGTGAATAGGCTGCAGGGGGACGGTGAAGACCAGGAACAGCTTTCAGGGCTGCCACCTTCCTTCTGGGACAAGGAGCCGGACGTGTGCCTTTTCGGAATCGGGCTCTGCCGAGGACGAGAGCCATGAGATGTTCCTCCTCTGGGCAAGCCCGGGTCCCAGATCCTGTTGTGCCTGTGAATAGGCTGCAGGGGGACAGTGAAGACCAGCAACAGCTTTCAGGGCTGCCACCTTCCGTGTGGGACAAGGAGCCGGACGTGTGCCTTTTCGGAAAGAGGCTCTGCCGAGGACGAGAGCCATGAGATGTTCCTCCTCTGGGCAAGCCCGGGTCCCAGATCCTGTTGTGCCTGTGAATAGGCTGCAGGGGGACGGTGAAGACCAGCAACAGCTTTCCGGCCTGCCACCTTCCGTGTGGGACAAGGAGCCGGACATGTGCCTTTCCGGAATCAGGCTCTGCCGAGGACGAGAGCCATGAGATGTTCCTCCTCTGGGCAAGCCCGGGTCCCAGATCCTGTTGTGCCTGTGAATAGGCTGCAGGGGGACGGTGAAGACCAGCAACAGCTTTCAGGGCTGCCACCTTCCGTGTGGGACAAGGAACCGGACGTGTGCCTTTTCGGAAAGAGACTCTGCCGAGGACGAGAGCCATGAGATGTTCCTCCTCTGGGCAAGCCCGGGACCCAGATCCTGTTGTGCCTGTGAATAGGCTGCAGGGGGACGGTGAAGACCAGCAACATCTTTCAGGGCTGCCACCTTCCGTGTGGGACAAGGAGCCGGACGTGTGCCTTTTCGGAAAGAGGCTCTGCCGAGGACGAGAGCCATGAGATGTTCCTCCTCTGGGCAAGCCCGGGTCCCAGATCCTGTTGTGCCTGTGAATAGGCTGCAGGGGGACGGTGAAGACCAGCAACAGCTTTCCGGCCTGCCACCTTCCGTGTGGGACAAGGAGCCGGACATGTGCCTTTCCGGAATCAGGCTCTGCCGAGGACGAGAGCCATGAGATGTTCCTCCTCTGGGCAAGCCCGGGTCCCAGATCCTGTTGTGCCTGTGAATAGGCTGCAGGGGGACGGTGAAGACCAGCAACAGCTTTCAGGGCTGCCACCTTCCGTGTGGGACAAGGTGCCGGACGTGTGACTTTTCAGAAATAGGCTCTGCCGAGGACGAGAGCCATGAGATGTTGCTCCTCTGGGCAAGCCCGGGTCCCAGATCCTGTTGTGCCTGTGAATAGGCTGCAGGGGGACGGTGAAGACCAGCAACATCTTTCAGGGCTGCCACCTTCCATGTGGGACAAGGAGCCGGACGTGTGCCTTTTCGGAAAGAGGCTCTGCCGAGGACGAGAGCCATGAGATGTTCCTCCTCTGGGCAAGCCCGGACCCCAGATCCTGTTTTGCCTGTGAATAGGCTGCAGGGGGACGGTGAAGACCAGCAACAGCTTTCCGGCCTGCCACCTTCCGTGTGGGACAAGGAGCCGGACGTGTGCCTTTTCAGAAATAGGCTCTGCCGAGGACGAGAGCCATGAGATGTTCCTCCTCTGGGCAAGCCTGGGTCCCAGATCCTGTTGTGCCTGTGAATAGGCTGCAGGGGGACGGTGAAGACCAGCAACAGCTTTCCGGCCTGCCACCTTCCGTGTGGGACAAGGAGCCGGACGTGTGCCTTTTCGGAATCGGGCTCTGCCGAGGACGATATCCATGAGATGTTCCTCCTCTGGGCAAGCCCGGGTCCCAGATCCTGTTGTGCCTGTGAATAGGCTGCAGGGGGACGGTGAAGACCAGCAACAGCTTTCAGGGCTGCCACCTTCTGTGTGGGACAAGGAGCCGGACGTGTGCCTTTTCGGAAAGAGGCTCTGCCGAGGACGAGAGCCATGAGATGTTCCTCCTCTGGGCAAGCCCGGGTCCCAGATCCTGTTGTGCCTGTGAATAGGCTGCAGGGGGACGGTGAAGACCAGCAACAGCTTTCCGGCCTGCCACCTTCCGTGTGGGACAAGGAGCCGGACGTGTGCCTTTTCGGAATCGGGCTCTGCCGAGGACGAGAGCCATGAGATGTTCCTCCTCTGGGCAAGCCCGGGTCCCAGACCCTGTTGTGCCTGTGAATAGGCTGCAGGGGGACGGTGAAGACCAGCAACAGCTTTCCGGCCTGCCACCTTCCGTGTGGGACAAGGAGCCGGACGTGTGCCTTTTCGGAATCGGGCTCTGCCGAGGACGAGATCCATGAGATGTTCCTCCTCTGGGCAAGCCCGGGTCCCAGATCCTGTTGTGCCTGTGAATAGGCTGCAGGGGGACGGTGAAGACCACCAAGAGCTTTCCGGCCTGCCACCTTCCGTGTGGGACAAGGAGCAGGACGTGTGCCTTTCCGGAATCAGGCTCTGCCGAGGACGAGAGACATGAGATGTTCCTCCTCTGGGCAAGCCCGGGTCCCAGATCCTGTTGTGCCTGTGAATAGGCTGCAGGGGGACGGTGAAGACCAGCAACAGCTTTCAGGGCTGCCACCTTCCGTGTGGGACAAGGAGCCGGACGTGTGCCTTTTCGGAATCAGGCTCTGCCGAGGACGAGAGCCATGAGATGTTCCTCCTCTGGGCAAGCCCGGGTCCCAGATCCTGTTTTACCTGTGAATAGGCTGCAGGGGGACGGTGAAGACCAGCAACAGCTTTCCGGCCTGCCACCTTCCGTGTGGGACAAGGTGCCGGACGTGTGCCTTTTCGGAAAGAGACTCTACCGAGGACGAGAGCCATGAGATGTTCCTCCTCTGGGCAAGCCCGGGTCCCAGATCCTGTTGTGCCTGTGAATAGGCTGCAGGGGGACGGTGAAGACCAGCAAAATCTTTCAGGGCTGCCACCTTCCATGTGGGACAAGGAGCCGGACGTGTGCCTTTTCGGAAAGAGGCTCTGCCGAGGACGAGAGCCATGATATGTTCCTCCTCTGGGAAAGCCCGGGCCCCAGATCCTGTTTTACCTTTGAATAGGCTGCAGGGGGACGGTGAAGACCAGCAACAGCTTTCCGGCCTGCCACCTTCCGTGTGGGACAAGGAGCCGGACGTGTGACTTTTCAGAAATAGGCTCTGCCGAGGACGAGAGCCATGAGATGTTCCTCCTCTGGGCAAGCCCGGGTCCCAGATCCTGTTGTGCCTGTGAATAGGCTGCAGGGGGACGGTGAAGACCAGCAACAGCTTTCCGGCCTGCCACCTTCCGTGTGGGACAAGGAGCCGGACGTGTGCCTTTTCGGAATCGGGCTCTGCCGAGGACGAGAGCCATGAGATGTTCCTCCTCTGGGCAAGCCCGGGTCCCAGATCCTGTTGTGCCTGTGAATAGGCTGCAGGGGGACGGTGAAGACCAGCAACAGCTTTCCGGCCTGCCACCTTCCGTGTGGGACAAGGAGCCGGACGTGTGCCTTTCCAGAATCAGACTCTGCCGAGGACGAGAGCCATGAGATGTTCCTCCTCTGGGCAAGCCCGGGTCCCAGATCCTGTTGTGCCTGTGAATAGGCTGCAGGGGGACGGTGAAGACCAGCAACAGCTTTCAGGGCTGCCACCTTCCGTGTGGGACAAGGAGCCGGACGTGTGCCTTTTCGGAAAGAGGCTCTGCCGAGGACGAGAGCCATGAGATGTTCCTCCTCTGGGCAAGCCCGGGTCCCAGATCCTGTTGTGCCTGTGAATAGGCTGCAGGGGGACGGTGAAGACCAGCAACAGCTTTCCGGCCTGCCACCTTCCGTGTGGGACAAGGAGCCGGACGTGTGCCTTTCCAGAATCAGACTCTGCCGAGGACGAGAGCCATGAGATGTTCCTCCTCTGGGCAAGCCCGGGTCCCAGATCCTGTTTTACCTGTGAATAGGCTGCAGGGGGACGGTGAAGACCAGCAACAGCTTTCCGGCCTGCCACCTTCCGTGTGGGACAAGGAGCCGGACGTGTGACTTTTCAGTAATAGGCTCTGCCGAGGACGAGATCCATGAGATGTTCCTCCTCTGGGCAAGCCCGTATCCCAGATCCTGTTGTGCCTGTGAATAGGCTGCAGGGGGACGGTGAAGACCAGGAACAGCTTTCAGGGCTGCCACCTTCCTTCTGGGACAAGGAGCCGGACGTGTGCCTTTTCGGAATCGGGCTCTGCCGAGGACGAGAGCCATGAGATGTTCCTCCTCTGGGCAAGCCCGGGTCCCAGATCCTGTTGTGCCTGTGAATAGGCTGCAGGGGGACGGTGAAGACCAGCAACAGCTTTCAGGGCTGCCACCTTCCGTGTGGGACAAGGAGCCGGACGTGTGCCTTTTCGGAAAGTGGCTCTGCCGAGGACGAGAGCCATGAGATGTTCCTCCTCTGGGCAAGCCCGGGTCCCAGATCCTGTTGTGCCTGTGAATAGGCTGCAGGGGGACGGTGAAGACCAGCAACAGCTTTCCGGCCTGCCACCTTCCGTGTGGGACAAGGAGCCGGACGTGTGCCTTTTCGGAATCGGGCTCTGCCGAGGACGAGAGCCATGAGATGTTCCTCCTCTGGGCAAGCCCGGGTCCCAGATCCTGTTGTGCCTGTGAATAGGCTGCAGGGGGACGGTGAAGACCAGCAAGAGCTTTCCGGCCTGCCACCTTCCGTGTGGGACAAGGAGCCGGACATGTGCCTTTCCGGAATCAGGCTCTGCCGAGGACGAGAGCCATGAGATGTTCCTCCTCTGGGCAAGCCCGGGTCCCAGATCCTGTTGTGCCTGTGAATAGGCTGCAGGGGGACGGTGAAGACCAGCAACAGCTTTCAGGGCTGCCACCTTCCGTGTGGTACAAGGAACCGGACGTGTGCCTTTTCGGAAAGAGGCTCTGCCGAGGACGAGAGCCATGAGATGTTCCTCCTCTGGGCAAGCCCGGGACCCAGATCCTGTTGTGCCTGTGAATAGGCTGTAGGGGGACGGTGAAGACCAGCAACATCTTTCAGGGCTGCCACCTTCCGTGTGGGACAAGGAGCCGGACGTGTGCCTTTTCGGAAAGAGGCTCTGCCGAGGACGAGAGCCATGAGATGTTCCTCCTCTGGGCAAGCCCGGGTCCCAGATCCTGTTGTGCCTGTGAATAGGCTGCAGGGGGACGGTGAAGACCAGCAACATCTTTCAGGGCTGCCACCTTCCATGTGGGACAAGGAGCCGGACGTGTGCCTTTTCGGAAAGAGGCTCTGCCGAGGACGAGAGCCATGAGATGTTCCTCCTCTGGGCAAGCCCGGGCCCCAGATCCTGTTGTGCCTGTGAATAGGCTGCAGGGGGACGGTGAAGACCAGCAACAGCTTTCCGGCCTGCCACCTTCCGTGTGGGACAAGGAGCCGGACGTGTGCCTTTTCAGAAATAGGCTCTGCCGAGGACGAGAGCCATGAGATGTTCCTCCTCTGGGCAAGCCTGGGTCCCAGATCCTGTTGTGCCTGTGAATAGGCTGCAGGGGGACGGTGAAGACCAGCAACAGCTTTCCGGCCTGCCACCTTCCGTGTGGGACAAGGAGCCGGACGTGTGCCTTTTCGGAATCGGGCTCTGCCGAGGACGAGATCCATGAGATGTTCCTCCTCTGGGCAAGCCCGGGTCCCAGATCCTGTTGTGCCTGTGAATAGGCTGCAGGGGGACGGTGAAGACCAGCAACAGCTTTCAGGGCTGCCACCTTCCGTGTGGGACAAGGAGCCGGACGTGTGCCTTTTCGGAAAGAGGCTCTGCCGAGGACGAGAGCCATGAGATGTTCCTCCTCTGGGCAAGCCCGGGTCCCAGATCCTGTTGTGCCTGTGAATAGGCTGCAGGGGGACGGTGAAGACCAGCAACAGCTTTCCGGCCTGCCACCTTCCGTGTGGGACAAGGAGCCGGACGTGTGCCTTTTCGGAATCGGGCTCTGCCGAGGACGAGAGCCATGAGATGTTCCTCCTCTGGGCAAGCCCGGGTCCCAGATCCTGTTGTGCCTGTGAATAGGCTGCAGGGGGACGGTGAAGACCAGCAACAGCTTTACGGCCTGCCACCTTCCGTGTGGGACAAGGAGCCGGACATGTGCCTTTTCGGAATCGGGCTCTGCCGAGGACGAGATCCATGAGATGTTCCTCCTCTGGGCAAGCCCGGGTCCCAGATCCTGTTGTGTCTGTGAATAGGCTGCAGGGGGACGGTGAAGACCACCAAGAGCTTTCCGGCCTGCCACCTTCCGTGTGGGACAAGGAGCAGGACGTGTGCCTTTCCGGAATCAGGCTCTGCCGAGGACGAGAGACATGAGATGTTCCTCCTCTGGGCAAGCCCGGGTCCCAGATCCTGTTGTGCCTGTGAATAGGCTGCAGGGGGACGGTGAAGACCAGCAACAGCTTTCAGGGCTGCCACCTTCCGTGTGGGACAAGGAGCCGGACGTGTGCCTTTTCGGAATCAGGCTCTGCCGAGGACGAGAGCCATGAGATGTTCCTCCTCTGGGCAAGCCCGGGTCCCAGATCCTGTTGTGCCTGTGAATAGGCTGCAGGGGGACGGTGAAGACCAGCAACAGCTTTCCGGCCTGCCACCTTCCGTGTGGGACAAGGAGCCGGACGTGTGCCTTTTCGGAATCGGGCTCTGCCGAGGACGAGAGCCATGAGATGTTCCTCCTCTGGGCAAGCCCGGGTCCCAGATCCTGTTGTGCCTGTGAATAGGCTGCAGGGGGACGGTGAAGACCAGCAACAGCTTTCCGGCCTGCCACCTTCCGTGTGGGACAAGGAGCCGGACGTGTGCCTTTCCAGAATCAGGTTCTGCCGAGGACGAGAGCAATGAGATGTTCCTCCTCTGGGCAAACCCCGGTCCCAGATCCTGTTGTGCCTGTGAATAGGCTGCAGGGGGACGGTGAAGACCAGCAACAGCTTTCAGGGCTGCCACCTTCCGTGTGGGACAAGGAGCCGGACGTGTGCCTTTCCAGAATCAGGCTCTGCCGAGGACGAGAGCCATGAGATGTTCCTCCTCTGGGAAAGCCCGGGCCCCAGATCCTGTTTTACCTGTGAATAGGCTGCAGGGGGACGGTGAAGACCAGCAACAGCTTTCCGGCCTGCCACCTTCCGTGTGGGACAAGGTGCCGGACGTGTGCCTTTTCGGAAAGAGACTCTACCGAGGACGAGAGCCATGAGATGTTCCTCCTCTGGGCAAGCCCGGGTCCCAGATCCTGTTGTGCCTGTGAATAGGCTGCAGGGGGACGGTGAAGACCAGCAAAATCTTTCAGGGCTGCCACCTTCCATGTGGGACAAGGAGCCGGACGTGTGCCTTTTCGGAAAGAGGCTCTGCCGAGGACGAGAGCCATGAGATGTTCCTCCTCTGGGCAAGCCCGGGTCCCAGATCCTGTTGTGCCTGTGAATAGGCTGCAGGGGGACGGTGAAGACCAGCAACAGCTTTCAGGGCTGCCACCTTCCATGTGGGACAAGGAGCCGGACGTGTGACTTTTCAGAAATAGGCTCTGCCGAGGACGAGAGCCATGAGATGTTCCTCCTCTGGGCAAGCCCGGGTCCCAGATCCTGTTGTGCCTGTGAATAGGCTGCAGGGGGACGGTGAAGACCAGCAACAGCTTTCCGGCCTGCCACCTTCCGTGTGGGACAAGGAGCCGGACGTGTGCCTTTTCGGAATCGGGCTCTGCCGAGGACGAGAGCCATGAGATGTTCCTCCTCTGGGCAAGCCCGGGTCCCAGATCCTGTTGTGCCTGTGAATAGGCTGCAGGGGGACGGTGAAGACCAGCAACAGCTTTCCGGCCTGCCACCTTCCGTGTGGGACAAGGAGCCGGACGTGTGCCTTTCCAGAATCAGACTCTGCCGAGGACGAGAGCCATGAGATGTTCCTCCTCTGGGCAAGCCCGGGTCCCAGATCCTGTTGTGCCTGTGAATAGGCTGCAGGGGGACGGTGAAGACCAGCAACAGCTTTCAGGGCTGCCACCTTCCGTGTGGGACAAGGAGCCGGACGTGTGCCTTTCCAGAATCAGACTCTGCCGAGGACGAGAGCCATGAGATGTTCCTCCTCTGGGCAAGCCCGGGTCCCAGATCCTGTTTTACCTGTGAATAGGCTGCAGGGGGACGGTGAAGACCAGCAACAGCTTTCCGGCCTGCCACCTTCCGTGTGGGACAAGGAGCCGGACGTGTGACTTTTCAGTAATAGGCTCTGCCGAGGACGAGATCCATGAGATGTTCCTCCTCTGGGCAAGCCCGTATCCCAGATCCTGTTGTGCCTGTGAATAGGCTGCAGGGGGACGGTGAAGACCAGGAACAGCTTTCAGGGCTGCCACCTTCCTTCTGGGACAAGGAGCCGGACGTGTGCCTTTTCGGAATCGGGCTCTGCCGAGGACGAGAGCCATGAGATGTTCCTCCTCTGGGCAAGCCCGGGTCCCAGATCCTGTTGTGCCTGTGAATAGGCTGCAGGGGGACGGTGAAGACCAGCAACAGCTTTCAGGGCTGCCACCTTCCGTGTGGGACAAGGAGCCGGACGTGTGCCTTTTCGGAAAGAGGCTCTGCCGAGGACGAGAGCCATGAGATGTTCCTCCTCTGGGCAAGCCCGGGTCCCAGATCCTGTTGTGCCTGTGAATAGGCTGCAGGGGGACGGTGAAGACCAGCAACAGCTTTCCGGCCTGCCACCTTCCGTGTGGGACAAGGAGCCGGACGTGTGCCTTTTCGGAATCGGGCTCTGCCGAGGACGAGAGCCATGAGATGTTCCTCCTCTGGGCAAGCCCGGGTCCCAGATCCTGTTGTGCCTGTGAATAGGCTGCAGGGGGACGGTGAAGACCAGCAAGAGCTTTCCGGCCTGCCACCTTCCGTGTGGGACAAGGAGCCGGACATGTGCCTTTCCGGAATCAGGCTCTGCCGAGGACGAGAGCCATGAGATGTTCCTCCTCTGGGCAAGCCCGGGTCCCAGATCCTGTTGTGCCTGTGAATAGGCTGCAGGGGGACGGTGAAGACCAGCAACAGCTTTCAGGGCTGCCACCTTCCGTGTGGGACAAGGAACCGGACGTGTGCCTTTTCGGAAAGAGACTCTGCCGAGGACGAGAGCCATGAGATGTTCCTCCTCTGGGCAAGCCCGGGACCCAGATCCTGTTGTGCCTGTGAATAGGCTGCAGGGGGACGGTGAAGACCAGCAACATCTTTCAGGGCTGCCACCTTCCGTGTGGGACAAGGAGCCGGACGTGTGCCTTTTCGGAAAGAGGCTCTGCCGAGGACGAGAGCCATGAGATGTTCCTCCTCTGGGCAAGCCCGGGTCCCAGATCCTGTTGTGCCTGTGAATAGGCTGCAGGGGGACGGTGAAGACCAGCAACAGCTTTCCGGCCTGCCACCTTCCGTGTGGGACAAGGAGCCGGACATGTGCCTTTCCGGAATCAGGCTCTGCCGAGGACGAGAGCCATGAGATGTTCCTCCTCTGGGCAAGCCCGGGTCCCAGATCCTGTTGTGCCTGTGAATAGGCTGCAGGGGGACGGTGAAGACCAGCAACAGCTTTCAGGGCTGCCACCTTCCGTGTGGGACAAGGTGCCGGACGTGTGACTTTTCAGAAATAGGCTCTGCCGAGGACGAGAGCCATGAGATGTTGCTCCTCTGGGCAAGCCCGGGTCCCAGATCCTGTTGTGCCTGTGAATAGGCTGCAGGGGGACGGTGAAGACCAGCAACATCTTTCAGGGCTGCCACCTTCCATGTGGGACAAGGAGCCGGACGTGTGCCTTTTCGGAAAGAGGCTCTGCCGAGGACGAGAGCCATGAGATGTTCCTCCTCTGGGCAAGCCCGGACCCCAGATCCTGTTTTGCCTGTGAATAGGCTGCAGGGGGACGGTGAAGACCAGCAACAGCTTTCCGGCCTGCCACCTTCCGTGTGGGACAAGGAGCCGGACGTGTGCCTTTTCAGAAATAGGCTCTGCCGAGGACGAGAGCCATGAGATGTTCCTCCTCTGGGCAAGCCTGGGTCCCAGATCCTGTTGTGCCTGTGAATAGGCTGCAGGGGGACGGTGAAGACCAGCAACAGCTTTCCGGCCTGCCACCTTCCGTGTGGGACAAGGAGCCGGACGTGTGCCTTTTCGGAATCGGGCTCTGCCGAGGACGAGATCCATGAGATGTTCCTCCTCTGGGCAAGCCCGGGTCCCAGATCCTGTTGTGCCTGTGAATAGGCTGCAGGGGGACGGTGAAGACCAGCAACAGCTTTCAGGGCTGCCACCTTCTGTGTGGGACAAGGAGCCGGACGTGTGCCTTTTCGGAAAGAGGCTCTGCCGAGGACGAGAGCCATGAGATGTTCCTCCTCTGGGCAAGCCCGGGTCCCAGATCCTGTTGTGCCTGTGAATAGGCTGCAGGGGGACGGTGAAGACCAGCAACAGCTTTCCGGCCTGCCACCTTCCGTGTGGGACAAGGAGCCGGACGTGTGCCTTTTCGGAATCGGGCTCTGCCGAGGACGAGAGCCATGAGATGTTCCTCCTCTGGGCAAGCCCGGGTCCCAGACCCTGTTGTGCCTGTGAATAGGCTGCAGGGGGACGGTGAAGACCAGCAACAGCTTTCCGGCCTGCCACCTTCCGTGTGGGACAAGGAGCCGGACGTGTGCCTTTTCGGAATCGGGCTCTGCCGAGGACGAGATCCATGAGATGTTCCTCCTCTGGGCAAGCCCGGGTCCCAGATCCTGTTGTGTCTGTGAATAGGCTGCAGGGGGACGGTGAAGACCACCAAGAGCTTTCCGGCCTGCCACCTTCCGTGTGGGACAAGGAGCAGGACGTGTGCCTTTCCGGAATCAGGCTCTGCCGAGGACGAGAGACATGAGATGTTCCTCCTCTGGGCAAGCCCGGGTCCCAGACCCTGTTGTGCCTGTGAATAGGCTGCAGGGGGACGGTGAAGACCAGCAACAGCTTTCAGGGCTGCCACCTTCCGTGTGGGACAAGGAGCCGGACGTGTGCCTTTTCGGAATCAGGCTCTGCCGAGGACGAGAGCCATGAGATGTTCCTCCTCTGGGCAAGCCCGGGTCCCAGATCCTGTTGTGCCTGTGAATAGGCTGCAGGGGGACGGTGAAGACCAGCAACAGCTTTCCGGCCTGCCACCTTCCGTGTGGGACAAGGAGCCGGACATGTGCCTTTCCGGAATCAGGCTCTGCCGAGGACGAGAGCCATGAGATGTTCCTCCTCTGGGCAAGCCCGGGTCCCAGATCCTGTTGTGCCTGTGAATAGGCTGCAGGGGGACGGTGAAGACCAGCAACAGCTTTCAGGGCTGCCACCTTCCGTGTGGGACAAGGTGCCGGACGTGTGACTTTTCAGAAATAGGCTCTGCCGAGGACGAGAGCCATGAGATGTTGCTCCTCTGGGCAAGCCCGGGTCCCAGATCCTGTTGTGCCTGTGAATAGGCTGCAGGGGGACGGTGAAGACCAGCAACTTCTTTCAGGGCTGCCACCTTCCATGTGGGACAAGGAGCCGGACGTGTGCCTTTTCGGAAAGAGGCTCTGCCGAGGACGAGAGCCATGAGATGTTCCTCCTCTGGGCAAGCCCGGACCCCAGATCCTGTTTTGCCTGTGAATAGGCTGCAGGGGGACGGTGAAGACCAGCAACAGCTTTCCGGCCTGCCACCTTCCGTGTGGGACAAGGAGCCGGACGTGTGCCTTTTCAGAAATAGGCTCTGCCGAGGACGAGAGCCATGAGATGTTCCTCCTCTGGGCAAGCCTGGGTCCCAGATCCTGTTGTGCCTGTGAATAGGCTGCAGGGGGACGGTGAAGACCAGCAACAGCTTTCCGGCCTGCCACCTTCCGTGTGGGACAAGGAGCCGGACGTGTGCCTTTTCGGAATCGGGCTCTGCCGAGGACGAGATCCATGAGATGTTCCTCCTCTGGGCAAGCCCGGGTCCCAGATCCTGTTGTGCCTGTGAATAGGCTGCAGGGGGACGGTGAAGACCAGCAACAGCTTTCAGGGCTGCCACCTTCTGTGTGGGACAAGGAGCCGGACGTGTGCCTTTTCGGAAAGAGGCTCTGCCGAGGACGAGAGCCATGAGATGTTCCTCCTCTGGGCAAGCCCGGGTCCCAGATCCTGTTGTGCCTGTGAATAGGCTGCAGGGGGACGGTGAAGACCAGCAACAGCTTTCCGGCCTGCCACCTTCCGTGTGGGACAAGGAGCCGGACGTGTGCCTTTTCGGAATCGGGCTCTGCCGAGGACGAGAGCCATGAGATGTTCCTCCTCTGGGCAAGCCCGGGTCCCAGACCCTGTTGTGCCTGTGAATAGGCTGCAGGGGGACGGTGAAGACCAGCAACAGCTTTCCGGCCTGCCACCTTCCGTGTGGGACAAGGAGCCGGACGTGTGCCTTTTCGGAATCGGGCTCTGCCGAGGACGAGATCCATGAGATGTTCCTCCTCTGGGCAAGCCCGGGACCCAGATCCTGTTGTGCCTGTGAATAGGCTGCAGGGGGACGGTGAAGACCACCAACATCTTTCAGGGCTGCCACCTTCCGTGTGGGACAAGGAGCCGGACGTGTGCCTTTTCGGAAAGAGGCTCTGCCGAGGACGAGAGCCATGAGATGTTCCTCCTCTGGGCAAGCCCGGGTCCCAGATCCTGTTGTGCCTGTGAATAGGCTGCAGGGGGACGGTGAAGACCAGCAACAGCTTTCAGGGCTGCCACCTTCCGTGTGGGACAAGGAGCCGGACGTGTGCCTTTCCGGAATCAGGCTCTGCCGAGGACGAGAGCCATGAGATGTTCCTCCTCTGGGCAAGCCCGGGTCCCAGATCCTGTTGTGCCTGTGAATAGGCTGCAGGGGGACGGTGAAGACCAGCAACAGCTTTCCGGCCTGCCACCTTCCGTGTGGGACAAGGAGCCGGACGTGTGCCTTTTCGGAATCGGGCTCTGCCGAGGAAGAGAGCCATGAGATGTTCCTCCTCTGGGCAAGCCCGGGTCCCAGATCCTGTTGTGCCTGTGAATAGGCTGCAGGGGGACGGTGAAGACCAGCAACAGCTTTCCGGCCTGCCACCTTCCGTGTGGGACAATGAGCCGGACGTGTGCCTTTCCAGAATCAGGTTCTGCCGAGGACGAGAGCAATGAGATGTTCCTCCTCTGGGCAAACCCCGGTCCCAGATCCTGTTGTGCCTGTGAATAGGCTGCAGGGGGACGGTGAAGACCAGCAACAGCTTTCAGGGCTGCCACCTTCCGTGTGGGACAAGGAGCCGGACGTGTGCCTTTCCAGAATCAGGCTCTGCCGAGGACGAGAGCCATGAGATGTTCCTCCTCTGGGAAAGCCCGGGCCCCAGATCCTGTTTTACCTGTGAATAGGCTGCAGGGGGACGGTGAAGACCAGCAACATCTTTCCGGCCTGCCACCTTCCGTGTGGGACAAGGTGCCGGACGTGTGCCTTTTCGGAAAGAGGCTCTGCCGAGGACGAGAGCCATGAGATGTTCCTCCTCTGGGCAAGCCCGGGACCCAGATCCTGTTGTGCCTGTGAATAGGCTGCAGGGGGACGGTGAAGACCAGCAACATCTTTCAGGGCTGCCACCTTCCGTGTGGGACAAGGAGCCGGACGTGTGCCTTTTCGGAAAGAGGCTCTGCCGAGGACGAGAGCCATGAGATGTTCCTCCTCTGGGCAAGCCCGGGTCCCAGATCCTGTTGTGCCTGTGAATAGGCTGCAGGGGGACGGTGAAGACCAGCAACAGCTTTCAGGGCTGCCACCTTCCGTGTGGGACAAGGTGCCGGACGTGTGACTTTTCAGAAATAGGCTCTGCCGAGGACGAGAGCCATGAGATGTTGCTCCTCTGGGCAAGCCCGGGTCCCAGATCCTGTTGTGCCTGTGAATAGGCTGCAGGGGGACGGTGAAGACCAGCAACATCTTTCAGGGCTGCCACCTTCCATGTGGGACAAGGAGCTGGACGTGTGCCTTTTCGGAAAGAGGCTCTGCCGAGGACGAGAGCCATGAGATGTTCCTCCTCTGGGCAAGCCCGGGCCCCAGATCCTGTTTTGCCTGTGAATAGGCTGCAGGGGGACGGTGAAGACCAGCAACAGCTTTCCGGCCTGCCACCTTCCGTGTGGGACAAGGAGCCGGACGTGTGCCTTTTCAGAAATAGGCTCTGCCGAGGACGAGAGCCATGAGATGTTCCTCCTCTGGGCAAGCCTGGGTCCCAGATCCTGTTGTGCCTGTGAATAGGCTGCAGGGGGACGGTGAAGACCAGCAACAGCTTTCCGGCCTGCCACCTTCCGTGTGGGACAAGGAGCCGGACGTGTGCCTTTTCGGAATCGGGCTCTGCCGAGGACGAGATCCATGAGATGTTCCTCCTCTGGGCAAGCCCGGGTCCCAGATCCTGTTGTGCCTGTGAATAGGCTGCAGGGGGACGGTGAAGACCAGCAACAGCTTTCAGGGCTGCCACCTTCTGTGTGGGACAAGGAGCCGGACATGTGCCTTTCCGGAATCAGGCTCTGCCGAGGACGAGAGCCATGAGATGTTCCTCCTCTGGGCAAGCCCGGGTCCCAGATCCTGTTGTGCCTGTGAATAGGCTGCAGGGGGACGGTGAAGACCAGCAACAGCTTTCCGGCCTGCCACCTTCCGTGTGGGACAAGGAGCCGGACGTGTGCCTTTTCGGAATCGGGCTCTGCCGAGGACGAGAGCCATGAGATGTTCCTCCTCTGGGCAAGCCCGGGTCCCAGATCCTGTTGTGCCTGTGAATAGGCTGCAGGGGGACGGTGAAGACCAGCAACAGCTTTCCGGCCTGCCACCTTCCGTGTGGGACAAGGAGCCGGACGTGTGCCTTTTCGGAATCGGGCTCTGCCGAGGACGAGAGCCATGAGATGTTCCTCCTCTGGGCAAGCCCGGGTCCCAGATCCTGTTGTGTCTGTGAATAGGCTGCAGGGGGACGGTGAAGACCACCAAGAGCTTTCCGGCCTGCCACCTTCCGTGTGGGACAAGGAGCAGGACGTGTGCCTTTCCGGAATCAGGCTGTGCCGAGGACGAGAGACATGAGATGTTCCTCCTCTGGGCAAGCCCGGGTCCCAGATCCTGTTGTGCCTGTGAATAGGCTGCAGGGGGACGGTGAAGACCAGCAACAGCTTTCAGGGCTGCCACCTTCCGTGTGGGACAAGGAGCCGGACGTGTGCCTTTTCGGAATCAGGCTCTGCCGAGGACGAGAGCCATGAGATGTTCCTCCTCTGGGCAAGCCCGGGTCCCAGATCCTGTTGTGCCTGTGAATAGGCTGCAGGGGGACGGTGAAGACCAGCAACAGCTTTCCGGCCTGCCACCTTCCGTGTGGGACAAGGAGCCGGACGTGTGCTATTTCGGAATCGAGCTCTGCCGAGGAAGAGAGCCATGAGATGTTCCTCCTCTGGGCAAGCCCGGGTCCCAGATCCTGTTGTGCCTGTGAATAGGCTGCAGGGGGACGGTGAAGACCAGCAACAGCTTTCCGGCCTGCCACCTTCCGTGTGGGACAAGGAGCCGGACGTGTGCCTTTCCAGAATCAGGTTCTGCCGAGGACGAGAGCAATGAGATGTTCCTCCTCTGGGCAAACCCCGGTCCCAGATCCTGTTGTGCCTGTGAATAGGCTGCAGGGGGACGGTGAAGACCAGCAACAGCTTTCAGGGCTGCCACCTTCTGTGTGGGACAAGGAGCCGGACGTGTGCCTTTCCAGAATCAGGCTCTGCCGAGGACGAGAGCCATGAGATGTTCCTCCTCTGGGAAAGCCCGGGCCCCAGATCCTGTTTTACCTGTGAATAGGCTGCAGGGGGACGGTGAAGACCAGCAACAGCTTTCCGGCCTGCCACCTTCCGTGTGGGACAAGGAGCCGGACGTGTGACTTTTCAGAAATAGGCTCTGCCGAGGACGAGAGCCATGAGATGTTCCTCCTCTGGGCAAGCCCGGGTCCCAGATCCTGTTGTGCCTGTGAATAGGCTGCAGGGGGACGGTGAAGACCAGCAACAGCTTTCCGGCCTGCCACCTTCCGTGTGGGACAAGGAGCCGGACGTGTGCCTTTTCGGAATCGGGCTCTGCCGAGGACGAGAGCCATGAGATGTTCCTCCTCTGGGCAAGCCCGGGTCCCAGATCCTGTTGTGCCTGTGAATAGGCTGCAGGGGGACGGTGAAGACCAGCAACAGCTTTCCGGCCTGCCACCTTCCGTGTGGGACAAGGAGCCGGACGTGTGCCTTTCCAGAATCAGACTCTGCCGAGGACGAGAGCCATGAGATGTTCCTCCTCTGGGCAAGCCCGGGTCCCAGATCCTGTTGTGCCTGTGAATAGGCTGCAGGGGGACGGTGAAGACCAGCAACAGCTTTCCGGCCTGCCACCTTCCGTGTGGGACAAGGAGCCGGACGTGTGCCTTTCCAGAATCAGGTTCTGCCGAGGACGAGAGCAATGAGATGTTCCTCCTCTGGGCAAACCCCGGTCCCAGATCCTGTTGTGCCTGTGAATAGGCTGCAGGGGGACGGTGAAGACCAGCAACAGCTTTCAGGGCTGCCACCTTCTGTGTGGGACAAGGAGCCGGACGTGTGCCTTTCCAGAATCAGGCTCTGCCGAGGACGAGAGCCATGAGATGTTCCTCCTCTGGGAAAGCCCGGGCCCCAGATCCTGTTTTACCTGTGAATAGGCTGCAGGGGGACGGTGAAGACCAGCAACAGCTTTCCGGCCTGCCACCTTCCGTGTGGGACAAGGAGCCGGACGTGTGACTTTTCAGAAATAGGCTCTGCCGAGGACGAGAGCCATGAGATGTTCCTCCTCTGGGCAAGCCCGGGTCCCAGATCCTGTTGTGCCTGTGAATAGGCTGCAGGGGGACGGTGAAGACCAGCAACAGCTTTCCGGCCTGCCACCTTCCGTGTGGGACAAGGAGCCGGACGTGTGCCTTTTCGGAATCGGGCTCTGCCGAGGACGAGAGCCATGAGATGTTCCTCCTCTGGGCAAGCCCGGGTCCCAGATCCTGTTGTGCCTGTGAATAGGCTGCAGGGGGACGGTGAAGACCAGCAACAGCTTTCAGGGCTGCCACCTTCCGTGTGGGACAAGGAGCCGGACGTGTGCCTTTTCGGAAAGAGGCTCTGCCGAGGACGAGAGCCATGAGATGTTCCTCCTCTGGGCAAGCCCGGGTCCCAGACCCTGTTGTGCCTGTGAATACGCTGCAGGGGGACGGTGAAGACCAGCAACAGCTTTCAGGGCTGCCACCTTCCGTGTGGGACAAGGAGCCGGACGTGTGCCTTTTCGGAATCGGGCTCTGCCGAGGATGAGATCCATGAGATGTTCCTCCTCTGGGCAAGCCCGGGTCCCAGATCCTGTTTTGCCTGTGAATAGGCTGCAGGGGGACGGTGAAGACCAGCAACAGCTTTCCGGCCTGCCACCTTCCGTGTGGGACAAGGAGCCGGACGTGTGCCTTTTCAGAAATAGGCTCTGCCGAGGACGAGAGCCATGAGATGTTCCTCCTCTGGGCAAGCCTGGGTCCCAGATCCTGTTGTGCCTGTGAATAGGCTGCAGGGGGACGGTGAAGACCAGCAACAGCTTTCCGGCCTGCCACCTTCCGTGTGGGACAAGGAGCCGGACGTGTGCCTTTTCGGAATCGGGCTCTGCCGAGGACGAGATCCATGAGATGTTCCTCCTCTGGGCAAGCCCGGGTCCCAGATCCTGTTGTGCCTGTGAATAGGCTGCAGGGGGACGGTGAAGACCAGCAACAGCTTTCAGGGCTGCCACCTTCTGTGTGGGACAAGGAGCCGGACGTGTGCCTTTTCGGAATCAGGCTCTGCCGAGGACGAGATCCATGAGATGTTCCTCCTCTGGGCAAGCCCGGGTCCCAGATCCTGTTGTGTCTGTGAATAGGCTGCAGGGGGACGGTGAAGACCACCAAGAGCTTTCCGGCCTGCCACCTTCCGTGTGGGACAAGGAGCCGGACGTGTGCCTTTCCGGAATCAGGCTGTGCCGAGGACGAGAGACATGAGATGTTCCTCCTCTGGGCAAGCCCGGGTCCCAGATCCTGTTGTGCCTGTGAATAGGCTGCAGGGGGACGGTGAAGACCAGCAACAGCTTTCAGGGCTGCCACCTTCCGTGTGGGACAAGGAGCCGGACGTGTGCCTTTTCGGAATCAGGCTCTGCCGAGGACGAGAGCCATGAGATGTTCCTCCTCTGGGCAAACCCCGGTCCCACATCCTGTTGTGCCTGTGAATAGGCTGCAGGGGGACGGTGAAGACCAGCAACAGCTTTCCGGCCTGCCACCTTCCGTGTGGGACAAGGAGCCGGATGTGTGCCTTTCCAGAATCAGACTCTGCCGAGGACGAGAGCCATGAGATGTTCCTCCTCTGGGCAAGCCCGGGTCCCAGATCCTGTTGTGCCTGTGAATAGGCTGCAGGGGGACGGTGAAGACCAGCAACAGCTTTCAGGGCTGCCACCTTCCGTGTGGGACAAGGAGCCGGACGTGTGCCTTTTCGGAAATAGGCTCTGCCGAGGACGAGAGCCATGAGATGTTCCTCCTCTGGGCAAGCCCGGGTCCCAGACCCTGTTGTGCCTGTGAATACGCTGCAGGGGGACGGTGAAGACCAGCAACAGCTTTCCGGCCTGCCACCTTCCGTGTGGGACAAGTAGCCAGACGTGTGCCTTTTCGGAAAGAGGCCCTGCCGAGGACGAGAGCCATGAGATGTTCCTCCTCTGGGCAAGCCCGGGTCCCAGATCCTGTTGTGCCTGTGAATAGGCTGCAGGGGAACGGTGAAGACCAGCAACAGCTTTCAGGGCTGCCACCTTCTGTGTGGGACAAGGAGCCGGACGTGTGCCTTTTCGGAATCGGGCTCTGCCGAGGACGAGAGCCATGAGATGTTCCTCCTCTGGGCAAGCCCGGGTCCCGGATCCTGTTGTGCCTGTGAATACGCTGCAGGGGGACGGTGAAGACAAGCAAGAGCTTTCCGGCCTGCCACATTCCGTGTGGGACAAGTAGCCAGACGTGTGCCTTTTCGGAAAGAGTCCCTGCCGAGGACGAGAGCCATGAGATGTTCCTCCTCTGGGCAAGCCCAGGTCCCAGATCCTTTTGTGCCTGTGAATAGGCTGCAGGGGAACGGTGAAGACCAGCAACAGCTTTCCGGCCTGCCACCTTCCGTGTGGGACAAGGAGCCGGACGTGTGCCTTTTCGGAATCGGGCTCTGCCGAGGACGAGAGCCATGAGATGTTCCTCCTCTGGGCAAGCCCGGGTCCCAGATCCTGTTGTGCCTGTGAATAGGCTGCAGGGGGACGGTGAAGACCAGCAACAGCTTTCCGGCCTGCCACCTTCCGTGTGGGACAAGGAGCCGGACGTGTGCCTTTCCAGAATCAGGTTCTGCCGAGGACGAGAGCCATAAGATTTTCCTTCTCTGGGCAAACCCCGGTCCCACATCCTGTTGTGCCTGTGAATAGGCTGCAGGGGGACGGTGAAGACCAGCAACAGCTTTCCGGCCTGCCACCTTCCGTGTGGGACAAGGAGCCGGATGTGTGCCTTTCCAGAATCAGACTCTGCCGAGGACGAGAGCCATGAGATGTTCCTCCTCTGGGCAAGCCCGGGTCCCAGATCCTGTTGTGCCTGTGAATAGGCTGCAGGGGGACGGTGAAGACCAGCAACAGCTTTCCGGCCTGCCACCTTCCGTGTGGGACAAGGAGCCGGACGTGTGAATTTTCAGAAATAGGCTCTGCCGAGGACGAGAGCCATGAGATGTTCCTCCTCTGGGCAAGCCCGTATCCCAGATCCTGTTGTGCCTGTGAATAGGCTGCAGGGGGACGGTGAAGACCAGGAACAGCTTTCAGGGCTGCCACCTTCCTTCTGGGACAAGGAGCCGGATGTTTTCCTTTTCGGAATCGGGCTCTGCCGAGGACGAGAGCCATGAGATGTTGCTCCTGTGGGCAAGCCCGGGTCCCAGATCCTGTTGTGCCTGTGAATAGGCTGCAGGGGGACGGTGAAGACCAGCAACATCTTTCAGGGCTGCCACCTTCCATGTGGGACAAGGAGCCGGACGTGTGCCTTTTCGGAAAGAGGCTCTGCCGAGGACGAGAGCCATGAGATGTTCCTCCTCTGGGCAAGCCCGGGTCCCAGATCCTGTTTTGCCTGTGAATAGGCTGCAGGGGGACGGTGAAGACCAGCAACAGCTTTCCGGCCTGCCACCTTCCGTGTGGGACAAGGAGCCGGACATGTGCCTTTCCGGAATCAGGCTCTGCCGAGGACGAGAGCCATGAGATGTTCCTCCTCTGGGCAAGCCCGGGTCCCAGATCCTGTTGTGCCTGTGAATAGGCTGCAGGGGGACGGTGAAGACCAGCAACAGCTTTCAGGGCTGCCACCTTCCGTGTGGGACAAGGAGCCGGACGTGTGCCTTTTCGGAAAGAGGCTCTGCCGAGGACGAGAGCCATGAGATGTTCCTCCTCTGGGCAAGCCCGGGTACCGGATCCTGTTGTGCCTGTGAATACGCTGCAGGGGGACGGTGAAGACCAGCAACAGCTTTCCGGCCTGCCACCTTCCGTGTGGGACAAGTAGCCAGACGTGTGCCTTTTCGGAAAGAGGCCCTGCCGAGGACGAGAGCCATGAGATGTTCCTCCTCTGGGCAAGCCCGGGTCCCAGATCCTGTTGTGCCTGTGAATAGGCTGCAGGGGAACGGTGAAGACCAGCAACAGCTTTCAGGGCT
Source organism: Astur gentilis (assembly GCF_929443795.1). NCBI lineage: Eukaryota > Metazoa > Chordata > Aves > Accipitriformes > Accipitridae > Astur > Astur gentilis. The sequence continues at coordinate 6,818,183 of NW_026060868.1, read as the reverse complement.
GCCACCTTCTGTGTGGGACAAGGAGCCGGACGTGTGCCTTTTCGGAATCGGGCTCTGCCGAGGACGAGAGCCATGAGATGTTCCTCCTCTGGGCAAGCCCGGGTCCCGGATCCTGTTGTGCCTGTGAATACGCTGCAGGGGGACGGTGAAGACAAGCAAGAGCTTTCCGGCCTGCCACATTCCGTGTGGGACAAGTAGCCAGACGTGTGCCTTTTCGGAAAGAGTCCCTGCCGAGGACGAGAGCCATGAGATGTTCCTCCTCTGGGCAAGCCCGGGTCCCGGATCCTGTTGTGCCTGTGAATAGGCTGCAGGGGGACGGTGAAGACCACCAAGACCTTTCCGGCCTGCCACCTTCCGTGTGGGACAAGTAGCCGGACATGTGCCTTTCCGGAAGCAGGCTCTGCCGAGGACAAGAGCCATGAGATGTTCCTCCTCTGGGCAAGCCCGGGTCCCAGATCCTGTTGTGCCTGTGAATAGGCTGCAGGGGGACGGTGAAGACCAGCAACAGCTTTCAGGGCTGCCACCTTCCGTGTGGGACAAGGAACCGGACGTGTGCCTTTTCGGAATCGGGCTCTGCCGAGGACGAGAGCCATGAGATGTTCCTCCTCTGGGCAAGCCCGGGTCCCAGATCCTGTTGTGCCTGTGAATAGGCTGCAGGGGGACGGTGAAGACCAGCAACATCTTTCAGGGCTGCCACCTTCCGTGTGGGACAAGGAGCCGGACGTGTGCCTTTCCAGAATCAGGCTCTGCCGAGGACGAGAGCCATGAGATGTTCCTCCTCTGGGAAAGCCCGGGCCCACATCCTGTTGTGCCTGTGAATAGGCTGCAGGGGGACGGTGAAGACCAGCAACAGCTTTCCGGCCTGCCACCTTCCGTGTGGGACAAGGAGCCGGACGTGTGCCTTTCCAGAATCAGTCTCTGCCGAGGACGAGAGCCATGAGATGTTCCTCCTCTGGGAAAGCCCGGGTCCCAGATCCTGTTGTGCCTGTGAATAGGCTGCAGGGGGACGGTGAAGACCAGCAACAGCTTTCCGGCCTGCCACCTTCCGTGTGGGACAAGGAGCCGGACGTGTGACTTTTCAGAAATAGGCTCTGCCGAGGACGAGAGCCATGAGATGTTCCTCCTCTGGGCAAGCCCGTATCCCAGATCCTGTTGTGCCTGTGAATAGGCTGCAGGGGGACGGTGAAGACCAGGAACAGCTTTCAGGGCTGCCACCTTCCTTCTGGGACAAGGAGCCGGACGTGTGCCTTTTCGGAATCGGGCTCTGCCGAGGACGAGAGCCATGAGATGTTGCTCCTGTGGGCAAGCCCGGGTCCCAGATCCTGTTGTGCCTGTGAATAGGCTGCAGGGGGACGGTGAAGACCAGCAACATCTTTCAGGGCTGCCACCTTCCATGTGGGACAAGGAGCCGGACGTGTGCCTTTTCGGAAAGAGACTCTGCCGAGGACGAGAGCCATGAGATGTTCCTCCTCTGGGCAAGCCCGGGTCCCAGATCCTGTTGTGCCTGTGAATAGGCTGCAGGGGGACGGTGAAGACCAGCAACAGCTTTCCGGCCTGCCACCTTCCGTGTGGGACAAGGAGCCGGACATGTGCCTTTCCGGAATCAGGCTCTGCCGAGGACGAGAGCCATGAGATGTTCCTCCTCTGGGCAAGCCCGGGCCCCAGATCCTGTTTTGCCTGTGAATAGGCTGCAGGGGGACGGTGAAGACCAGCAACAGCTTTCAGGGCTGCCACCTTCCGTGTGGGACAAGGAGCCGGACGTGTGCCTTTTCGGAAAGAGACTCTGCCGAGGACGAGAGCCATGAGATGTTCCTCCTCTGGGCAAGCCCGGGACCCAGATCCTGTTGTGCCTGTGAATAGGCTGCAGGGGGACGGTGAAGACCAGCAACAGCTTTCAGGGCTGCCACCTTCCGTGTGGGACAAGGAGCCGGACGTGTGCCTTTTCGGAAAGAGGCTCTGCCGAGGACGAGAGCCATGAGATGTTCCTCCTCTGGGCAAGCCCGGGTCCCAGATCCTGTTGTGCCTGTGAATAGGCTGCAGGGGGACGGTGAAGACCAGCAACAGCTTTCCGGCCTGCCACCTTCCGTGTGGGACAAGGAGCCGGACGTGTGCCTTTTCGGAATCGGGCTCTGCCGAGGACGAGATCCATGAGATGTTCCTCCTCTGGGCAAGCCCGGGTCCCAGATCCTGTTGTGCCTGTGAATAGGCTGCAGGGGGACGGTGAAGACCAGCAACAGCTTTCAGGGCTGCCACCTTCCGTGTGGGACAAGGAGTCGGACGTGTGCCTTTTCGGAATCGGGCTCTGCCGAGGACGAGAGCCATGAGATGTTCCTCCTCTGGGCAAGCCCGGGTCCCAGATCCTGTTGTGCCTGTGAATAGGCTGCAGGGGGACGGTGAAGACCAGCAACAGCTTTCCGGCCTGCCACCTTCCGTGTGGGACAAGGAGCCGGACGTGTGCCTTTTCGGAATCGGGCTCTGCCGAGGACGAGAGCCATGAGATGTTCGTCCTCTGGGCAAGCCCGGGTCCCAGATCCTGTTGTGCCTGTGAATAGGCTGCAGGGGGACGGTGAAGACCAGCAACAGCTTTCCGGCCTGCCACCTTCCGTGTGGGACAAGGAGCCGGACGTGTGCCTTTTCAGAATCGGGCTCTGCCGAGGACGAGATCCATGAGATGTTCCTCCTCTGGGCAAGCCCGGGTCCCAGATCCTGTTGTGTCTGTGAATAGGCTGCAGGGGGACGGTGAAGACCACCAAGAGCTTTCCGGCCTGCCACCTTTCGTGTGGGACAAGGAGCCGGACGTGTGCCTTTCCGGAATCAGGCTCTGCCGAGGACGAGAGACATGAGATGTTCCTCCTCTGGGCAAGCCCGGGTCCCAGATCCTGTTGTGCCTGTGAATAGGCTGCAGGGGGATGGTGAAGACCAGCAAGAGCTTTCCGGCCTGCCACCTTCCGTGTGGGACAAGTAGCCGGACATGTGCCTTTCCTGAATCAGGCTCTGCCGAGGACAAGAGCCATGAGATGTTCCTCCTCTGGGCAAGCCCGGGTCCCAGATCCTGTTGTGCCTGTGAATAGGCTGCAGGGGGACGGTGAAGACCAGCAACAGCTTTCAGGGCTGCCACCTTCCGTGTGGGACAAGGAACCGGACGTGTGCCTTTTCGGAATCGGGCTCTGCCGAGGACGAGAGCCATGAGATGTTCCTCCTCTGGGCAAGCCCGGATCCCAGATCCTGTTGTGCCTGTGAATACGCTGCAGGGGGACGGTGAAGACCAGCAACAGCTTTCAGGGCTGCCACCTTCCGTGTGGGACAAGGAGCCGGACGTGTGCCTTTACGGAATCAGGCTCTGCCGAGGACGAGAGCCATGAGATGTTCCTCCTCTGGGCAAGCCCGGGTCCCAGATCCTGTTGTGCCTGTGAATAGGCTGCAGGGGGACGGTGAAGACCAGCAACATCTTTCAGGGCTGCCACCTTCCGTGTGGGACAAGGAGCCGGACGTGTGCCTTTCCAGAATCAGGCTCTGCCGAGGACGAGAGCCATGAGATGTTCCTCCTCTGGGAAAGCCCGGGCCCCAGATCCTGTTTTACCTGTGAATAGGCTGCAGGGGGACGGTGAAGACCAGCAACAGCTTTCCGGCCTGCCACCTTCCGTGTGGGACAAGGAGCCGGACGTGTGCCTTTTCGGAAAGAGACTCTGCCGAGGACGAGAGCCATGAGATGTTCCTCCTCTGGGCAAGCCCGGGTCCCAGACCCTGTTGTGCCTGTGAATAGGCTGCAGGGGGACGGTGAAGACCAGCAACAGCTTTCCGGCCTGCCACCTTCCGTGTGGGACAAGGAGCCGGACGTGTGCCTTTTCGGAATCGGGCTCTGCCGAGGACGAGAGCCATGAGATGTTCCTCCTCTGGGCAAGCCCGGGTCCCAGATCCTGTTGTGCCTGTGAATAGGCTGCAGGGGGACGGTGAAGACCAGCAACAGCTTTCCGGCCTGCCACCTTCCGTGTGGGACAAGGAGCCGGACGTGTGCCTTTCCGGAATCAGGCTCTGCCGAGGACGAGAGCCATGAGATGTTCCTCCTCTGGGCAAGCCCGGGTCCCAGATCCTGTTGTGCCTGTGAATAGGCTGCAGGGGAACGGTGAAGACCAGCAACAGCTTTCAGGGCTGCCACCTTCCGTGTGGGACAAGGAGCCGGACGTGTGCCTTTTCGGAATCGGGCTCTGCCGAGGACGAGAGCCATGAGATGTTCCTCCTCTGGGCAAGCCCGGGTCCCGGATCCTGTTGTGCCTGTGAATAGGCTGCAGGGGGACGGTGAAGACAAGCAAGAGCTTTCCGGCCTGCCACATTCCGTGTGGGACAAGTAGCCAGACGTGTGCCTTTTCGGAAAGAGTCCCTGCCGAGGACGAGAGCCATGAGATGTTCCTCCTCTGGGCAAGCCCAGGTCCCAGATCCTTTTGTGCCTGTGAATAGGCTGCAGGGGGACGGTGAAGACCAGCAACAGCTTTCAGGGCTGCCACCTTCCGTGTGGGACAAGGAGCCGGACGTGTGCCTTTTCGGAATCGGGCTCTGCCGAGGACGAGAGCCATGAGATGTTCCTCCTCTGGGCAAGCCCGGGTCCCAGATCCTGTTGTGCCTGTGAATAGGCTGCAGGGGGACGGTGAAGACCAGCAACAGCTTTCCGGCCTGCCACCTTCCGTGTGGGACAAGGAGCCGGACGTGTGCCTTTCCAGAATCAGGTTCTGCCGAGGACGAGAGCCATGAGATTTTCCTTCTCTGGGCAAACCCCGGTCCCACATCCTGTTGTGCCTGTGAATAGGCTGCAGGGGGACGGTGAAGACCAGCAACAGCTTTCCGGCCTGCCACCTTCCGTGTGGGACAAGGAGCCGGACGTGTGCCTTTCCAGAATCAGACTCTGCCGAGGACGAGAGCCATGAGATGTTCCTCCTCTGGGAAAGCCCGGGTCCCAGATCCTGTTGTGCCTGTGAATAGGCTGCAGGGGGACGGTGAAGACCAGCAACAGCTTTCCGGCCTGCCACCTTCCGTGTGGGACAAGGAGCCGGACGTGTGACTTTTCAGAAATAGGCTCTGCCGAGGACGAGAGCCATGAGATGTTCCTCCTCTGGGCAAGCCCGTATCCCAGATCCTGTTGTGCCTGTGAATAGGCTGCAGGGGGACGGTGAAGACCAGGAACAGCTTTCAGGGCTGCCACCTTCCTTCTGGGACAAGGAGACGGACGTGTGCCTTTTCGGAATCGGGCTCTGCCGAGGACGAGAGCCATGAGATGTTGCTCCTGTTGGCAAGCCCGGGTCCCAGATCCTGTTGTGCCTGTGAATAGGCTGCAGGGGGACGGTGAAGACCAGCAACATCTTTCAGGGCTGCCACCTTCCATGTGGGACAAGGAGCCGGACGTGTGCCTTTTCGGAAAGAGGCTGTGCCGAGGACGAGAGCCATGAGATGTTCCTCCTCTGGGCAAGCCCGGGCCCCAGATCCTGTTTTGCCTGTGAATAGGCTGCAGGGGGACGGTGAAGACCAGCAACAGCTTTCCGGCCTGCCACCTTCCGTGTGGGACAAGGAGCCGGACGTGTGCCTTTTCGGAATCGGGCTCTGCCGAGGACGAGAGCCATGAGATGTTCCTCCTCTGGGCAAGCCCGGGTCCCAGATCCTGTTGTGCCTGTGAATAGGCTGCAGGGGGACGGTGAAGACCAGCAAGAGCTTTCCGGCCTGCCACCTTCCGTGTGGGACAAGGAGCCGGACATGTGCCTTTCCGGAATCAGGCTCTGCCGAGGACGAGAGCCATGAGATGTTCCTCCTCTGGGCAAGCCCGGGTCCCAGATCCTGTTGTGCCTGTGAATAGGCTGCAGGGGGACGGTGAAGACCAGCAACAGCTTTCAGGGCTGCCACCTTCCGTGTGGGACAAGGAGCCGGACGTGTGCCTTTTCGGAAAGAGACTCTGCCGAGGACGAGAGCCATGAGATGTTCCTCCTCTGGGCAAGCCCGGGACCCAGATCCTGTTGTGCCTGTGAATAGGCTGCAGGGGGACGGTGAAGACCAGCAACATCTTTCAGGGCTGCCACCTTCCGTGTGGGACAAGGAGCCGGACGTGTGCCTTTTCGGAAAGAGGCTCTGCCGAGGACGAGAGCCATGAGATGTTCCTCCTCTGGGCAAGCCCGGGTCCCAGATCCTGTTGTGCCTGTGAATAGGCTGCAGGGGGACGGTGAAGACCAGCAACAGCTTTCCGGCCTGCCACCTTCCGTGTGGGACAAGGAGCCGGACATGTGCCTTTCCGGAATCAGGCTCTGCCGAGGACGAGAGCCATGAGATGTTCCTCCTCTGGGCAAGCCCGGGCCCCAGACCCTGTTTTGCCTGTGAATAGGCTGCAGGGGGACGGTGAAGACCAGCAACAGCTTTCAGGGCTGCCACCTTCCGTGTGGGACAAGGAGCCGGACGTGTGCCTTTTCGGAAAGAGACTCTGCCGAGGACGAGAGCCATGAGATGTTCCTCCTCTGGGCAAGCCCGGGACCCAGATCCTGTTGTGCCTGTGAATAGGCTGCAGGGGGACGGTGAAGACCAGCAACAGCTTTCAGGGCTGCCACCTTCCGTGTGGGACAAGGAGCCGGACGTGTGCCTTTTCGGAAAGAGGCTCTGCCGAGGACGAGAGCCATGAGATGTTCCTCCTCTGGGCAAGCCCGGGTCCCAGATCCTGTTGTGCCTGTGAATAGGCTGCAGGGGGACGGTGAAGACCAGCAACAGCTTTCCGGCCTGCCACCTTCCGTGTGGGACAAGGAGCCGGACGTGTGCCTTTTCGGAATCGGGCTCTGCCGAGGACGAGATCCATGAGATGTTCCTCCTCTGGGCAAGCCCGGGTCCCAGATCCTGTTGTGCCTGTGAATAGGCTGCAGGGGGACGGTGAAGACCAGCAACAGCTTTCAGGGCTGCCACCTTCTGTGTGGGACAAGGAGCCGGACGTGTGCCTTTTCGGAAAGAGGCTCTGCCGAGGACGAGAGCCATGAGATGTTCCTCCTCTGGGCAAGCCCGGGTCCCAGATCCTGTTGTGCCTGTGAATAGGCTGCAGGGGGACGGTGAAGACCAGCAACAGCTTTCCGGCCTGCCACCTTCCGTGTGGGACAAGGAGCCGGACGTGTGCCTTTTCGGAATCGGGCTCTGCCGAGGACGAGAGCCATGAGATGTTCCTCCTCTGGGCAAGCCCGGGTCCCAGATCCTGTTGTGCCTGTGAATAGGCTGCAGGGGGACGGTGAAGACCAGCAACATCTTTCCAGCCTGCCACCTTCCGTGTGGGACAAGGAGCCGGACGTGTGCCTTTTCGGAATCGGGCTCTGCCGAGGACGAGAGCCATGAGATGTTCCTCCTCTGGGCAAGCCCGGGTCCCAGATCCTGTTGTGTCTGTGAATAGGCTGCAGGGGGACGGTGAAGACCACCAAGAGCTTTCCGGCCTGCCACCTTTCGTGTGGGACAAGGAGCAGGACGTGTGCCTTTCCGGAATCAGGCTCTGCCGAGGACGAGAGACATGAGATGTTCCTCCTCTGGGCAAGCCCGGGTCCCAGATCCTGTTGTGCCTGTGAATAGGCTGCAGGGGGACGGTGAAGACCAGCAACAGCTTTCAGGGCTGCCACCTTCCGTGTGGGACAAGGAGCCGGACGTGTGCCTTTTCGGAAAGAGGCTCTGCCGAGGACGAGAGCCATGAGATGTTCCTCCTCTGGGCAAGCCCGGGTCCCAGATCCTGTTGTGCCTGTGAATAGGCTGCAGGGGGACGGTGAAGACCAGCAACAGCTTTCCGGCCTGCCACCTTCCGTGTGGGACAAGGAGCCGGACGTGTGCCTTTTCGGAATCGGGCTCTGCCGAGGAAGAGAGCCATGAGATGTTCCTCCTCTGGGCAAGCCCGGGTCCCAGATCCTGTTGTGCCTGTGAATAGGCTGCAGGGGGACGGTGAAGACCAGCAACAGCTTTCCGGCCTGCCATCTTCCGTGTGGGACAAGGAGCCGGACGTGTGCCTTTCCAGAATCAGGTTCTGCCGAGGACGAGAGCAATGAGATGTTCCTCCTCTGGGCAAACCCCGGTCCCAGATCCTGTTGTGCCTGTGAATAGGCTGCAGGGGGACGGTGAAGACCAGCAACATCTTTCAGGGCTGCCACCTTCCGTGTGGGACAAGGAGCCGGACGTGTGCCTTTTCGGAATCGGGCTCTGCCGAGGAAGAGAGCCATGAGATGTTCCTCCTCTGGGCAAGCCCGGGTCCCAGATCCTGTTGTGCCTGTGAATAGGCTGCAGGGGGACGGTGAAGACCAGCAAAATCTTTCAGGGCTGCCACCTTCCATGTGGGACAAGGAGCCGGACATGTGCCTTTTCGGAAAGAGGCTCTGCCTAGGACGAGAGGCATGATATGTTCCTCCTCTGGGAAAGCCCGGGCCCCAGATCCTGTTTTACCTTTGAATAGGCTGCAGGGGGACGGTGAAGACCAGCAACAGCTTTCCGGCCTGCCACCTTCCGTGTGGGACAAGGAGCCGGACGTGTGACTTTTCAGAAATAGGCTCTGCCGAGGACGAGAGCCATGAGATGTTCCTCCTCTGGGCAAGCCCGGGTCCCAGATCCTGTTGTGCCTGTGAATAGGCTGCAGGGGGACGGTGAAGACCAGCAACAGCTTTCCGGCCTGCCACCTTCCGTGTGGGACAAGGAGCCGGACGTGTGCCTTTTCGGAATCGGGCTCTGCCGAGGACGAGAGCCATGAGATGTTCCTCCTCTGGGCAAGCCCGGGTCCCAGATCCTGTTGTGCCTGTGAATAGGCTGCAGGGGGACGGTGAAGACCAGCAACAGCTTTCCGGCCTGCCACCTTCCGTGTGGGACAAGGAGCCGGACGTGTGCCTTTCCAGAATCAGACTCTGCCGAGGACGAGAGCCATGAGATGTTCCTCCTCTGGGCAAGCCCGGGTCCCAGATCCTGTTGTGCCTGTGAATAGGCTGCAGGGGGACGGTGAAGACCAGCAACAGCTTTCAGGGCTGCCACCTTCCGTGTGGGACAAGGAGCCGGACGTGTGCCTTTTCGGAAAGAGGCTCTGCCGAGGACGAGAGCCATGAGATGTTCCTCCTCTGGGCAAGCCCGGGTACCGGATCCTGTTGTGCCTGTGAATACGCTGCAGGGGGACGGTGAAGACCAGCAACAGCTTTCCGGCCTGCCACCTTCCGTGTGGGACAAGTAGCCAGACGTGTGCCTTTTCGGAAAGAGGCCCTGCCGAGGACGAGAGCCATGAGATGTTCCTCCTCTGGGCAAGCCCAGGTCCCAGATCCTTTTGTGCCTGTGAATAGGCTGCAGGGGAACGGTGAAGACCAGCAACAGCTTTCAGGGCTGCCACCTTCCGTGTGGGACAAGGAGCCGGACGTGTGCCTTTTCGGAATCGGGCTCTGCCGAGGACGAGAGCCATGAGATGTTCCTCCTCTGGGCAAGCCCGGGTCCCAGATCCTGTTGTGCCTGTGAATAGGCTGCAGGGGGACGGTGAAGACCAGCAACAGCTTTCCGGCCTGCCACCTTCCGTGTGGGACAAGGAGCCGGACGTGTGCCTTTCCAGAATCAGGTTCTGCCGAGGACGAGAGCCATGAGATGTTCCTTCTCTGGGCAAACCCCGGTCCCAGATCCTGTTGTGCCTGTGAATAGGCTGCAGGGGGACGGTGAAGACCAGCAACAGCTTTCCGGCCTGCCACCTTCCGTGTGGGACAAGGAGCCGGACGTGTGCCTTTCCAGAATCAGACTCTGCCGAGGATGAGAGCCATGAGATGTTCCTCCTCTGGGCAAGCCCGGGTCCCAGATCCTGTTGTGCCTGTGAATAGGCTGCAGGGGGACGGTGAAGACCAGCAACAGCTTTCCGGCCTGCCACCTTCCGTGTGGGACAAGGAGCCGGACGTGTGCCTTTTCGACAAGAGGCCCTGCCGAGGACGAGAGCCATGAGATGTTCCTCCTCTGGGAAAGCCCGGGTCCCAGATCCTGTTGTGCCTGTGAATAGGCTGCAGGGGGACGGTGAAGACCAGCAACAGCTTTCCGGCCTGCCACCTTCCGTGTGGGACAAGGAGCCGGACGTGTGCCTTTCCAGAATCAGACTCTGCCGAGGACGAGAGCCATGAGATGTTCCTCCTCTGGGCAAGCCCGGGTCCCAGATCCTGTTGTGCCTGTGAATAGGCTGCAGGGGGACGGTGAAGACCAGCAACAGCTTTCAGGGCTGCCACATTCCGTGTGGGACAAGGAGCCGGACGTGTGCCTTTTCGGAAAGAGGCTCTGCCGAGGACGAGAGCCATGAGATGTTCCTCCTCTGGGCAAGCCCGGGTCCCAGACCCTGTTGTGCCTGTGAATAGGCTGCAGGGGGACGGTGAAGACCAGCAACAGCTTTCAGGGCTGCCACCTTCCGTGTGGGACAAGGAGCCGGACGTGTGCCTTTTCGGAATCGGGCTCTGCCGAGGATGAGATCCATGAGATGTTCCTCCTCTGGGCAAGCCCGGGTCCCAGATCCTGTTGTGCCTGTGAATAGGCTGCAGGGGGACGGTGAAGACCAGCAACAGCTTTCCGGCCTGCCACCTTCCGTGTGGGACAAGGATCCGGACATGTGCCTTTCCGGAATCAGGCTCTGCCGAGGACGAGAGCCATGAGATGTTCCTCCTCTGGGCAAGCCCGGGTCCCAGATCCTGTTGTGCCTGTGAATAGGCTGCAGGGGGACGGTGAAGACCAGCAACAGCTTTCAGGGCTGCCACCTTCCGTGTGGGACAAGGAGCCGGACGTGTGCCTTTTCGGAAAGAGGCTCTGCCGAGGACGAGAGCCATGAGATGTTCCTCCTCTGGGCAAGCCCGGGTACCGGATCCTGTTGTGCCTGTGAATACGCTGCAGGGGGACGGTGAAGACCAGCAACAGCTTTCAGGGCTGCCACCTTCTGTGTGGGACAAGTAGCCAGACGTGTGCCTTTTCGGAAAGAGGCCCTGCCGAGGACGAGAGCCATGAGATGTTCCTCCTCTGGGCAAGCCCAGGTCCCAGATCCTTTTGTGCCTGTGAATAGGCTGCAGGGGAACGGTGAAGACCAGCAACAGCTTTCAGGGCTGCCACCTTCCGTGTGGGACAAGGAGCCGGACGTGTGCCTTTTCGGAATCGGGCTCTGCCGAGGACGAGAGCCATGAGATGTTCCTCCTCTGGGCAAGCCCGGGCCCCAGATCCTGTTTTGCCTGTGAATAGGCTGCAGGGGGACGGTGAAGACCAGCAACAGCTTTCAGGGCTGCCACCTTCCGTGTGGGACAAGGAGCCGGACGTGTGCCTTTCCAGAATCAGGTTCTGCCGAGGACGAGAGCCATGAGATTTCCTTCTCTGGCAAACCCCGGTCCCAGATCCTGTTGTGCCTGTGAATAGGCTGCAGGGGGACGGTGAAGACCAGCAACAGCTTTCCGGCCTGCCACCTTCCGTGTGGGACAAGGAGCCGGACGTGTGACTTTTCAGAAATAGGCTCTGCCGAGGACGAGAGCCATGAGATGTTCCTCCTCTGGGCAAGCCCGGGTCATGAATCCTGTTGTGCCTGTGAATAGGCTGCAGGGGGACGGTGAAGACCAGCAACAGCTTTCCGGCCTGCCACCTTCCGTGTGGGACAAGGAGCCGGACGTGTGCCTTTTCGGAATCGGGCTCTGCCGAGGACGAGATCCATGAGATGTTCCTCCTCTGGGCAAGCCCGGGTCCCAGATCCTGTTGTGCCTGTGAATAGGCTGCAGGGGGACGGTGAAGACCAGCAACAGCTTTCAGGGCTGCCACCTTCCGTGTGGGACAAGGAGCCGGACGTGTGCCTTTTCGGAAAGAGACTCTGCCGAGGACGAGAGCCATGAGATGTTCCTCCTCTGGGCAAGCCCGGGACCCAGATCCTGTTGTGCCTGTGAATAGGCTGCAGGGGGACGGTGAAGACCAGCAACAGCTTTCAGGGCTGCCACCTTCCGTGTGGGACAAGGAGCCGGACGTGTGCCTTTTCGGAAAGAGGCTCTGCCGAGGACGAGAGCCATGAGATGTTCCTCCTCTGGGCAAGCCCGGGCCCCAGATCCTGTTTTGCCTGTGAATAGGCTGCAGGGGGACGGTGAAGACCAGCAACATCTTTCAGGGCTGCCACCTTCCTTGTCGGACAAGGAGCCAGACGTGTGACTTTTCAGAAATAGGCTCTGCCGAGGACGAGATCCATGAGATGTTCCTCCTCTGGGAAAGCCCGGGTCCCAGATCCTGTTGTGCCTGTGAATAGGCTGCAGGGGGACGGTGAAGACCAGCAACAGCTTTCCGGCCTGCCACCTTCCGTGTGGGACAAGGAGCCGGACGTGTGCCTTTTCGGAATCGGGCTCTGCCGAGGACGAGAGCCATGAGATGTTGCTCCTCTGGGCAAGCCCGGGTCCCAGATCCTGTTGTGCCTGTGAATAGGCTGCAGGGGGACGGTGAAGACCAGCAACAGCTTTCAGGGCTGCCACCTTCCGTGTGGGACAAGGAGCCGGACGTGTGCCTTTTCGGAATCGGGCTCTGCCGAGGACGAGATCCATGAGATGTTCCTCCTCTGGGCAAGCCCGGGTCCCAGATCCTGTTGTGCCTGTGAATAGGCTGCAGGGGGACGGTGAAGACCAGCAACAGCTTTCCGGCCTGCCACCTTCCGTGTGGGACAAGGAGCCGGACATGTGCCTTTCCGGAATCAGGCTCTGCCGAGGACGAGAGCCATGAGATGTTCCTCCTCTGGGCAAGCCCGGGTCCCAGATCCTGTTGTGCCTGTGAATAAGCTGCAGGGGGACGGTGAAGACCAGCAACAGCTTTCAGGGCTGCCACCTTCCGTGTGGGACAAGGAGCCGGACGTGTGCCTTTTCGGAAAGAGACTCTGCCGAGGACGAGAGCCATGAGATGTTGCTCCTCTGGGCAAGCCCGGGTCCCAGATCCTGTTGTGCCTGTGAATAGGCTGCAGGGGGACGGTGAAGACCAGCAACAGCTTTCCGGCCTGCCACCTTCCGTGTGGGACAAGGAGCCGGACATGTGCCTTTTCGGAATCAGGCTCTGCCGAGGACGAGAGCCATGAGATGTTCCTCCTCTGGGCAAGCCCGGGTCATGAATCCTGTTGTGCCTGTGAATAGGCTGCAGGGGGACGGTGAAGACCAGCAACATCTTTCAGGGCTGCCACCTTCCATGTGGGACAAGGAGCCGGACGTGTGCCTTTTCGGAAAGAGGCTCTGCCGAGGACGAGAGCCATGAGATGTTCCTCCTCTGGGCAAGCCCGGGCCCCAGATCCTGTTGTGCCTGTGAATAGGCTGCAGGGGGACAGTGAAGACCAGCAACAGCTTTCCGGCCTGCCACCTTCCGTGTGGGACAAGGAGCCGGACGTGTGCCTTTTCAGAAATAGGCTCTGCCGAGGACGAGAGCCATGAGATGTTCCTCCTCTGGGCAAGCCTGGGTCCCAGATCCTGTTGTGCCTGTGAATAGGCTGCAGGGGGACGGTGAAGACCAGCAACAGCTTTCCGGCCTGCCACCTTCCGTGTGGGACAAGGAGCCGGACGTGTGCCTTTTCGTAATCGGGCTCTGCCGAGCACGAGAGCCATGAGATGTTCCTCCTCTGGGCAAGCCCGGGTCCCAGATCCTGTTGTGCCTGTGAATAGGCTGCAGGGGGACGGTGAAGACCAGCAACAGCTTTCAGGGCTGCCACCTTCTGTGTGGGACAAGGAGCCGGACGTGTGACTTTTCGGAAAGAGGCTCTGCCGAGGACGAGAGCCATGAGATGATCCTCCTCTGGGCAAGCCCGGGTCCCAGATCCTGTTGTGCCTGTGAATAGGCTGCGGGGGGACGGTGAAGACCAGCAACAGCTTTCCGGCCTGCCACCTTCCGTGTGGGACAAGGAGCCGGACGTGTGCCTTTTCGGAAAGAGGCTCTGCCGAGGACGAGAGCCATGAGATGTTCCTCCTCTGGGCAAGCCCGGGTCCCGGATCCTGTTGTGCCTGTGAATACGCTGCAGGGGGACGGTGAAGACCAGCAACAGCTTTCCGGCCTGCCACCTTCCGTGTGGGACAAGTAGCCAGACGTGTGCCTTTTCGGAAAGAGGCCCTGCCGAGGACGAGAGCCATGAGATGTTCCTCCTCTGGGCAAGCCCAGGTCCCAGATCCTTTTGTGCCTGTGAATAGGCTGCAGGGGAACGGTGAAGACCAGCAACAGCTTTCAGGGCTGCCACCTTCCGTGTGGGACAAGGAGCCGGACGTGTGCCTTTTCGGAATCGGGCTCTGCCGAGGACGAGAGCCATGAGATGTTCCTCCTCTGGGCAAGCCCGGGTACCGGATCCTGTTGTGCCTGTGAATACGCTGCAGGGGGACGGTGAAGACCAGCAACAGCTTTCCGGCCTGCCACCTTCCGTGTGGGACAAGTAGCCAGACGTGTGCCTTTTCGGAAAGAGGCCCTGCCGAGGACGAGAGCCATGAGATGTTCCTCCTCTGGGCAAGCCCAGGTCCCAGATCCTTTTGTGCCTGTGAATAGGCTGCAGGGGAACGGTGAAGACCAGCAACAGCTTTCAGGGCTGCCACCTTCCGTGTGGGACAAGGAGCCGGACGTGTGCCTTTTCGGAATCGGGCTCTGCCGAGGACGAGAGCCATGAGATGTTCCTCCTCTGGGCAAGCCCGGGTCCCAGATCCTGTTGTGCCTGTGAATAGGCTGCAGGGGGACGGTGAAGACCAGCAACAGCTTTCCGGCCTGCCACCTTCCGTGTGGGACAAGGAGCCGGACGTGTGCCTTTCCAGAATCAGGTTCTGCCGAGGACGAGAGCCATGAGATGTTCCTTCTCTGGGCAAACCCCGGTCCCACATCCTGTTGTGCCTGTGAATAGGCTGCAGGGGGACGGTGAAGACCAGCAACAGCTTTCCGGCCTGCCACCTTCCGTGTGGGACAAGGAGCCGGACGTGTGCCTTTCCAGAATCAGACTCTGCCGAGGATGAGAGCCATGAGATGTTCCTCCTCTGGGCAAGCCCGGGTCCCAGATCCTGTTGTGCCTGTGAATAGGCTGCAGGGGGACGGTGAAGACCAGCAACAGCTTTCCGGCCTGCCACCTTCCGTGTGGGACAAGGAGCCGGACGTGTGCCTTTTCGGAATCGGGCTCTGCCGAGGACGAGAGCCATGAGATGTTCCTCCTCTGGGAAAGCCCGGGTCCCAGATCCTGTTGTGCCTGTGAATAGGCTGCAGGGGGACGGTGAAGACCAGCAACAGCTTTCCGGCCTGCCACCTTCCGTGTGGGACAAGGAGCCGGACGTGTGCCTTTCCAGAATCAGACTCTGCCGAGGACGAGAGCCATGAGATGTTCCTCCTCTGGGCAAGCCCGGGTCCCAGATCCTGTTGTGCCTGTGAATAGGCTGCAGGGGGACGGTGAAGACCAGCAACAGCTTTCAGGGCTGCCACCTTCCGTGTGGGACAAGGAGCCGGACGTGTGCCTTTTCGGAAAGAGGCCCTGCCGAGGACGAGAGCCATGAGATGTTCCTCCTCTGGGCAAGCCCGGGTCCCAGACCCTGTTGTGCCTGTGAATAGGCTGCAGGGGGACGGTGAAGACCAGCAACAGCTTTCAGGGCTGCCACCTTCCGTGTGGAACAAGGAGCCGGACGTGTGCCTTTTCGGAATCGGGCTCTGCCGAGGATGAGATCCATGAGATGTTCCTCCTCTGGGCAAGCCCGGGTCCCAGATCCTGTTGTGCCTGTGAATAGGCTGCAGGGGGATGGTGAAGACCAGCAACAGCTTTCCGGCCTGCCACCTTCCGTGTGGGACAAGGAGCCGGACATGTGCCTTTCCGGAATCAGGCTCTGCCGAGGACGAGAGCCATGAGATGTTCCTCCTCTGGGCAAGCCCGGGTCCCAGATCCTGTTGTGCCTGTGAATAGGCTGCAGGGGGACGGTGAAGACCAGCAACAGCTTTCAGGGCTGCCACCTTCCGTGTGGGACAAGGAGCCGGACGTGTGCCTTTTCGGAAAGAGGCTCTGCCGAGGACGAGAGCCATGAGATGTTCCTCCTCTGGGCAAGCCCGGGTACCGGATCCTGTTGTGCCTGTGAATACGCTGCAGGGGGACGGTGAAGACCAGCAACAGCTTTCAGGGCTGCCACCTTCTGTGTGGGACAAGGAGCCAGACGTGTGCCTTTTCGGAAAGAGGCCCTGCCGAGGACGAGAGCCATGAGATGTTCCTCCTCTGGGCAAGCCCAGGTCGCAGATCCTTTTGTGCCTGTGAATAGGCTGCAGGGGAACGGTGAAGACCAGCAACAGCTTTCAGGGCTGCCACCTTCCGTGTGGGACAAGGAGCCGGACGTGTGCCTTTTCGGAAAGAGGCTCTGCCGAGGACGAGAGCCATGAGATGTTCCTCCTCTGGGCAAGCCCGGGCCCCAGATCCTGTTTTGCCTGTGAATAGGCTGCAGGGGGACGGTGAAGACCAGCAACAGCTTTCCGGCCTGCCACCTTCCGTGTGGGACAAGGAGCCGGACGTGTGCCTTTCCAGAATCAGGTTCTGCCGAGGACGAGAGCCATGAGATGTTCCTTCTCTGGGCAAACCCCGGTCCCACATCCTGTTGTGCCTGTGAATAGGCTGCAGGGGGACGGTGAAGACCAGCAACAGCTTTCCGGCCTGCCACCTTCCGTGTGGGACAAGGAGCCGGACGTGTGCCTTTCCAGAATCAGACTCTGCCGAGGACGAGAGCCATGAGATGTTCCTCCTCTGGGCAAGCCCGGGTCCCAGATCCTGTTGTGCCTGTGAATAGGCTGCAGGGGAACGGTGAAGACCAGCAACAGATTTCAGGGCTGCCACCTTCCGTGTGGGACAAGGAGCCGGACGTGTGACTTTTCAGAAATAGGCTCTGCCGAGGACGAGAGCCATGAGATGTTCCTCCTCTGGGCAAGCCCGGGTCATGAATCCTGTTGTGCCTGTGAATAGGCTGCAGGGGGACGGTGAAGACCAGCAACAGCTTTCCGGCCTGCCACCTTCCGTGTGGGACAAGGAGCCGGACGTGTGCCTTTCCAGAATCAGACTCTGCCGAGGACGAGAGCCATGAGATGTTCCTCCTCTGGGCAAGCCCGGGTCCCAGATCCTGTTGTGCCTGTGAATAGGCTGCAGGGGGACGGTGAAGACCAGCAACAGCTTTCAGGGCTGCCACCTTCCGTGTGGGACAAGGTGCCGGACGTGTGCCTTTTCGGAAAGAGACTCTGCCGAGGACGAGAGCCATGAGATGTTCCTCCCCTGGGCAAGCCCGGGACCCAGATCCTGTTGTGCCTGTGAATAGGCTGCAGGGGGACGGTGAAGACCAGCAACAGCTTTCAGGGCTGCCACCTTCCGTGTGGGACAAGGAGCCGGACGTGTGCCTTTTCGGAAAGAGACTCTGCCGAGGACGAGAGCCATGAGATGTTCCTCCTCTGGGCAAGCCCGGGACCCAGATCCTGTTGTGCCTGTGAATAGGCTGCAGGGGGACGGTGAAGACCAGCAACAGCTTTCAGGGCTGCCACCTTCCGTGTGGGACAAGGAGCCGGACGTGTGCCTTTTCGGAAAGAGGCTCTGCCGAGGACGAGAGCCATGATATGTTCCTCCTCTGGGCAAGCCCGGGCCCCAGATCCTGTTTTGCCTGTGAATAGGCTGCAGGGGGACGGTGAAGACCAGCAACATCTTTCAGGGCTGCCACTTTCCTTGTCGGACAAGGAGCCAGACGTGTGACTTTTCAGAAATAGGCTCTGCCGAGGACGAGAGCCATGAGATGTTCCTCCTCTGGGAAAGCCCGGGTCCCA
Organism: Astur gentilis; assembly: GCF_929443795.1. Taxonomy (NCBI): domain Eukaryota; kingdom Metazoa; phylum Chordata; class Aves; order Accipitriformes; family Accipitridae; genus Astur; species Astur gentilis. Next base: position 6,800,432 of record NW_026060868.1, on the reverse strand, counting down.
GATCCTGTTGTGCCTGTGAATAGGCTGCAGGGGGACGGTGAAGACCAGCAACAGCTTTCCGGCCTGCCACCTTCCGTGTGGGACAAGGAGCCGGACGTGTGCCTTTTCGGAATCGGGCTCTGCCGAGAACGAGAGCCATGAGATGTTGCTCCTCTGGGCAAGCCCGGGTCCCAGATCCTGTTGTGCCTGTGAATAGGCTGCAGGGGGACGGTGAAGACCAGCAACAGCTTTCAGGGCTGCCACCTTCCGTGTGGGACAAGGAGCCGGACGTGTGCCTTTTCGGAATCGGGCTCTGCCGAGGACGAGATCCATGAGATGTTCCTCCTCTGGGCAAGCCCGGGTCCCAGATCCTGTTGTGCCTGTGAATAGGCTGCAGGGGGACGGTGAAGACCAGCAACAGCTTTCCGGCCTGCCACCTTCCGTGTGGGACAAGGAGCCGGACATGTGCCTTTCCGGAATCAGGCTCTGCCGAGGACGAGAGCCATGAGATGTTCCTCCTCTGGGCAAGCCCGGGTCCCAGATCCTGTTGTGCCTGTGAATAAGCTGCAGGGGGACGGTGAAGACCAGCAACAGCTTTCAGGGCTGCCACCTTCCGTGTGGGACAAGGAGCCGGACGTGTGCCTTTTCGGAAAGAGACTCTGCCGAGGACGAGAGCCATGAGATGATCCTCCTCTGGGCAAGCCCGGGTCCCAGATCCTGTTGTGCCTGTGAATAGGCTGCAGGGGGACGGTGAAGACCAGCAACAGCTTTCCGGCCTGCCACCTTCCGTGTGGGACAAGGAGCCGGACATGTGCCTTTTCGGAATCAGGCTCTGCCGAGGACGAGAGCCATGAGATGTTCCTCCTCTGGGCAAGCCCGGGTCCCAGATCCTGTTGTGCCTGTGAATAGGCTGCAGGGGGACGGTGAAGACCAGCAACAGCTTTCAGGGCTGCCACCTTCCGTGTGGGACAAGGTGCCGGACGTGTGCCTTTTCGGAAAGAGACTCTGCCGAGGACGAGAGCCATGAGATGTTCCTCCTCTGGGCAAGCCCGGGTCCCAGATCCTGTTGTGCCTGTGAATAGGCTGCAGGGGGACGGTGAAGACCAGCAACATCTTTCAGGGCTGCCACCTTCCGTGTGGGACAAGGAGCCGGACGTGTGCCTTTTCGGAAAGAGGCTCTGCCGAGGACGAGAGCCATGAGATGTTCCTCCTCTGGGCAAGCCCGGGCCCCAGATCCTGTTGTGCCTGTGAATAGGCTGCAGGGGGACGGTGAAGACCAGCAACAGCTTTCCGGCCTGCCACCTTCCGTGTGGGACAAGGAGCCGGACGTGTGCCTTTTCAGAAATAGGCTCTGCCGAGGACGAGAGCCATGAGATGTTCCTCCTCTGGGCAAGCCTGGGTCCCAGATCCTGTTGTGCCTGTGAATAGGCTGCAGGGGGACGGTGAAGACCAGCAACAGCTTTCCGGCCTGCCACCTTCCGTGTGGGACAAGGAGCCGGACGTGTGCCTTTTCGGAATCGGGCTCTGCCGAGGACGAGAGCCATGAGATGTTCCTCCTCTGGGCAAGCCCGGGTCCCAGATCCTGTTGTGCCTGTGAATAGGCTGCAGGGGGACGGTGAAGACCAGCAACAGCTTTCAGGGCTGCCACCTTCTGTGTGGGACAAGGAGCCGGACGTGTGCCTTTTCGGAAAGAGGCTCTGCCGAGGACGAGAGCCATGAGATGATCCTCCTCTGGGCAAGCCCGGGTCCCAGATCCTGTTGTGCCTGTGAATAGGCTGCAGGGGGATGGTGAAGACCAGCAACAGCTTTCAGGGCTGCCACCTTCCGTGTGGGACAAGGAGCCGGACGTGTGCCTTTTCGGAAAGAGACTCTGCCGAGGACGAGAGCCATGAGATGATCCTCCTCTGGGCAAGCCCGGGTCCCAGATCCTGTTGTGCCTGTGAATAGGCTGCAGGGGGACGGTGAAGACCAGCAACAGCTTTCCGGCCTGCCACCTTCCGTGTGGGACAAGGAGCCGGACATGTGCCTTTTCGGAATCAGGCTCTGCCGAGGACGAGAGCCATGAGATGTTCCTCCTCTGGGCAAGCCCGGGTCCCAGATCCTGTTGTGCCTGTGAATAGGCTGCAGGGGGACGGTGAAGACCAGCAACAGCTTTCAGGGCTGCCACCTTCCGTGTGGGACAAGGTGCCGGACGTGTGCCTTTTCGGAAAGAGACTCTGCCGAGGACGAGAGCCATGAGATGTTCCTCCTCTGGGCAAGCCCGGGTCCCAGATCCTGTTGTGCCTGTGAATAGGCTGCAGGGGGACGGTGAAGACCAGCAACATCTTTCAGGGCTGCCACCTTCCGTGTGGGACAAGGAGCCGGACGTGTGCCTTTTCGGAAAGAGGCTCTGCCGAGGACGAGAGCCATGAGATGTTCCTCCTCTGGGCAAGCCCGGGCCCCAGATCCTGTTGTGCCTGTGAATAGGCTGCAGGGGGACGGTGAAGACCAGCAACAGCTTTCCGGCCTGCCACCTTCCGTGTGGGACAAGGAGCCGGACGTGTGCCTTTTCAGAAATAGGCTCTGCCGAGGACGAGAGCCATGAGATGTTCCTCCTCTGGGCAAGCCTGGGTCCCAGATCCTGTTGTGCCTGTGAATAGGCTGCAGGGGGACGGTGAAGACCAGCAACAGCTTTCCGGCCTGCCACCTTCCGTGTGGGACAAGGAGCCGGACGTGTGCCTTTTCGGAATCGGGCTCTGCCGAGGACGAGAGCCATGAGATGTTCCTCCTCTGGGCAAGCCCGGGTCCCAGATCCTGTTGTGCCTGTGAATAGGCTGCAGGGGGACGGTGAAGACCAGCAACAGCTTTCAGGGCTGCCACCTTCTGTGTGGGACAAGGAGCCGGACGTGTGCCTTTTCGGAAAGAGGCTCTGCCGAGGACGAGAGCCATGAGATGATCCTCCTCTGGGCAAGCCCGGGTCCCAGATCCTGTTGTGCCTGTGAATAGGCTGCAGGGGGATGGTGAAGACCAGCAACAGCTTTCCGGCCTGCCACCTTCCGTGTGGGACAAGGAGCCAGACGTGTGCCTTTTCGGAATCGGGCTCTGCCGAGGACGAGAGCCATGAGATGTTCCTCCTCTGGGCAAGCCCGGGTCCCAGATCCTGTTGTGCCTGTGAATAGGCTGCAGGGGGACGGTGAAGACCAGCAACAGCTTTCAGGGCTGCCACCTTCCGTGTGGGACAAGGAGCCGGACGTGTTCCTTTCCAGAATCAGACTCTGCCGAGGACGAGAGCCATGAGATGTTCCTCCTCTGGGCAAGCCCGGGTCCCAGATCCTGTTGTGCCTGTGAATAGGCTGCAGGGGGACGGTGAAGACCAGCAACAGCTTTCCGGCCTGCCACCTTCCGTGTGGGACAAGGAGCCGGACGTGTGACTTTTCTGAAATAGGCTCTGCCGAGGACGAGAGCCATGAGATGTTCCTCCTCTGGGCAAGCCCGGGTCCCAGATCCTGTTGTGCCTGTGAATAGGCTGCAGGGGAACGGTGAAGACCAGCAACAGCTTTCAGGGCTGCCACCTTCCGTGTGGGACAAGGAGCCGGACGTGTGCCTTTCCGGAATCAGACTCTGCCGAGGACGAGAGCCATGAGATGTTCCTCCTCTGGGCAAGCCCGGGTCCCAGATCCTGTTGTGCCTGTGAATAGGCTGCAGGGGGACGGTGAAGACCAGCAACAGCTTTCCGGCCTGCCACCTTCCGTGTGGGACAAGGAGCCGGACGTGTGACTTTTCAGAAATAGGCTCTGCCGAGGACGAGAGCCATGAGATGTTCCTCCTCTGGGCAAGCCCGGGTCCCAGATCCTGTTGTGCCTGTGAATAGGCTGCAGGGGGACGGTGAAGACCAGCAACAGCTTTCCGGCCTGCCACCTTCCGTGTGGGACAAGGAGCCGGACGTGTGCCTTTTCGGAATCGGGCTCTGCCGAGGACGAGAGCCATGAGATGTTCCTCCTCTGGGCAAGCCCGGGTCCCAGATCCTGTTGTGCCTGTGAATAGGCTGCAGGGGGACGGTGAAGACCAGCAACATCTTTCAGGGCTGCCACCTTCCGTGTGGGACAAGGAGCCGGACGTGTGCCTTTTCGGAAAGAGGCTCTGCCGAGGACGAGAGCCATGAGATGTTCCTCCTCTGGGCAAGCCCGGGTCCCAGATCCTGTTGTGCCTGTGAATAGGCTGCAGGGGGACGGTGAAGACCAGCAACAGCTTTCCGGCCTGCCACCTTCTGTGTGGGATAAGGAGCCGGACGTGTGCCTTTTCGGAATCGGGCTCTGCCGAGGACGAGAGCCATGAGATGTTCCTCCTCTGGGCAAGCCCGGGTCCCAGATCCTGTTGTGCCTGTGAATAGGCTGCAGGGGGACGGTGAAGACCAGCAACAGCTTTCCGGCCTGCCACCATCCGTGTGGGACAAGGAGCCGGACGTGTGCGTTTTCGGAATCGGGCTCTGCCGAGGACGAGAGCCATGAGATGTTGCTCCTCTGGGCAAGCCCGGGTCCCAGATCCTGTTGTGCCTGTGAATAGGCTGCAGGGGGACGGTGAAGACCAGCAACAGCTTTCAGGGCTGCCACCTTCCGTGTGGGACAAGGAGCCGGACGTGTGCCTTTTCGGAATCAGGCTCTGCCGAGGACGAGAGCCATGAGATGTTCCTCCTCTGGGCAAGCCCGGGTCCCAGATCCTGTTGTGCCTGTGAATAAGCTGCAGGGGGACGGTGAAGACCAGCAACAGCTTTCAGGGCTGCCACCTTCCGTGTGGGACAAGGAGCCGGACGTGTGCCTTTTCGGAAAGAGACTCTGCCGAGGACGAGAGCCATGAGATGATCCTCCTCTGGGCAAGCCCGGGTCCCAGATCCTGTTGTGCCTGTGAATAGGCTGCAGGGGGACGGTGAAGACCAGCAACAGCTTTCCGGCCTGCCACCTTCCGTGTGGGACAAGGAGCCGGACGTGTGCCTTTCCGGAATCAGGCTCTGCCGAGGACGAGAGCCATGAGATGTTCCTCCTCTGGGCAAGCCCGGGTCCCAGATCCTGTTGTGCCTGTGAATAGGCTGCAGGGGGACGGTGAAGACCAGCAACAGCTTTCCGGCCTGCCACCTTCCGTGTGGGACAAGGAGCCGGACGTGTGCCTTTTCAGAAATAGGCTCTGCCGAGGACGAGAGCCATGAGATGTTCCTCCTCTGGGCAAGCCTGGGTCCCAGATCCTGTTGTGCCTGTGAATAGGCTGCAGGGGGACGGTGAAGACCAGCAACAGCTTTCAGGGCTGCCACCTTCTGTGTGGGACAAGGAGCCGGACGTGTGCCTTTTCGGAAAGAGGCTCTGCCGAGGACGAGAGCCATGAGATGTTCCTCCTCTGGGCAAGCCCGGGTCCCAGATCCTGTTGTGCCTGTGAATAGGCTGCAGGGGGACGGTGAAGACCAGCAACAGCTTTCCGGCCTGCCACCTTCCGTGTGGGACAAGGAGCCGGACGTGTGCCTTTCCGGAATCAGGCTCTGCCGAGGACGAGAGCCATGAGATGTTCCTCCTCTGGGCAAGCCCGGGTCCCAGATCCTGTTGTGCCTGTGAATAGGCTGCAGGGGGACGGTGAAGACCAGCAACAGCTTTCAGGGCTGCCACCTTCCGTGTGGGACAAGGAGCCTGACGTGTGCCTTTTCGGAAAGAGACTCTGCCGAGGACGAGAGCCATGAGATGTTCCTCCTCTGGGCAAGCCCGGGCCCCAGATCCTGTTGTGCCTGTGAATAGGCTGCAGGGGGACGGTGAAGACCAGCAAGAGCTTTCCGGCCTGCCACCTTCCGTGTGGGACAAGGAGCCGGACGTGTGACTTTTCAGAAATAGGCTCTGCCGAGGACAAGAGCCATGAGATGTTTCTCCTCTGGGCAAGCCTGGGTCCCAGATCCTGTTGTGCCTGTGAATAGGCTGCAGGGGGACGGTGAAGACCAGCAACAGCTTTCCGGCCTGCCACCTTCCGTGTGGGACAAGCAGCCGGACGTGTGCCTTTTCGGAAATAGGCTCTGCCGAGGACGAGAGCCATGAGATGTTCCTCCTCTGGGCAAGCCCGGGTCCCAGATCCTGTTGTGCCTGTGAATAGGCTGCAGGGGGACGGTGAAGACCAGCAACAGCTTTCCGGCCTGCCACCTTCCGTGTGGGACAAGGAGCCGGACGTGTGCCTTTCCAAAATCAGGTTCTGCCGAGGACGAGAGCCATGAGATGTTCCTCCTCTGGGCAAACCCCGGTCCCAGATCCTGTAGTGCCTGTGAATAGGCTGCAGGGGGACGGTGAAGACCAGCAACATCTTTCCGGCCTGCCACCTTCCGTGTGGGACAAGGAGCCGGACGTGTGTCTTTCCAGAATCAGACTCTGCCGAGGACGAGAGCCATGAGATGTTCCTCCTCTGGGCAAGCCCGGGTCCCAGATCCTGTTGTGCCTGTGAATAGGCTGCAGGGGGACGGTGAAGCCCAGCAACAGCTTTCAGGGCTGCCACCTTCCGTGTGGGACAAGGAGCCGGACGTGTGCCTTTTCGGAAAGAGACTCTGCCGAGGACGAGAGCCATGAGATGTTCCTCCTCTGGGCAAGCCCGGGTCCCAGATCCTGTTGTGCCTGTGCATACGCTGCAGGGGGACGGTGAAGACCAGCAACAGCTTTCTGGCCTGTCACCTTCCGTGTGGGACAAGTAGCCAGACGTGTCCCTTTTCGGAAAGAGGCCCTGCCGAGGACGAGAGCCATGAGATGTTCCTCCTCTAGGCAAGCCCGGGTCCCAGATCCTGTTGTGCCTGTGAATAGGCTGCAGGGGGACGGTGAAGACCAGCAACAGCTTTCCGGCCTGCCACCTTCCGTGTGGGACAAGGAGCCGGACGTGTGCCTTTTCGGAATCGGGCTCTGCCGAGGACGAGAGCCATGAGATGTTCCTCCTCTGGGCAAGCCCGGGTCCCAGATCTTGTTATGCCTGTGAATAGGCTGCAGGGGGACGGTGAAGGCCAGCAACAGTTTTCCGGCCTGCCACCTTCCGTGTGGGACAAGGAGCCGGACGTGTGCCTTTTCGGAAACAGGCCCTGCCGAGGACGAGAGCCATGAGATATTCCTCCTCTGGGCAAGCCCGGGTCCCAGATCCTGTTGGGACTGTGAATAGGCTGCAGGGGGACGGTGAAGACCAGCAACATCTTTCTGGGCTGCCACATTCCGTGTGGGACAAGGAGCCGGACGCGTGCCTTTTTGCAATCGGGCTCTGCCGAGGACGAGAGCCATGAGATGTTCCTCCTCTGGGCAAGCCCGGGTCCCAGATCCTGTTGTACCTGTGAATATGCTGCAGGGTGACGGTGAAGACCAGCAACAGCTTTCAGGGCTGCCACCTTCCGTGTGGGACAAGGAGCCGAACGTTTGCCTTTCCGGAATCAGGCTCTGCCGAGGACGAGAGCCATGAGATGTTCCTCCTCTGGCAAGCCCGGGTCCCAGATCCTGTTGTGCCTGTGAATAGGCTGCAGGGGGACGGTGAAGACCAGCAACAGCTTTCCGGCCTGCCACCTTCCGTGTGGGACAAGGAGCCGGACGTGTGCGTTTTCGGGAATCGGGCTCTGCCGAGGACGAGAGCCATGAGATGTTCCTCCTCTGGGCAAGCCCGGGTCCCAGATCCTGTTGTGCCTGTGAATAGGCTGCAGGAGGACGGTGAAGACGAGCAACAGCTTTCAGGGCTGCCACCTTCCGTGTGGGACAAGGAGCCGGACATGTGCCTTTCCGGAATCAGGCTCTGCCGAGGACGAGAGCCATGAGATGTTCCTCCTCTGGGCAAGCCCGGGTCCCAGATCCTGTTGTGCCTGTGAATAGGCTGCAGGGGGACGGTGAAGACCAGCAACAGCTTTCAGGGCTGCCACCTTCCGTGTGGACAAGGAGCCGGACGTGTGCCTTTTCGGAAAGAGACTCTGCCGAGGACGAGAGCCATGAGATGTTCCTCCTCTGGGCAAGCCCGGGACCCAGATCCTGTTGTGCCTGTGAATAGGCTGCAGGGGGACGGTGAAGACCAGCAACAGCTTTCAGGGCTGCCACCTTCCTTGTGGGACAAGGAGCCGGACGTGTGCCTTTTCGGAAAGAGGCTCTGCCGAGGACGAGAGCCATGAGATGTTCCTCCTCTGGGCAAGCCCGGGCCCCAGATCCTGTTTTGCCTGTGAATAGGCTGCAGGGGGACGGTGAAGACCAGCAACATCTTTCAGGGCTGCCACCTTCCTTGTCGGACAAGTAGCCAGACGTGTGACTTTTCAGAAATAGGCTCTGCCGAGGACGAGAGCCATGAGATGTTCCTCCTCTGGGAAAGCCCGGGTCCCAGATCCTGTTGTGCCTGTGAATAGGCTGCAGGGGGACGGTGAAGACCAGCAACAGCTTTCCGGCCTGCCACCTTCCGTGTGGGACAAGGAGCCGGACGTGTGCGTTTTCGGAATCGGGCTCTGCCGAGGACGAGAGCCATGAGATGTTGCTCCTCTGGGCAAGCCCGGGTCCCAGATCCTGTTGTGCCTGTGAATAGGCTGCAGGGGGACGGTGAAGACCAGCAACAGCTTTCAGGGCTGCCACCTTCCGTGTGGGACAAGGAGCCGGACGTGTGCCTTTTCGGAATCGGGCTCTGCCGAGGACGAGATCCATGAGATGTTCCTCCTCTGGGCAAGCCCGGGTCCCAGACCCTGTTGTGCCTGTGAATAGGCTGCAGGGGGACGGTGAAGACCAGCAACAGCTTTCCGGCCTGCCACCTTCCGTGTGGGACAAGGAGCCGGACATGTGCCTTTCCGGAATCAGGCTCTGCCGAGGACGAGAGCCATGAGATGTTCCTCCTCTGGGCAAGCCCGGGTCCCAGATCCTGTTGTGCCTGTGAATAAGCTGCAGGGGGACGGTGAAGACCAGCAACAGCTTTCAGGGCTGCCACCTTCCGTGTGGGACAAGGAGCCGGATGTGTGCCTTTTCGGAAAGAGACTCTGCCGAGGACGAGAGCCATGAGATGATCCTCCTCTGGGCAAGCCCGGGTCCCAGATCCTGTTGTGCCTGTGAATAGGCTGCAGGGGGACGCTGAAGACCAGCAACAGCTTTCCGGCCTGCCACCTTCCGTGTGGGACAAGGAGCCGGACGTGTGCCTTTTCGGAAAGAGACTCTGCCGAGGACGAGAGCCATGAGATGTTCCTCCTCTGGGCAAGCCCGGGTCCCAGATCCTGTTGTGCCTGTGAATAGGCTGCAGGGGGACGGTGAAGACCAGCAACAGCTTTCAGGGCTGCCACCTTCCGTGTGGGACAAGGTGCCGGACGTGTGCCTTTTCGGAAAGAGACTCTGCCGAGGACGAGAGCCATGAGATGTTCCTCCTCTGGGCAAGCCCGGGTCCCAGATCCTGTTGTGCCTGTGAATAGGCTGCAGGGGGACGGTGAAGACCAGCAACATCTTTCAGGGCTGCCACCTTCCATGTGGGACAAGGAGCCGGACGTGTGCCTTTTCGGAAAGAGGCTCTGCCGAGGACGAGAGCCATGAGATGTTCCTCCTCTGGGCAAGCCCGGGCCCCAGATCCTGTTTTGCCTGTGAATAGGCTGCAGGGGGACGGTGAAGACCAGCAACAGCTTTCCGGCCTGCCACCTTCCGTGTGGGACAAGGAGCCGGACGTGTGCCTTTTCAGAAATAGGCTCTGCCGAGGACGAGAGCCATGAGATGTTCCTCCTCTGGGCAAGCCTGGGTCCCAGATCCTGTTGTGCCTGTGAATAGGCTGCAGGGGGACGGTGAAGACCAGCAACAGCTTTCCGGCCTGCCACCTTCCGTGTGGGACAAGGAGCCGGACGTGTGCCTTTCCAGAATCAGGTTCTGCCGAGGACGAGAGCCATGAGATTTCCTTCTCTGGCAAACCCTGGTCCCACATCCTGTTGTGCCTGTGAATAGGCTGCAGGGGGACGGTGAAGACCAGCAACAGCTTTCCGGCCTGCCACCTTCCGTGTGGGACAAGGAGCCGGACGTGTGCCTTTCCAGAATCAGGCTCTGCCGAGGACGAGAGCCATGAGATGTTCCTCCTCTGGGCAAGCCCGGGTCCCAGATCCTGTTGTGCCTGTGAATAGGCTGCAGGGGGACGGTGAAGACCAGCAACAGCTTTCCGGCCTGCCACCTTCCGTGTGGGACAAGGAGCCGGACGTGTGACTTTTCAGAAATAGGCTCTGCCGAGGACGAGAGCCATGAGATGTTCCTCCTCTGGGCAAGCCCGGGTCATGAATCCTGTTGTGCCTGTGAATAGGCTGCAGGGGGACGGTGAAGACCAGCAACAGCTTTCCGGCCTGCCACCTTCCGTGTGGGACAAGGAGCCGGACGTGTGCCTTTTCGGAATCGGGCTCTGCCGAGGACGAGAGCCATGAGATGTTGCTCCTGTGGGCAAGCCCGGGTCCCAGATCCTGTTGTGCCTGTGAATAGGCTGCAGGGGGACGGTGAAGACCAGCAACAGCTTTCAGGGCTGCCACCTTCCGTGTGGGACAAGGAGCCGGACGTGTGCCTTTTCGGAAAGAGGCTCTGCCGAGGACGAGAGCCATGAGATGTTCCTCCTCTGGGCAAGCCCGGGTCCCAGATCCTGTTGTGCCTGTGAATAGGCTGCAGGGGGACGGTGAAGACCAGCAACAGCTTTCCGGCCTGCCACCTTCCGTGTGGGACAAGGAGCCGGACGTGTGCGTTTTCGGAATCGGGCTCTGCCGAGGACGAGAGCCATGAGATGTTGCTCCTCTGGGCAAGCCCGGGTCCCAGATCCTGTTGTGCCTGTGAATAGGCTGCAGGGGGACGGTGAAGACCAGCAACAGCTTTCAGGGCTGCCACCTTCCGTGTGGGACAAGGAGCCGGACGTGTGCCTTTTCGGAATCGGGCTCTGCCGAGGACGAGATCCATGAGATGTTCCTCCTCTGGGCAAGCCCGGGTCCCAGATCCTGTTGTGCCTGTGAATAGGCTGCAGGGGGACGGTGAAGACCAGCAACAGCTTTCCGGCCTGCCACCTTCCGTGTGGGACAAGGAGCCGGACTTGTGCCTTTCCGGAATCAGGCTCTGCCGAGGACGAGAGCCATGAGATGTTCCTCCTCTGGGCAAGCCCGGGTCCCAGATCCTGTTGTGCCTGTGAATAAGCTGCAGGGGGACGGTGAAGACCAGCAACAGCTTTCAGGGCTGCCACCTTCCGTGTGGGACAAGGAGCCGGATGTGTGCCTTTTCGGAAAGAGACTCTGCCGAGGACGAGAGCCATGAGATGTTCCTCCTCTGGGCAAGCCCGGGTCCCAGATCCTGTTGTGCCTGTGAATAGGCTGCAGGGGGACGGTGAAGACCAGCAACAGCTTTCCGGCCTGCCACCTTCCGTGTGGGACAAGGAGCCGGACGTGTGCCTTTCCGGAATCAGGCTCTGCCGAGGACGAGAGCCATGAGATGTTCCTCCTCTGGGCAAGCCCGGGTCCCAGATCCTGTTGTGCCTGTGAATAGGCTGCAGGGGGACGGTGAAGACCAGCAACAGCTTTCAGGGCTGCCACCTTCCGTGTGGGACAAGGTGCCGGACGTGTGCCTTTTCGGAAAGAGACTCTGCCGAGGACGAGAGCCATGAGATGTTCCTCCTCTGGGCAAGCCCGGGTCCCAGATCCTGTTGTGCCTGTGAATAGGCTGCAGGGGGACGGTGAAGACCAGCAACATCTTTCAGGGCTGCCACCTTCCATGTGGGACAAGGAGCCGGACGTGTGCCTTTTCGGAAAGAGGCTCTGCCGAGGACGAGAGCCATGAGATGTTCCTCCTCTGGGCAAGCCCGGGCCCCAGATCCTGTTTTGCCTGTGAATAGGCTGCAGGGGGACGGTGAAGACCAGCAACAGCTTTCCGGCCTGCCACCTTCCGTGTGGGACAAGGAGCCGGACGTGTGCCTTTTCAGAAATAGGCTCTGCCGAGGACGAGAGCCATGAGATGTTCCTCCTCTGGGCAAGCCTGGGTCCCAGATCCTGTTGTGCCTGTGAATAGGCTGCAGGGGGACGGTGAAGACCAGCAACAGCTTTCCGGCCTGCCACCTTCCGTGTGGGACAAGGAGCCGGACGTGTGACTTTTCAGAAATAGGCTCTGCCGAGGACGAGAGCCATGAGATGTTCCTCCTCTGGGCAAGCCCGGGTCATGAATCCTGTTGTGCCTGTGAATAGGCTGCAGGGGGACGGTGAAGACCAGCAACAGCTTTCCGGCCTGCCACCTTCCGTGTGGGACAAGGAGCCGGACGTGTGCCTTTTCGGAATCGGGCTCTGCCGAGGACGAGAGCCATGAGATGTTGCTCCTGTGGGCAAGCCCGGGTCCCAGATCCTGTTGTGCCTGTGAATAGGCTGCAGGGGGACGGTGAAGACCAGCAACAGCTTTCAGGGCTGCCACCTTCCGTGTGGGACAAGGAGCCGGACGTGTGCCTTTTCGGAAAGAGGCTCTGCCGAGGACGAGAGCCATGAGATGTTCCTCCTCTGGGCAAGCCCGGGTCCCAGATCCTGTTGTGCCTGTGAATAGGCTGCAGGGGGACGGTGAAGACCAGCAACAGCTTTCCGGCCTGCCACCTTCCGTGTGGGACAAGTAGCCGGACATGTGCCTTTCCGGAATCAGGCTCTGCCGAGGACGAGAGCCATGAGATGTTCCTCCTCTGGGCAAGCCCGGGTCCCAGATCCTGTTGTGCCTGTGAATAGGCTGCAGGGGGACGGTGAAGACCAGCAACAGCTTTCAGGGCTGCCACCTTCCGTGTGGGACAAGGAGCCAGACGTGTGCCTTTTCGGAAAGAGACTCTGCCGAGGACGAGAGCCATGAGATGTTCCTCCTCTGGGCAAGCCCGGGACCCAGATCCTGTTGTGCCTGTGAATAGGCTGCAGGGGGACGGTGAAGACCAGCAACAGCTTTCAGGGCTGCCACCTTCCGTGTGGGACAAGGAGCCGGACGTGTGCCTTTTCGGAAAGAGGCTCTGCCGAGGACGAGAGCCATGAGATGTTCCTCCTCTGGGCAAGCCCGGGCCCCAGATCCTGTTTTGCCTGTGAATAGGCTGAAGGGGGACGGTGAATACCAGCAACATCTTTCAGGGCTGCCACCTTCCTTGTCGGACAAGGAGCCAGACGTGTGACTTTTCAGAAATAGGCTCTGCCGAGGACGAGAGCCATGAGATGTTCCTCCTCTGGGCAAGCCCGGGTCCCAGATCCTGTTGTGCCTGTGAATAGGCTGCAGGGGGACGGTGAAGACCAGCAACAGCTTTCCGGCCTGCCACCTTCCGTGTGGGACAAGGAGCCGGACGTGTGCCTTTTCGGAATCGGGCTCTGCCGAGGACGAGATCCATGAGATGTTCCTCCTCTGGGCAAGCCCGGGTCCCAGATCCTGTTGTGCCTGTGAATAGGCTGCAGGGGGACGGTGAAGACCAGCAACAGCTTTCCGGCCTGCCACCTTCCGTGTGGGACAAGGAGCCGGACATGTGCCTTTCCGGAATCAGGCTCTGCCGAGGACGAGAGCCATGAGATGTTCCTCCTCTGGGCAAGCCCGGGTCCCAGATCCTGTTGTGCCTGTGAATAAGCTGCAGGGGGACGGTGAAGACCAGCAACAGCTTTCAGGGCTGCCACCTTCCGTGTGGGACAAGGAGCCGGACGTGTGCCTTTTCGGAAAGAGACTCTGCCGAGGACGAGAGCCATGAGATGTTCCTCCTCTGGGCAAGCCCGGGTCCCAGATCCTGTTGTGCCTGTGAATAGGCTGCAGGGGGACGGTGAAGACCAGCAACATCTTTCAGGGCTGCCACCTTCCATGTGGGACAAGGAGCCGGACGTGTGCCTTTTCGGAAAGAGGCTCTGCCGAGGACGAGAGCCATGAGATGTTCCTCCTCTGGGCAAGCCCGGGCCCCAGATCCTGTTTTGCCTGTGAATAGGCTGCAGGGGGACAGTGAAGACCAGCAACAGCTTTCCGGCCTGCCACCTTCCGTGTGGGACAAGGAGCCGGACGTGTGCCTTTTCAGAAATAGGCTCTGCCGTGGACGAGAGCCATGAGATGTTCCTCCTCTGGGCAAGCCTGGGTCCCAGATCCTGTTGTGCCTGTGAATAGGCTGCAGGGGGACGGTGAAGACCAGCAACAGCTTTCCGGCCTGCCACCTTCCGTGTGGGACAAGGAGCCGGACGTGTGCCTTTTCGGAATCGGGCTCTGCCGAGGACGAGAGCCATGAGATGTTCCTCCTCTGGGCAAGCCCGGGTCCCAGATCCTGTTGTGCCTGTGAATAGGCTGCAGGGGGACGGTGAAGACCAGCAACAGCTTTCAGGGCTGCCACCTTCTGTGTGGGACAAGGAGCCGGACGTGTGCCTTTTCGGAAAGAGACTCTGCCGAGGACGAGAGCCATGAGATGTTCCTCCTCTGGGCAAGCCCGGGTCCCAGATCCTGTTGTGCCTGTGAATAGGCTGCAGGGGGACGGTGAAGACCAGCAACAGCTTTCAGGGCTGCCACCTTCCGTGTGGGACAAGGAGCCTGACGTGTGCCTTTTCGGAAAGAGACTCTGCCGAGGACGAGAGCCATGAGATGTTCCTCCTCTGGGCAAGCCCGGGCCCCAGATCCTGTTGTGCCTGTGAATAGGCTGCAGGGGGACGGTGAAGACCAGCAACAGCTTTCCGGCCTGCCACCTTCCGTGTGGGACAAGGAGCCGGACGTGTGCCTTTCCAGAATCAGGTTCTGCCGAGGACGAGAGCCATGAGATGTTCCTTCTCTGGGCAAACCCCGGTCCCACATCCTGTTGTGCCTGTGAATAGGCTGCAGGGGGACGGTGAAGACCAGCAACAGCTTTCCGGCCTGCCACCTTCCGTGTGGGACAAGGAGCCGGACGTGTGCCTTTCCAGAATCAGACTCTGCCGAGGACGAGAGCCATGAGATGTTCCTCCTCTGGGCAAGCCCGGGTCCCAGATCCTGTTGTGCCTGTGAATAGGCTGCAGGGGGACGGTGAAGACCAGCAACATCTTTCAGGGCTGCCACCTTCCGTGTGGGACAAGGAGCCGGACGTGTGCCTTTTCGGAAAGAGGCTCTGCCGAGGACGAGAGCCATGAGATGTTCCTCCTCTGGGCAAGCCCGGGTCCCAGATCCTGTTGTGCCTGTGAATAGGCTGCAGGGGGACGGTGAAGACCAGCAACAGCTTTCCGGCCTGCCACCTTCCGTGTGGGATAAGGAGCCGGACGTGTGCCTTTTCGGAATCGGGCTCTGCCGAGGACGAGAGCCATGAGATGTTCCTCCTCTGGGCAAGCCCGGGTCCCAGATCCTGTTGTGCCTGTGAATAGGCTGCAGGGGGACGGTGAAGACCAGCAACAGCTTTCCGGCCTGCCACCATCCGTGTGGGACAAGGAGCCGGACGTGTGCGTTTTCGGAATCGGGCTCTGCCGAGGACGAGAGCCATGAGATGTTGCTCCTCTGGGCAAGCCCGGGTCCCAGATCCTGTTGTGCCTGTGAATAGGCTGCAGGGGGACGGTGAAGACCAGCAACAGCTTTCAGGGCTGCCACCTTCCGTGTGGGACAAGGAGCCGGACGTGTGCCTTTTCGGAATCAGGCTCTGCCGAGGACGAGAGCCATGAGATGTTCCTCCTCTGGGCAAGCCCGGGTCCCAGATCCTGTTGTGCCTGTGAATAAGCTGCAGGGGGACGGTGAAGACCAGCAACAGCTTTCAGGGCTGCCACCTTCCGTGTGGGACAAGGAGCCGGACGTGTGCCTTTTCGGAAAGAGACTCTGCCGAGGACGAGAGCCATGAGATGATCCTCCTCTGGGCAAGCCCGGGTCCCAGATCCTGTTGTGCCTGTGAATAGGCTGCAGGGGGACGGTGAAGACCAGCAACAGCTTTCCGGCCTGCCACCTTCCGTGTGGGACAAGGAGCCGGACGTGTGCCTTTCCAGAATCAGGCTCTGCCGAGGACGAGAGCCATGAGATGTTCCTCCTCTGGGCAAGCCCGGGTCCCAGATCCTGTTGTGCCTGTGAATAGGCTGCAGGGGGACGGTGAAGACCAGCAACAGCTTTCCGGCCTGCCACCTTCCGTGTGGGACAAGGAGCCGGACGTGTGCCTTTTCAGAAATAGGCTCTGCCGAGGACGAGAGCCATGAGATGTTCCTCCTCTGGGCAAGCCCGTATCCCAGATCCTGTTGTGCCTGTGAATAGGCTGCAGGGGGACGGTGAAGACCAGGAACAGCTTTCAGGGCTGCCACCTTCCTTCTGGGACAAGGAGCCGGACGTGTGCCTTTTCGGAAAGAGGCTCTGCCGAGGACGAGAGCCATGAGATGTTCCTCCTCTGGGCAAGCCCGGGTCCCAGATCCTGTTGTGCCTGTGAATAGGCTGCAGGGGGACGGTGAAGACCAGCAACAGCTTTCCGGCCTGCCACCTTCCGTGTGGGACAAGGAGCCGGACGTGTGCCTTTCCGGAATCAGGCTCTGCCGAGGACGAGAGCCATGAGATGTTCCTCCTCTGGGCAAGCCCGGGTCCCAGATCCTGTTGTGCCTGTGAATAGGCTGCAGGGGGACGGTGAAGACCAGCAACAGCTTTCAGGGCTGCCACCTTCCGTGTGGGACAAGGAGCCTGACGTGTGCCTTTTCGGAAAGAGACTCTGCCGAGGACGAGAGCCATGAGATGTTCCTCCTCTGGGCAAGCCCGGGCCCCAGATCCTGTTGTGCCTGTGAATAGGCTGCAGGGGGACGGTGAAGACCAGCAACAGCTTTCCGGCCTGCCACCTTCCGTGTGGGACAAGGAGCCGGACGTGTGACTTTTCAGAAATAGGCTCTGCCGAGGACAAGAGCCATGAGATGTTTCTCCTCTGGGCAAGCCTGGGTCCCAGATCCTGTTGTGCCTGTGAATAGGCTGCAGGGGGACGGTGAAGACCAGCAACAGCTTTCCGGCCTGCCACCTTCCGTGTGGGACAAGCAGCCGGACGTGTGCCTTTTCGGAAATAGGCTCTGCCGAGGACGAGAGCCATGAGATGTTCCTCCTCTGGGCAAGCCCGGGTCCCAGATCCTGTTGTGCCTGTGAATAGGCTGCAGGGGGACGGTGAAGACCAGCAACAGCTTTCCGGCCTGCCACCTTCCGTGTGGGACAAGGAGCCGGACGTGTGCCTTTCCAAAATCAGGTTCTGCCGAGGACGAGAGCCATGAGATGTTCCTCCTCTGGGCAAACCCCGGTCCCAGATCCTGTAGTGCCTGTGAATAGGCTGCAGGGGGACGGTGAAGACCAGCAACATCTTTCCGGCCTGCCACCTTCCGTGTGGGACAAGGAGCCGGACGTGTGTCTTTCCAGAATCAGACTCTGCCGAGGACGAGAGCCATGAGATGTTCCTCCTCTGGGCAAGCCCGGGTCATGAATCCTGTTGTGCCTGTGAATAGGCTGCAGGGGGACGGTGAAGCCCAGCAACAGCTTTCAGGGCTGCCACCTTCCGTGTGGGACAAGGAGCCGGACGTGTGCCTTTTCGGAAAGAGACTCTGCCGAGGACGAGAGCCATGAGATGTTCCTCCTCTGGGCAAGCCCGGGTCCCAGATCCTGTTGTGCCTGTGCATACGCTGCAGGGGGACGGTGAAGACCAGCAACAGCTTTCTGGCCTGTCACCTTCCGTGTGGGACAAGTAGCCAGACGTGTCCCTTTTCGGAAAGAGGCCCTGCCGAGGACGAGAGCCATGAGATGTTCCTCCTCTGGGCAAGCCCGGGTCCCAGATCCTGTTGTGCCTGTGAATAGGCTGCAGGGGGACGGTGAAGGCCAGCAACAGTTTTCCGGCCTGCCACCTTCCGTGTGGGACAAGGAGCCGGACGTGTGCCTTTTCGGAAACAGGCCCTGCCGAGGACGAGAGCCATGAGATATTCCTCCTCTGGGCAAGCCCGGGTCCCAGATCCTGTTGGGACTGTGAATAGGCTGCAGGGGGACGGTGAAGACCAGCAACATCTTTCTGGGCTGCCACATTCCGTGTGGGACAAGGAGCCGGACGCGTGCCTTTTTGCAATCGGGCTCTGCCGAGGAAGAGAGCCATGAGATGTTCCTCCTCTGGGCAAGCCCGGGTCCCAGATCCTGTTGTACCTGTGAATATGCTGCAGGGTGACGGTGAAGACCAGCAACAGCTTTCAGGGCTGCCACCTTCCGTGTGGGACAAGGAGCCGAACGTTTGCCTTTCCGGAATCAGGCTCTGCCGAGGACGAGAGCCATGAGATGTTCCTCCTCTGGCAAGCCCGGGTCCCAGATCCTGTTGTGCCTGTGAATAGGCTGCAGGGGGACGGTGAAGACCAGCAACAGCTTTCCGGCCTGCCACCTTCCGTGTGGGACAAGGAGCCGGACGTGTGCGTTTTCGGGAATCGGGCTCTGCCGAGGACGAGAGCCATGAGATGTTCCTCCTCTGGGCAAGCCCGGGTCCCAGATCCTGTTGTGCCTGTGAATAGGCTGCAGGAGGACGGTGAAGACGAGCAACAGCTTTCAGGGCTGCCACCTTCCGTGTGGGACAAGTAGCCGGACATGTGCCTTTCCGGAATCAGGCTCTGCCGAGGACGAGAGCCATGAGATGTTCCTCCTCTGGGCAAGCCCGGGTCCCAGATCCTGTTGTGCCTGTGAATAGGCTGCAGGGGGACGGTGAAGACCAGCAACAGCTTTCAGGGCTGCCACCTTCCGTGTGGGACAAGGAGCCGGACGTGTGCCTTTTCGGAAAGAGACTCTGCCGAGGACGAGAGCCATGAGATGTTCCTCCTCTGGGCAAGCCCGGGACCCAGATCCTGTTGTGCCTGTGAATAGGCTGCAGGGGGACGGTGAAGACCAGCAACAGCTTTCAGGGCTGCCACCTTCCTTGTGGGACAAGGAGCCGGACGTGTGCCTTTTCGGAATCGGGCTCTGCCGAGGACGAGAGCCATGAGATGTTCCTCCTCTGGGCAAGCCCGGGCCCCAGATCCTGTTTTGCCTGTGAATAGGCTGCAGGGGGACGGTGAAGACCAGCAACATCTTTCAGGGCTGCCACCTTCCTTGTCGGACAAGGAGCCAGACGTGTGACTTTTCAGAAATAGGCTCTGCCGAGGACGAGAGCCATGAGATGTTCCTCCTCTGGGAAAGCCCGGGTCCCAGATCCTGTTGTGCCTGTGAATAGGCTGCAGGGGGACGGTGAAGACCAGCAACAGCTTTCCGGCCTGCCACCTTCCGTGTGGGACAAGGAGCCGGACGTGTGCGTTTTCGGAATCGGGCTCTGCCGAGGACGAGAGCCATGAGATGTTGCTCCTCTGGGCAAGCCCGGGTCCCAGATCCTGTTGTGCCTGTGAATAGGCTGCAGGGGGACGGTGAAGACCAGCAACAGCTTTCAGGGCTGCCACCTTCCGTGTGGGACAAGGAGCCGGACGTGTGCCTTTTCGGAATCGGGCTCTGCCGAGGACGAGATCCATGAGATGTTCCTCCTCTGGGCAAGCCCGGGTCCCAGATCCTGTTGTGCCTGTGAATAGGCTGCAGGGGGACGGTGAAGACCAGCAACAGCTTTCCGGCCTGCCACCTTCCGTGTGGGACAAGGAGCCGGACATGTGCCTTTCCGGAATCAGGCTCTGCCGAGGACGAGAGCCATGAGATGTTCCTCCTCTGGGCAAGCCCGGGTCCCAGATCCTGTTGTGCCTGTGAATAAGCTGCAGGGGGACGGTGAAGACCAGCAACAGCTTTCAGGGCTGCCACCTTCCGTGTGGGACAAGGAGCCGGATGTGTGCCTTTTCGGAAAGAGACTCTGCCGAGGACGAGAGCCATGAGATGATCCTCCTCTGGGCAAACCCGGGTCCCAGATCCTGTAGTGCCTGTGAATAGGCTGCAGGGGGACGGTGAAGACCAGCAACAGCTTTCCGGCCTGCCACCTTCCGTGTGGGACAAGGAGCCGGACGTGTGCCTTTTCGGAAAGAGACTCTGCCGAGGACGAGAGCCATGAGATGTTCCTCCTCTGGGCAAGCCCGGGTCCCAGATCCTGTTGTGCCTGTGAATAGGCTGCAGGGGGACGGTGAAGACCAGCAACAGCTTTCAGGGCTGCCACCTTCCGTGTGGGACAAGGTGCCGGACGTGTGCCTTTTCGGAAAGAGACTCTGCCGAGGACGAGAGCCATGAGATGTTCCTCCTCTGGGCAAGCCCGGGTCCCAGATCCTGTTGTGCCTGTGAATAGGCTGCAGGGGGACGGTGAAGACCAGCAACATCTTTCAGGGCTGCCACCTTCCATGTGGGACAAGGAGCCGGACGTGTGCCTTTTCGGAAAGAGGCTCTGCCGAGGACGAGAGCCATGAGATGTTCCTCCTCTGGGCAAGCCCGGTCCCCAGATCCTGTTTTGCCTGTGAATAGGCTGCAGGGGGACGGTGAAGACCAGCAACAGCTTTCCGGCCTGCCACCTTCCGTGTGGGACAAGGAGCCGGACGTGTGCCTTTTCAGAAATAGGCTCTGCCGAGGACGAGAGCCATGAGATGTTCCTCCTCTGGGCAAGCCTGGGTCCCAGATCCTGTTGTGCCTGTGAATAGGCTGCAGGGGGACGGTGAAGACAAGCAACAGCTTTCCGGCCTGCCACCTTCCGTGTGGGACAAGGAGCCGGACGTGTGCCTTTCCAGAATCAGGTTCTGCCGAGGACGAGAGCCATGAGATGTTCCTTCTCTGGGCAAACCCCGGTCCCAAATACTGTTGTGCCTGTGAATAGGCTGCAGGGGGACGGTGAAGACCAGCAACAGCTTTCCGGCCTGCCACCTTCCGTGTGGGACAAGGAGCCGGACGTGTGCCTTTCCAGAATCAGACTCTGCCGAGGACGAGAGCCATGAGATGTTCCTCCTCTGGGCAAGCCCGGGTCCCAGATCCTTTTGTGCCTGTGAATAGGCTGCAGGGGAACGGTGAAGACCAGCAACAGCTTTCAGGGCTGCCACCTTCCGTGTGGGACAAGGAGCCGGACGTGTGCCTTTCCAGAATCAGGTTCTGCCGAGGACGAGAGCCATGAGATTTCCTTCTCTGGCAAACCCCGGTCCCACATCCTGTTGTGCCTGTGAATAGGCTGCAGGGGGACGGTGAAGACCAGCAACAGCTTTCCGGCCTGCCACCTTCCGTGTGGGACAAGGAGCCGGACGTGTGCCTTTCCAGAATCAGGCTCTGCCGAGGACGAGAGCCATGAGATGTTCCTCCTCTGGGCAAGCCCGGGTCCCAGATCCTGTTGTGCCTGTGAATAGGCTGCAGGGGGACGGTGAAGACCAGCAACAGCTTTCCGGCCTGCCACCTTCCGTGTGGGACAAGGAGCCGGACGTGTGACTTTTCAGAAATAGGCTCTGCCGAGGACGAGAGCCATGAGATGTTCCTCCTCTGGGCAAGCCCGGGTCATGAATCCTGTTGTGCCTGTGAATAGGCTGCAGGGGGACGGTGAAGACCAGCAACAGCTTTCCGGCCTGCCACCTTCCGTGTGGGACAAGGAGCCGGACGTGTGCCTTTTCGGAATCGGGCTCTGCCGAGGACGAGAGCCATGAGATGTTGCTCCTGTGGGCAAGCCCGGGTCCCAGATCCTGTTGTGCCTGTGAATAGGCTGCAGGGGGACGGTGAAGACCAGCAACAGCTTTCAGGGCTGCCACCTTCCGTGTGGGACAAGGAGCCGGACGTGTGCCTTTTCGGAAAGAGGCTCTGCCGAGGACGAGAGCCATGAGATGTTCCTCCTCTGGGCAAGCCCGGGTCCCAGATCCTGTTGTGCCTGTGAATAGGCTGCAGGGGGACGGTGAAGACCAGCAACAGCTTTCCGGCCTGCCACCTTCCGTGTGGGACAAGGAGCCGGACGTGTGCGTTTTCGGAATCGGGCTCTGCCGAGGACGAGAGCCATGAGATGTTGCTCCTCTGGGCAAGCCCGGGTCCCAGATCCTGTTGTGCCTGTGAATAGGCTGCAGGGGGACGGTGAAGACCAGCAACAGCTTTCAGGGCTGCCACCTTCCGTGTGGGACAAGGAGCCGGACGTGTGCCTTTTCGGAATCGGGCTCTGCCGAGGACGAGAGCCATGAGATGTTCCTCCTCTGGGCAAGCCCGGGTCCCAGATCCTGTTGTGCCTGTGAATAGGCTGCAGGGGGACGGTGAAGACCAGCAACAGCTTTCCGGCCTGCCACCTTCCGTGTGGGACAAGGAGCCGGACATGTGCCTTTCCGGAATCAGGCTCTGCCGAGGACGAGAGCCATGAGATGTTCCTCCTCTGGGCAAGCCCGGGTCCCAGATCCTGTTGTGCCTGTGAATAAGCTGCAGGGGGACGGTGAAGACCAGCAACAGCTTTCAGGGCTGCCACCTTCCGTGTGGGACAAGGAGCCGGATGTGTGCCTTTTCGGAAAGAGACTCTGCCGAGGACGAGAGCCATGAGATGATCCTCCTCTGGGCAAGCCCGGGTCCCAGATCCTGTTGTGCCTGTGAATAGGCTGCAGGGGGACGGTGAAGACCAGCAACAGCTTTCCGGCCTGCCACCTTCCGTGTGGGACAAGGAGCCGGACGTGTGCCTTTTCGGAAAGAGACTCTGCCGAGGACGAGAGCCATGAGATGTTCCTCCTCTGGGCAAGCCCGGGTCCCAGATCCTGTTGTGCCTGTGAATAGGCTGCAGGGGGACGGTGAAGACCAGCAACAGCTTTCAGGGCTGCCACCTTCCGTGTGGGACAAGGTGCCGGACGTGTGCCTTTTCGGAAAGAGACTCTGCCGAGGACGAGAGCCATGAGATGTTCCTCCTCTGGGCAAGCCCGGGTCCCAGATCCTGTTGTGCCTGTGAATAGGCTGCAGGGGGACGGTGAAGACCAGCAACATCTTTCAGGGCTGCCACCTTCCATGTGGGACAAGGAGCCGGACGTGTGCCTTTTCGGAAAGAGGCTCTGCCGAGGACGAGAGCCATGAGATGTTCCTCCTCTGGGCAAGCCCGGGCCCCAGATCCTGTTTTGCCTGTGAATAGGCTGCAGGGGGACGGTGAAGACCAGCAACAGCTTTCCGGCCTGCCACCTTCCGTGTGGGACAAGGAGCCGGACGTGTGCCTTTCCAGAATCAGGTTCTGCCGAGGACGAGAGCCATGAGATGTTCCTTCTCTGGGCAAACCCCGGTCCCAAATCCTGTTGTGCCTGTGAATAGGCTGAAGGGGGACGGTGAAGACCAGCAACAGCTTTCCGGCCTGCCACCTTCCGTGTGGGACAAGGAGCCGGACGTGTGCCTTTCCAGAATCAGACTCTGCCGAGGACGAGAGCCATGAGATGTTCCTCCTCTGGGCAAGCCCGGGTCCCAGATCCTTTTGTGCCTGTGAATAGGCTGCAGGGGAACGGTGAAGACCAGCAACAGCTTTCAGGGCTGCCACCTTCCGTGTGGGACAAGGAGCCGGACGTGTGCCTTTCCAGAATCAGGTTCTGCCGAGGACGAGAGCCATGAGATTTCCTTCTCTGGCAAACCCCGGTCCCACATCCTGTTGTGCCTGTGAATAGGCTGCAGGGGGACGGTGAAGACCAGCAACAGCTTTC
This sequence comes from Astur gentilis, assembly GCF_929443795.1. Taxonomy (NCBI): domain Eukaryota; kingdom Metazoa; phylum Chordata; class Aves; order Accipitriformes; family Accipitridae; genus Astur; species Astur gentilis. The sequence goes on along the minus strand of NW_026060868.1, from coordinate 6,777,025 downwards.
CGGCCTGCCACCTCCGTGTGGGACAAGGAGCCGGACGTGTGCCTTTCCAGAATCAGGCTCTGCCGAGGACGAGAGCCATGAGATGTTCCTCCTCTGGGCAAGCCCGGGTCCCAGATCCTGTTGTGCCTGTGAATAGGCTGCAGGGGGACGGTGAAGACCAGCAACAGCTTTCCGGCCTGCCACCTTCCGTGTGGGACAAGGAGCCGGACGTGTGCCTTTTCGGAATCGGGCTCTGCCGAGGACGAGAGCCATGAGATGTTCCTCCTCTGGGCAAGCCCGGGTCCCAGATCCTGTTGTGCCTGTGAATAGGCTGCAGGGGGACGGTGAAGACCAGCAACAGCTTTCCGGCCTGCCACCTTCCGTGTGGGACAAGGAGCCGGACGTGTGCCTTTTCGGAATCTGGCTCTGCCGAGGACGAGAGCCATGAGATGTTGCTCCTGTGGGCAAGCCCGGGTCCCAGATCCTGTTGTGCCTGTGAATAGGCTGCAGGGGGACGGTGAAGACCAGCAACAGCTTTCAGGGCTGCCACCTTCCGTGTGGGACAAGGAGCCGGACGTGTGCCTTTTCGGAAAGAGGCTCTGCCGAGGACGAGAGCCATGAGATGTTCCTCCTCTGGGCAAGCCCGGGTCCCAGATCCTGTTGTGCCTGTGAATAGGCTGCAGGGGGACGGTGAAGACCAGCAACAGCTTTCCGGCCTGCCACCTTCCGTGTGGGACAAGTAGCCGGACATGTGCCTTTCCGGAATCAGGCTCTGCCGAGGACGAGAGCCATGAGATGTTCCTCCTCTGGGCAAGCCCGGGTCCCAGATCCTGTTGTGCCTGTGAATAGGCTGCAGGGGGACGGTGAAGACCAGCAACAGCTTTCAGGGCTGCCACCTTCCGTGTGGGACAAGGAGCCGGACGTGTGCCTTTTCGGAAAGAGACTCTGCCGAGGACGAGAGCCATGAGATGTTCCTCCTCTGGGCAAGCCCGGGACCCAGATCCTGTTGTGCCTGTGAATAGGCTGCAGGGGGACGGTGAAGACCAGCAACATCTTTCAGGGCTGCCACCTTCCGTGTGGGACAAGGAGCCGGACGTGTGCCTTTTCGGAAAGAGGCTCTGCCGAGGACGAGAGCCATGAGATGTTCCTCCTCTGGGCAAGCCCGGGCCCCAGATCCTGTTTTGCCTGTGAATAGGCTGAAGGGGGACGGTGAATACCAGCAACATCTTTCAGGGCTGCCACCTTCCTTGTCGGACAAGGAGCCAGACGTGTGACTTTTCAGAAATAGGCTCTGCCGAGGACGAGAGCCATGAGATGTTCCTCCTCTGGGCAAGCCCGGGTCCCAGATCCTGTTGTGCCTGTGAATAGGCTGCAGGGGGACGGTGAAGACCAGCAACAGCTTTCCGGCCTGCCACCTTCCGTGTGGGACAAGGAGCCGGACGTGTGCCTTTTCGGAATCGGGCTCTGCCGAGGACGAGATCCATGAGATGTTCCTCCTCTGGGCAAGCCCGGGTCCCAGATCCTGTTGTGCCTGTGAATAGGCTGCAGGGGGACGGTGAAGACCAGCAACAGCTTTCCGGCCTGCCACCTTCCGTGTGGGACAAGGAGCCGGACATGTGCCTTTCCGGAATCAGGCTCTGCCGAGGACGAGAGCCATGAGATGTTCCTCCTCTGGGCAAGCCCGGGTCCCAGATCCTGTTGTGCCTGTGAATAGGCTGCAGGGGGACGGTGAAGACCAGCAACATCTTTCAGGGCTGCCACCTTCCATGTGGGACAAGGAGCCGGACGTGTGCCTTTTCGGAAAGAGGCTCTGCCGTGGACGAGAGCCATGAGATGTTCCTCCTCTGGGCAAGCCCGGGCCCCAGATCCTGTTTTGCCTGTGAATAGGCTGCAGGGGGACAGTGAAGACCAGCAACAACTTTCCGGCCTGCCACCTTCCGTGTGGGACAAGGAGACGGACGTGTGCCTTTTCAGAAATAGGCTCTGCCGTGGACGAGAGCCATGAGATGTTCCTCCTCTGGGCAAGCCTGGGTCCCAGATCCTGTTGTGCCTGTGAATAGGCTGCAGGGGGACGGTGAAGACCAGCAACAGCTTTCCGGCCTGCCACCTTCCGTGTGGGACAAGGAGCCGGACGTGTGCCTTTTCGGAATCGGGCTCTGCCGAGGACGAGAGCCATGAGATGTTCCTCCTCTGGGCAAGCCCGGGTCCCAGATCCTGTTGTGCCTGTGAATAGGCTGCAGGGGGACGGTGAAGACCAGCAACAGCTTTCAGGGCTGCCACCTTCTGTGTGGGACAAGGAGCCGGACGTGTGCCTTTTCGGAAAGAGACTCTGCCGAGGACGAGAGCCATGAGATGTTCCTCCTCTGGGCAAGCCCGGGTCCCAGATCCTGTTGTGCCTGTGAATAGGCTGCAGGGGGACGGTGAAGGCCAGCAACAGCTTTCCGGCCTGCCACCTTCCGTGTGGGACAAGGAGCCGGACGTGTGCCTTTTCGGAATCGGGCTCTGCCGAGGACGAGAGCCATGAGATGTTCCTCCTCTGGGCAAGCCCGGGTCCCAGATCCTGTTGTGCCTGTGAATAGGCTGCAGGGGGACGGTGAAGACCAGCAACAGCTTTCCGGCCTGCCACCTTCCGTGTGGGACAAGGAGCCGGACGTGTGCCTTTCCAGAATCAGGTTCTGCCGAGGACGAGAGCCATGAGATGTTCCTTCTCTGGGCAAACCCCGGTCCCACATCCTGTTGTGCCTGTGAATAGGCTGCAGGGGGACGGTGAAGACCAGCAACAGCTTTCCGGCCTGCCACCTTCCGTGTGGGACAAGGAGCCGGACGTGTGCCTTTCCAGAATCAGACTCTGCCGAGGACGAGAGCCATGAGATGTTCCTCCTCTGGGCAAGCCCGGGTCCCAGATCCTGTTGTGCCTGTGAATAGGCTGCAGGGGGACGGTGAAGACCAGCAACAGCTTTCCGGCCTGCCACCTTCCGTGTGGGACAAGGAGCCGGACGTGTGACTTTTCAGAAATAGGCTCTGCCGAGGACGAGAGCCATGAGATGTTCCTCCTCTGGGCAAGCCCGGGTCCCAGATCCTGTTGTGCCTGTGAATAGGCTGCAGGGGGACGGTGAAGACCAGCAACAGCTTTCCGGCCTGCCACCTTCCGTGTGGGACAAGGAGCCGGACGTGTGCCTTTTCGGAATCGGGCTCTGCCGAGGACGAGAGCCATGAGATGTTCCTCCTCTGGGAAAGCCCGGGTCCCAGATCCTGTTGTGCCTGTGAATAGGCTGCAGGGGGACGGTGAAGACCAGCAACAGCTTTCCGGCCTGCCACCTTCCGTGTGGGACAAGGAGCCGGACGTGTGCCTTTCCAGAATCAGACTCTGCCGAGGACGAGAGCCATGAGATGTTCCTCCTCTGGGCAAGCCCGGGTCCCAGATCCTGTTGTGCCTGTGAATAGGCTGCAGGGGGACGGTGAAGACCAGCAACAGCTTTCCGGCCTGCCACCTTCCGTGTGGGACAAGGAGCCGGACGTGTGACTTTTCAGAAATAGGCTCTGCCGAGGACGAGAGCCATGAGATGTTCCTCCTCTGGGCAAGCCCGGGTCCCAGATCCTGTTGTGCCTGTGAATAGGCTGCAGGGGGACGGTGAAGACCAGCAACAGCTTTCCGGCCTGCCACCTTCCGTGTGGGACAAGGAGCCGGACGTGTGCCTTTTCGGAATCGGGCTCTGCCGAGGACGAGAGCCATGAGATGTTCCTCCTCTGGGCAAGCCCGGGTCCCAGATCCTGTTGTGCCTGTGAATAGGCTGCAGGGGGACGGTGAAGACCAGCAACATCTTTCAGGGCTGCCACCTTCCGTGTGGGACAAGGAGCCGGACGTGTGCCTTTTCGGAAAGAGGCTCTGCCGAGGACGAGAGCCATGAGATGTTCCTCCTCTGGGCAAGCCCGGGTCCCAGATCCTGTTGTGCCTGTGAATAGGCTGCAGGGGGACGGTGAAGACCAGCAACAGCTTTCCGGCCTGCCACCTTCCGTGTGGGACAAGGAGCCGGACGTGTGCCTTTTCGGAATCGGGCTCTGCCGAGGACGAGAGCCATGAGATGTTCCTCCTCTGGGCAAGCCCGGGTCCCAGATCCTGTTGTGCCTGTGAATAGGCTGCAGGGGGACGGTGAAGACCAGCAACAGCTTTCCGGCCTGCCACCTTCCGTGTGGGACAAGGAGCCGGACGTGTGCCTTTTCGGAATCGGGCTCTGCCGAGGACGAGAGCCATGAGATGTTGCTCCTCTGGGCAAGCCCGGGTACCGGATCCTGTTGTGCCTGTGAATAGGCTGCAGGGGGACGGTGAAGACCAGCAACAGCTTTCAGGGCTGCCACCTTCCGTGTGGGACAAGGAGCCGGACGTGTGCCTTTTCGGAATCAGGCTCTGCCGAGGACGAGAGCCATGAGATGTTCCTCCTCTGGGCAAGCCCGGGTCCCAGATCCTGTTGTGCCTGTGTATAAGCTGCAGGGGGACGGTGAAGACCAGCAACAGCTTTCAGGGCTGCCACCTTCCGTGTGGGACAAGGAGCCGGACGTGTGCCTTTTCGGAAAGAGACTCTGCCGAGGACGAGAGCCATGAGATGATCCTCCTCTGGGCAAGCCCGGGTCCCAGATCCTGTTGTGCCTGTGAATAGGCTGCAGGGGGACGGTGAAGACCAGCAACAGCTTTCCGGCCTGCCACCTTCCGTGTGGGACAAGGAGCCGGACGTGTGCCTTTTCGGAATAGGGCTCTGCCGAGGACGAGAGCCATGAGATGTTCCTCCTCTGGGCAAGCCCGGGTCCCAGATCCTGTTGTGCCTGTGAATAGGCTGCAGGGGGACGGTGAAGACCAGCAACAGCTTTCAGGGCTGCCACCTTCCGTGTGGGACAAGGAGCCGGACGTGTGCGTTTTCGGAATCGGGCTCTGCCGAGGACGAGAGCCATGAGATTTCCTTCTCTGGCAAACCCCGGTCCCACATCCTGTTGTGCCTGTGAATAGGCTGCAGGGGGACGGTGAAGACCAGCAACAGCTTTCCGGCCTGCCACCTTCCGTGTGGGACAAGGAGCCGGACGTGTGCCTTTCCAGAATCAGGCTCTGCCGAGGACGAGAGCCATGAGATGTTCCTCCTCTGGGCAAGCCCGGGTCCCAGATCCTGTTGTGCCTGTGAATAGGCTGCAGGGGGACGGTGAAGACCAGCAACAGCTTTCCGGCCTGCCACCTTCCGTGTGGGACAAGGAGCCGGACGTGTGACTTTTCAGAAATAGGCTCTGCCGAGGACGAGAGCCATGAGATGTTCCTCCTCTGGGCAAGCCCGGGTCATGAATCCTGTTGTGCCTGTGAATAGGCTGCAGGGGGACGGTGAAGACCAGCAACAGCTTTCCGGCCTGCCACCTTCCGTGTGGGACAAGGAGCCGGACGTGTGCCTTTTCGGAATCGGGCTCTGCCGAGGACGAGAGCCATGAGATGTTGCTCCTGTGGGCAAGCCCGGGTCCCAGATCCTGTTGTGCCTGTGAATAGGCTGCAGGGGGACGGTGAAGACCAGCAACAGCTTTCAGGGCTGCCACCTTCCGTGTGGGACAAGGAGCCGGACGTGTGCCTTTTCGGAAAGAGGCTCTGCCGAGGACGAGAGCCATGAGATGTTCCTCCTCTGGGCAAGCCCGGGTCCCAGATCCTGTTGTGCCTGTGAATAGGCTGCAGGGGGACGGTGAAGACCAGCAACAGCTTTCCGGCCTGCCACCTTCCGTGTGGGACAAGGAGCCGGACGTGTGCGTTTTCGGAATCGGGCTCTGCCGAGGACGAGAGCCATGAGATGTTGCTCCTCTGGGCAAGCCCGGGTCCCAGATCCTGTTGTGCCTGTGAATAGGCTGCAGGGGGACGGTGAAGACCAGCAACAGCTTTCAGGGCTGCCACCTTCCGTGTGGGACAAGGAGCCGGACGTGTGCCTTTTCGGAATCGGGCTCTGCCGAGGACGAGATCCATGAGATGTTCCTCCTCTGGGCAAGCCCGGGTCCCAGATCCTGTTGTGCCTGTGAATAGGCTGCAGGGGGACGGTGAAGACCAGCAACAGCTTTCCGGCCTGCCACCTTCCGTGTGGGACAAGGAGCCGGACATGTGCCTTTCCGGAATCAGGCTCTGCCGAGGACGAGAGCCATGAGATGTTCCTCCTCTGGGCAAGCCCGGGTCCCAGATCCTGTTGTGCCTGTGAATAAGCTGCAGGGGGACGGTGAAGACCAGCAACAGCTTTCAGGGCTGCCACCTTCCGTGTGGGACAAGGAGCCGGATGTGTGCCTTTTCGGAAAGAGACTCTGCCGAGGACGAGAGCCATGAGATGATCCTCCTCTGGGCAAGCCCGGGTCCCAGATCCTGTTGTGCCTGTGAATAGGCTGCAGGGGGACGGTGAAGACCAGCAACAGCTTTCCGGCCTGCCACCTTCCGTGTGGGACAAGGAGCCGGACGTGTGCCTTTTCGGAAAGAGACTCTGCCGAGGACGAGAGCCATGAGATGTTCCTCCTCTGGGCAAGCCCGGGTCCCAGATCCTGTTGTGCCTGTGAATAGGCTGCAGGGGGACGGTGAAGACCAGCAACAGCTTTCAGGGCTGCCACCTTCCGTGTGGGACAAGGTGCCGGACGTGTGCCTTTTCGGAAAGAGACTCTGCCGAGGACGAGAGCCATGAGATGTTCCTCCTCTGGGCAAGCCCGGGTCCCAGATCCTGTTGTGCCTGTGAATAGGCTGCAGGGGGACGGTGAAGACCAGCAACATCTTTCAGGGCTGCCACCTTCCATGTGGGACAAGGAGCCGGACGTGTGCCTTTTCGGAAAGAGGCTCTGCCGAGGACGAGAGCCATGAGATGTTCCTCCTCTGGGCAAGCCCGGGCCCCAGATCCTGTTTTGCCTGTGAATAGGCTGCAGGGGGACGGTGAAGACCAGCAACAGCTTTCCGGCCTGCCACCTTCCGTGTGGGACAAGGAGCCGGACGTGTGCCTTTCCAGAATCAGGTTCTGCCGAGGACGAGAGCCATGAGATGTTCCTTCTCTGGGCAAACCCCGGTCCCAAATCCTGTTGTGCCTGTGAATAGGCTGAAGGGGGACGGTGAAGACCAGCAACAGCTTTCCGGCCTGCCACCTTCCGTGTGGGACAAGGAGCCGGACGTGTGCCTTTCCAGAATCAGACTCTGCCGAGGACGAGAGCCATGAGATGTTCCTCCTCTGGGCAAGCCCGGGTCCCAGATCCTGTTGTGCCTGTGAATAGGCTGCAGGGGGACGGTGAAGACCAGCAACAGCTTTCAGGGCTGCCACCTTCCGTGTCGGACAAGGAGCCGGACGTGTGCCTTTCCAGAATCAGGTTCTGCCGAGGACGAGAGCCATGAGATTTCCTTCTCTGGCAAACCCCGGTCCCACATCCTGTTGTGCCTGTGAATAGGCTGCAGGGGGACGGTGAAGACCAGCAACAGCTTTCCGGCCTGCCACCTCCGTGTGGGACAAGGAGCCGGACGTGTGCCTTTCCAGAATCAGGCTCTGCCGAGGACGAGAGCCATGAGATGTTCCTCCTCTGGGCAAGCCCGGGTCCCAGATCCTGTTGTGCCTGTGAATAGGCTGCAGGGGGACGGTGAAGACCAGCAACAGCTTTCCGGCCTGCCACCTTCCGTGTGGGACAAGGAGCCGGACGTGTGCCTTTTCGGAATCGGGCTCTGCCGAGGACGAGAGCCATGAGATGTTCCTCCTCTGGGCAAGCCCGGGTCCCAGATCCTGTTGTGCCTGTGAATAGGCTGCAGGGGGACGGTGAAGACCAGCAACAGCTTTCCGGCCTGCCACCTTCCGTGTGGGACAAGGAGCCGGACGTGTGCCTTTTCGGAATCGGGCTCTGCCGAGGACGAGAGCCATGAGATGTTGCTCCTGTGGGCAAGCCCGGGTCCCAGATCCTGTTGTGCCTGTGAATAGGCTGCAGGGGGACGGTGAAGACCAGCAACAGCTTTCAGGGCTGCCACCTTCCGTGTGGGTCAAGGAGCCGGACGTGTGCCTTTTCGGAAAGAGGCTCTGCCGAGGACGAGAGCCATGAGATGTTCCTCCTCTGGGCAAGCCCGGGTCCCAGATCCTGTTGTGCCTGTGAATAGGCTGCAGGGGGACGGTGAAGACCAGCAACAGCTTTCCGGCCTGCCACCTTCCGTGTGGGACAAGTAGCCGGACATGTGCCTTTCCGGAATCAGGCTCTGCCGAGGACGAGAGCCATGAGATGTTCCTCCTCTGGGCAAGCCCGGGTCCCAGATCCTGTTGTGCCTGTGAATAGGCTGCAGGGGGACGGTGAAGACCAGCAACAGCTTTCAGGGCTGCCACCTTCCGTGTGGGACAAGGAGCCGGACGTGTGCCTTTTCGGAAAGAGACTCTGCCGAGGACGAGAGCCATGAGATGTTCCTCCTCTGGGCAAGCCCGGGACCCAGATCCTGTTGTGCCTGTGAATAGGCTGCAGGGGGACGGTGAAGACCAGCAACAGCTTTCAGGGCTGCCACCTTCCGTGTGGGACAAGGAGCCGGACGTGTGCCTTTTCGGAAAGAGGCTCTGCCGAGGACGAGAGCCATGAGATGTTCCTCCTCTGGGCAAGCCCGGGCCCCAGATCCTGTTTTGCCTGTGAATAGGCTGAAGGGGGACGGTGAATACCAGCAACATCTTTCAGGGCTGCCACCTTCCTTGTCGGACAAGGAGCCAGACGTGTGACTTTTCAGAAATAGGCTCTGCCGAGGACGAGAGCCATGAGATGTTCCTCCTCTGGGCAAGCCCGGGTCCCAGATCCTGTTGTGCCTGTGAATAGGCTGCAGGGGGACGGTGAAGACCAGCAACAGCTTTCCGGCCTGCCACCTTCCGTGTGGGACAAGGAGCCGGACGTGTGCCTTTTCGGAATCGGGCTCTGCCGAGGACGAGATCCATGAGATGTTCCTCCTCTGGGCAAGCCCGGGTCCCAGATCCTGTTGTGCCTGTGAATAGGCTGCAGGGGGACGGTGAAGACCAGCAACAGCTTTCCGGCCTGCCACCTTCCGTGTGGGACAAGGAGCCGGACATGTGCCTTTCCGGAATCAGGCTCTGCCGAGGACGAGAGCCATGAGATGTTCCTCCTCTGGGCAAGCCCGGGTCCCAGATCCTGTTGTGCCTGTGAATAAGCTGCAGGGGGACGGTGAAGACCAGCAACAGCTTTCAGGGCTGCCACCTTCCGTGTGGGACAAGGAGCCGGACGTGTGCCTTTTCGGAAAGAGACTCTGCCGAGGACGAGAGCCATGAGATGTTCCTCCTCTGGGCAAGCCCGGGTCCCAGATCCTGTTGTGCCTGTGAATAGGCTGCAGGGGGACGGTGAAGACCAGCAACATCTTTCAGGGCTGCCACCTTCCATGTGGGACAAGGAGCCGGACGTGTGCCTTTTCGGAAAGAGGCTCTGCCGTGGACGAGAGCCATGAGATGTTCCTCCTCTGGGCAAGCCCGGGCCCCAGATCCTGTTTTGCCTGTGAATAGGCTGCAGGGGGACAGTGAAGACCAGCAACAGCTTTCCGGCCTGCCACCTTCCGTGTGGGACAAGGAGCCGGACGTGTGCCTTTTCAGAAATAGGCTCTGCCGTGGACGAGAGCCATGAGATGTTCCTCCTCTGGGCAAGCCTGGGTCCCAGATCCTGTTGTGCCTGTGAATAGGCTGCAGGGGGACGGTGAAGACCAGCAACAGCTTTCCGGCCTGCCACCTTCCGTGTGGGACAAGGAGCCGGACGTGTGCCTTTTCGGAATCGGGCTCTGCCGAGGACGAGAGCCATGAGATGTTCCTCCTCTGGGCAAGCCCGGGTCCCAGATCCTGTTGTGCCTGTGAATAGGCTGCAGGGGGACGGTGAAGACCAGCAACAGCTTTCAGGGCTGCCACCTTCTGTGTGGGACAAGGAGCCGGACGTGTGCCTTTTCGGAAAGAGACTCTGCCGAGGACGAGAGCCATGAGATGTTCCTCCTCTGGGCAAGCCCGGGTCCCAGATCCTGTTGTGCCTGTGAATAGGCTGCAGGGGGACGGTGAAGGCCAGCAACAGCTTTCCGGCCTGCCACCTTCCGTGTGGGACAAGGAGCCGGACGTGTGCCTTTTCGGAATCGGGCTCTGCCGAGGACGAGAGCCATGAGATGTTCCTCCTCTGGGCAAGCCCGGGTCCCAGATCCTGTTGTGCCTGTGAATAGGCTGCAGGGGGACGGTGAAGACCAGCAACAGCTTTCCGGCCTGCCACCTTCCGTGTGGGACAAGGAGCCGGACGTGTGCCTTTCCAGAATCAGGTTCTGCCGAGGACGAGAGCCATGAGATGTTCCTTCTCTGGGCAAACCCCGGTCCCACATCCTGTTGTGCCTGTGAATAGGCTGCAGGGGGACGGTGAAGACCAGCAACAGCTTTCCGGCCTGCCACCTTCCGTGTGGGACAAGGAGCCGGACGTGTGCCTTTCCAGAATCAGACTCTGCCGAGGACGAGAGCCATGAGATGTTCCTCCTCTGGGCAAGCCCGGGTCCCAGATCCTGTTGTGCCTGTGAATAGGCTGCAGGGGGACGGTGAAGACCAGCAACAGCTTTCCGGCCTGCCACCTTCCGTGTGGGACAAGGAGCCGGACGTGTGACTTTTCAGAAATAGGCTCTGCCGAGGACGAGAGCCATGAGATGTTCCTCCTCTGGGCAAGCCCGGGTCCCAGATCCTGTTGTGCCTGTGAATAGGCTGCAGGGGGACGGTGAAGACCAGCAACAGCTTTCCGGCCTGCCACCTTCCGTGTGGGACAAGGAGCCGGACGTGTGCCTTTTCGGAATCGGGCTCTGCCGAGGACGAGAGCCATGAGATGTTCCTCCTCTGGGAAAGCCCGGGTCCCAGATCCTGTTGTGCCTGTGAATAGGCTGCAGGGGGACGGTGAAGACCAGCAACAGCTTTCCGGCCTGCCACCTTCCGTGTGGGACAAGGAGCCGGACGTGTGCCTTTTCGGAAAGAGGCTCTGCCGAGGACGAGAGCCATGAGATGTTCCTCCTCTGGGCAAGCCCGGGTCCCAGATCCTGTTGTGCCTGTGAATAGGCTGCAGGGGGACGGTGAAGACCAGCAACAGCTTTCCGGCCTGCCACCTTCCGTGTGGGACAAGGAGCCGGACGTGTGCCTTTTCGGAATCGGGCTCTGCCGAGGACGAGATCCATGAGATGTTCCTCCTCTGGGCAAGCCCGGGTCCCAGATCCTGTTGTGCCTGTGAATAGGCTGCAGGGGGACGGTGAAGACCAGCAACAGCTTTCCGGCCTGCCACCTTCCGTGTGGGACAAGGAGCCGGACATGTGCCTTTCCGGAATCAGGCTCTGCCGAGGACGAGAGCCATGAGATGTTCCTCCTCTGGGCAAGCCCGGGTCCCAGATCCTGTTGTGCCTGTGAATAAGCTGCAGGGGGACGGTGAAGACCAGCAACAGCTTTCAGGGCTGCCACCTTCCGTGTGGGACAAGGAGCCGGACGTGTGCCTTTTCGGAAAGAGTCTCTGCCGAGGACGAGAGCCATGAGATGTTCCTCCTCTGGGCAAGCCCGGGTCCCAGATCCTGTTGTGCCTGTGAATAGGCTGCAGGGGGACGGTGAAGACCAGCAACATCTTTCAGGGCTGCCACCTTCCATGTGGGACAAGGAGCCGGACGTGTGCCTTTTCGGAAAGAGGCTCTGCCGTGGACGAGAGCCATGAGATGTTCCTCCTCTGGGCAAGCCCGGGCCCCAGATCCTGTTTTGCCTGTGAATAGGCTGCAGGGGGACAGTGAAGACCAGCAACAGCTTTCCGGCCTGCCACCTTCCGTGTGGGACAAGGAGCCGGACGTGTGCCTTTTCAGAAATAGGCTCTGCCGTGGACGAGAGCCATGAGATGTTCCTCCTCTGGGCAAGCCTGGGTCCCAGATCCTGTTGTGCCTGTGAATAGGCTGCAGGGGGACGGTGAAGACCAGCAACAGCTTTCCGGCCTGCCACCTTCCGTGTGGGACAAGGAGCCGGACGTGTGCCTTTTCGGAATCGGGCTCTGCCGAGGACGAGAGCCATGAGATGTTCCTCCTCTGGGCAAGCCCGGGTCCCAGATCCTGTTGTGCCTGTGAATAGGCTGCAGGGGGACGGTGAAGACCAGCAACAGCTTTCAGGGCTGCCACCTTCTGTGTGGGACAAGGAGCCGGACGTGTGCCTTTTCGGAAAGAGACTCTGCCGAGGACGAGAGCCATGAGATGTTCCTCCTCTGGGCAAGCCCGGGTCCCAGATCCTGTTGTGCCTGTGAATAGGCTGCAGGGGGACGGTGAAGGCCAGCAACAGCTTTCCGGCCTGCCACCTTCCGTGTGGGACAAGGAGCCGGACGTGTGCCTTTTCGGAATCGGGCTCTGCCGAGGACGAGAGCCATGAGATGTTCCTCCTCTGGGCAAGCCCGGGTCCCAGATCCTGTTGTGCCTGTGAATAGGCTGCAGGGGGACGGTGAAGACCAGCAACAGCTTTCCGGCCTGCCACCTTCCGTGTGGGACAAGGAGCCGGACGTGTGCCTTTCCAGAATCAGGTTCTGCCGAGGACGAGAGCCATGAGATGTTCCTTCTCTGGGCAAACCCCGGTCCCACATCCTGTTGTGCCTGTGAATAGGCTGCAGGGGGACGGTGAAGACCAGCAACAGCTTTCCGGCCTGCCACCTTCCGTGTGGGACAAGGAGCCGGACGTGTGCCTTTCCAGAATCAGACTCTGCCGAGGACGAGAGCCATGAGATGTTCCTCCTCTGGGCAAGCCCGGGTCCCAGATCCTGTTGTGCCTGTGAATAGGCTGCAGGGGGACGGTGAAGACCAGCAACAGCTTTCCGGCCTGCCACCTTCCGTGTGGGACAAGGAGCCGGACGTGTGACTTTTCAGAAATAGGCTCTGCCGAGGACGAGAGCCATGAGATGTTCCTCCTCTGGGCAAGCCCGGGTCCCAGATCCTGTTGTGCCTGTGAATAGGCTGCAGGGGGACGGTGAAGACCAGCAACAGCTTTCCGGCCTGCCACCTTCCGTGTGGGACAAGGAGCCGGACGTGTGCCTTTTCGGAATCGGGCTCTGCCGAGGACGAGAGCCATGAGATGTTCCTCCTCTGGGAAAGCCCGGGTCCCAGATCCTGTTGTGCCTGTGAATAGGCTGCAGGGGGACGGTGAAGACCAGCAACAGCTTTCCGGCCTGCCACCTTCCGTGTGGGACAAGGAGCCGGACGTGTGCCTTTTCGGAAAGAGGCTCTGCCGAGGACGAGAGCCATGAGATGTTCCTCCTCTGGGCAAGCCCGGGTCCCAGATCCTGTTGTGCCTGTGAATAGGCTGCAGGGGGACGGTGAAGACCAGCAACAGCTTTCCGGCCTGCCACCTTCCGTGTGGGACAAGGAGCCGGACGTGTGCCTTTTCGGAATCGGGCTCTGCCGAGGACGAGAGCCATGAGATGTTGCTCCTCTGGGCAAGCCCGGGTCCCAGATCCTGTTGTGCCTGTGAATAGGCTGCAGGGGGACGGTGAAGACCAGCAAGAGCTTTCCGGCCTGCCACCTTCCGTGTGGGACAAGTAGCCGGACATGTGCCTTTCCGGAATCAGGCTCTGCCGAAGACGAGAGCCATGAGATGTTCCTCCTCTGGGCAAGCCCGGGTCCCAGATCCTGTTGTGCCTGTGAATAGGCTGCAGGGGGACGGTGAAGACCAGCAACATCTTTCAGGGCTGCCACCTTCCATGTGGGACAAGGAGCCGGACGTGTGCCTTTTCGGAAAGAGGCTCTGCCGTGGACGAGAGCCATGAGATGTTCCTCCTCTGGGCAAGCCCGGGCCCCAGATCCTGTTTTGCCTGTGAATAGGCTGCAGGGGGACAGTGAAGACCAGCAACAGCTTTCCGGCCTGCCACCTTCCGTGTGGGACAAGGAGCCGGACGTGTGCCTTTTCAGAAATAGGCTCTGCCGTGGACGAGAGCCATGAGATGTTCCTCCTCTGGGCAAGCCTGGGTCCCAGATCCTGTTGTGCCTGTGAATAGGCTGCAGGGGGACGGTGAAGACCAGCAACAGCTTTCCGGCCTGCCACCTTCCGTGTGGGACAAGGAGCCGGACGTGTGCCTTTTCGGAATCGGGCTCTGCCGAGGACGAGAGCCATGAGATGTTCCTCCTCTGGGCAAGCCCGGGTCCCAGATCCTGTTGTGCCTGTGAATAGGCTGCAGGGGGACGGTGAAGACCAGCAACAGCTTTCAGGGCTGCCACCTTCTGTGTGGGACAAGGAGCCGGACGTGTGCCTTTTCGGAAAGAGACTCTGCCGAGGACGAGAGCCATGAGATGTTCCTCCTCTGGGCAAGCCCGGGTCCCAGATCCTGTTGTGCCTGTGAATAGGCTGCAGGGGGACGGTGAAGGCCAGCAACAGCTTTCCGGCCTGCCACCTTCCGTGTGGGACAAGGAGCCGGACGTGTGCCTTTTCGGAATCGGGCTCTGCCGAGGACGAGAGCCATGAGATGTTCCTCCTCTGGGCAAGCCCGGGTCCCAGATCCTGTTGTGCCTGTGAATAGGCTGCAGGGGGACGGTGAAGACCAGCAACAGCTTTCCGGCCTGCCACCTTCCGTGTGGGACAAGGAGCCGGACGTGTGCCTTTCCAGAATCAGGTTCTGCCGAGGACGAGAGCCATGAGATGTTCCTTCTCTGGGCAAACCCCGGTCCCACATCCTGTTGTGCCTGTGAATAGGCTGCAGGGGGACGGTGAAGACCAGCAACAGCTTTCCGGCCTGCCACCTTCCGTGTGGGACAAGGAGCCGGACGTGTGCCTTTCCAGAATCAGACTCTGCCGAGGACGAGAGCCATGAGATGTTCCTCCTCTGGGCAAGCCCGGGTCCCAGATCCTGTTGTGCCTGTGAATAGGCTGCAGGGGGACGGTGAAGACCAGCAACAGCTTTCCGGCCTGCCACCTTCCGTGTGGGACAAGGAGCCGGACGTGTGACTTTTCAGAAATAGGCTCTGCCGAGGACGAGAGCCATGAGATGTTCCTCCTCTGGGCAAGCCCGGGTCCCAGATCCTGTTGTGCCTGTGAATAGGCTGCAGGGGGACGGTGAAGACCAGCAACAGCTTTCCGGCCTGCCACCTTCCGTGTGGGACAAGGAGCCGGACGTGTGCCTTTTCGGAATCGGGCTCTGCCGAGGACGAGAGCCATGAGATGTTCCTCCTCTGGGAAAGCCCGGGTCCCAGATCCTGTTGTGCCTGTGAATAGGCTGCAGGGGGACGGTGAAGACCAGCAACAGCTTTCCGGCCTGCCACCTTCCGTGTGGGACAAGGAGCCGGACGTGTGCCTTTTCGGAAAGAGGCTCTGCCGAGGACGAGAGCCATGAGATGTTCCTCCTCTGGGCAAGCCCGGGTCCCAGATCCTGTTGTGCCTGTGAATAGGCTGCAGGGGGACGGTGAAGACCAGCAACAGCTTTCCGGCCTGCCACCTTCCGTGTGGGACAAGGAGCCGGACGTGTGCCTTTTCGGAATCGGGCTCTGCCGAGGACGAGATCCATGAGATGTTCCTCCTCTGGGCAAGCCCGGGTCCCAGATCCTGTTGTGCCTGTGAATAGGCTGCAGGGGGACGGTGAAGACCAGCAACAGCTTTCCGGCCTGCCACCTTCCGTGTGGGACAAGGAGCCGGACATGTGCCTTTCCGGAATCAGGCTCTGCCGAGGACGAGAGCCATGAGATGTTCCTCCTCTGGGCAAGCCCGGGTCCCAGATCCTGTTGTGCCTGTGAATAAGCTGCAGGGGGACGGTGAAGACCAGCAACAGCTTTCAGGGCTGCCACCTTCCGTGTGGGACAAGGAGCCGGACGTGTGCCTTTTCGGAAAGAGACTCTGCCGAGGACGAGAGCCATGAGATGTTCCTCCTCTGGGCAAGCCCGGGTCCCAGATCCTGTTGTGCCTGTGAATAGGCTGCAGGGGGACGGTGAAGACCAGCAACATCTTTCAGGGCTGCCACCTTCCATGTGGGACAAGGAGCCGGACGTGTGCCTTTTCGGAAAGAGGCTCTGCCGTGGACGAGAGCCATGAGATGTTCCTCCTCTGGGCAAGCCCGGGCCCCAGATCCTGTTTTGCCTGTGAATAGGCTGCAGGGGGACAGTGAAGACCAGCAACAGCTTTCCGGCCTGCCACCTTCCGTGTGGGACAAGGAGCCGGACGTGTGCCTTTTCAGAAATAGGCTCTGCCGTGGACGAGAGCCATGAGATGTTCCTCCTCTGGGCAAGCCTGGGTCCCAGATCCTGTTGTGCCTGTGAATAGGCTGCAGGGGGACGGTGAAGACCAGCAACAGCTTTCCGGCCTGCCACCTTCCGTGTGGGACAAGGAGCCGGACGTGTGCCTTTTCGGAATCGGGCTCTGCCGAGGACGAGAGCCATGAGATGTTCCTCCTCTGGGCAAGCCCGGGTCCCAGATCCTGTTGTGCCTGTGAATAGGCTGCAGGGGGACGGTGAAGACCAGCAACAGCTTTCAGGGCTGCCACCTTCTGTGTGGGACAAGGAGCCGGACGTGTGCCTTTTCGGAAAGAGACTCTGCCGAGGACGAGAGCCATGAGATGTTCCTCCTCTGGGCAAGCCCGGGTCCCAGATCCTGTTGTGCCTGTGAATAGGCTGCAGGGGGACGGTGAAGGCCAGCAACAGCTTTCCGGCCTGCCACCTTCCGTGTGGGACAAGGAGCCGGACGTGTGCCTTTTCGGAATCGGGCTCTGCCGAGGACGAGAGCCATGAGATGTTCCTCCTCTGGGCAAGCCCGGGTCCCAGATCCTGTTGTGCCTGTGAATAGGCTGCAGGGGGACGGTGAAGACCAGCAACAGCTTTCCGGCCTGCCACCTTCCGTGTGGGACAAGGAGCCGGACGTGTGCCTTTCCAGAATCAGGTTCTGCCGAGGACGAGAGCCATGAGATGTTCCTTCTCTGGGCAAACCCCGGTCCCACATCCTGTTGTGCCTGTGAATAGGCTGCAGGGGGACGGTGAAGACCAGCAACAGCTTTCCGGCCTGCCACCTTCCGTGTGGGACAAGGAGCCGGACGTGTGCCTTTCCAGAATCAGACTCTGCCGAGGACGAGAGCCATGAGATGTTCCTCCTCTGGGCAAGCCCGGGTCCCAGATCCTGTTGTGCCTGTGAATAGGCTGCAGGGGGACGGTGAAGACCAGCAACAGCTTTCCGGCCTGCCACCTTCCGTGTGGGACAAGGAGCCGGACGTGTGACTTTTCTGAAATAGGCTCTGCCGAGGACGAGAGCCATGAGATGTTCCTCCTCTGGGCAAGCCCGGGTCCCAGATCCTGTTGTGCCTGTGAATAGGCTGCAGGGGGACGGTGAAGACCAGCAACAGCTTTCCGGCCTGCCACCTTCCGTGTGGGACAAGGAGCCGGACGTGTGCCTTTTCGGAATCGGGCTCTGCCGAGGACGAGAGCCATGAGATGTTCCTCCTCTGGGAAAGCCCGGGTCCCAGATCCTGTTGTGCCTGTGAATAGGCTGCAGGGGGACGGTGAAGACCAGCAACAGCTTTCCGGCCTGCCACCTTCCGTGTGGGACAAGGAGCCGGACGTGTGCCTTTTCGGAAAGAGGCTCTGCCGAGGACGAGAGCCATGAGATGTTCCTCCTCTGGGCAAGCCCGGGTCCCAGATCCTGTTGTGCCTGTGAATAGGCTGCAGGGGGACGGTGAAGACCAGCAACAGCTTTCCGGCCTGCCACCTTCCGTGTGGGACAAGGAGCCGGACGTGTGCCTTTTCGGAATCGGGCTCTGCCGAGGACGAGAGCCATGAGATGTTGCTCCTCTGGGCAAGCCCGGGTCCCAGATCCTGTTGTGCCTGTGAATAGGCTGCAGGGGGACGGTGAAGACCAGCAAGAGCTTTCCGGCCTGCCACCTTCCGTGTGGGACAAGTAGCCGGACATGTGCCTTTCCGGAATCAGGCTCTGCCGAAGACGAGAGCCATGAGATGTTCCTCCTCTGGGCAAGCCCGGGTCCCAGATCCTGTTGTGCCTGTGAATAGGCTGCAGGGGGACGGTGAAGACCAGCAACAGCTTTCCGGCCTGCCA
This sequence comes from Astur gentilis, assembly GCF_929443795.1. NCBI lineage: Eukaryota > Metazoa > Chordata > Aves > Accipitriformes > Accipitridae > Astur > Astur gentilis. Next base: position 6,759,029 of record NW_026060868.1, on the reverse strand, counting down.
CCTTCCGTGTGGGACAAGGAGCCGGACGTGTGCCTTTTCGGAAAGAGGCTCTGCCGAGGACGAGAGCCATGAGATGTTCCTCCTCTGGGCAAGCCCGGGTCCCAGATCCTGTTGTGCCTGTGAATAGGCTGCAGGGGGACGGTGAAGACCAGCAACAGCTTTCCGGCCTGCCACCTTCCGTGTGGGACAAGGAGCCGGACGTGTGCCTTTTCGGAATCGGGCTCTGCCGAGGACGAGAGCCATGAGATGTTCCTCCTCTGGGCAAGCCCGGGTCCCAGATCCTGTTGTGCCTGTGAATAGGCTGCAGGGGGACGGTGAAGACCAGCAACAGCTTTCCGGCCTGCCACCTTCCGTGTGGGACAAGGAGCCGGACGTGTGCCTTTTCGGAATCGGGCTCTGCCGAGGACGAGAGCCATGAGATGTTGCTCCTCTGGGCAAGCCCGGGTACCGGATCCTGTTGTGCCTGTGAATAGGCTGCAGGGGGACGGTGAAGACCAGCAACAGCTTTCAGGGCTGCCACCTTCCGTGTGGGACAAGGAGCCGGACGTGTGCCTTTTCGGAATCAGGCTCTGCCGAGGACGAGAGCCATGAGATGTTCCTCCTCTGGGCAAGCCCGGGTCCCAGATCCTGTTGTGCCTGTGAATAGGCTGCAGGGGGACGGTGAAGACCAGCAACAGCTTTCAGGGCTGCCACCTTCCGTGTGGGACAAGGAGCCGGACGTGTGCCTTTTCGGAAAGAGACTCTGCCGAGGACGAGAGCCATGAGATGATCCTCCTCTGGGCAAGCCCGGGTCCCAGATCCTGTTGTGCCTGTGAATAGGCTGCAGGGGGACGGTGAAGACCAGCAACAGCTTTCCGGCCTGCCACCTTCCGTGTGGGACAAGGAGCCGGACGTGTGCCTTTTCGGAATAGGGCTCTGCCGAGGACGAGAGCCATGAGATGTTCCTCCTCTGGGCAAGCCCGGGTCCCAGATCCTGTTGTGCCTGTGAATAGGCTGCAGGGGGACGGTGAAGACCAGCAAGAGCTTTCCGGCCTGCCACCTTCCGTGTGGGACAAGTAGCCGGACGTGTGCCTTTCCGGAATCAGGCTCTGCCGAGGACGAGAGCCATGAGATGTTCCTCCTCTGGGCAAGCCCGGGTCCCAGATCCTGTTGTGCCTGTGAATAGGCTGCAGGGGGACGGTGAAGACCAGCAACAGCTTTCAGGGCTGCCACCTTCCGTGTGGGACAAGGAGCCGGACGTGTGCCTTTTCGGAAAGAGACTCTGCCGAGGACGAGAGCCATGAGATGTTCCTCCTCTGGGCAAGCCCGGGCCCCAGATCCTGTTGTGCCTGTGAATAGGCTGCAGGGGGACGGTGAAGACCAGCAACAGCTTTCAGGGCTGCCACCTTCCGTGTGGGACAAGGAGCCGGACGTGTGACTTTTCAGAAATAGGCTCTGCCGAGGACAAGAGCCATGAGATGTTCCTCCTCTGGGCAAGCCTGGGTCCCAGATCCTGTTGTGCCTGTGAATAGGCTGCAGGGGGACGGTGAAGACCAGCAACAGCTTTCCGGCCTGCCACCTTCCGTGTGGGACAAGGAGCCGGACGTGTGCCTTTTCGGAAATAGGCTCTGCCGAGGACGAGAGCCATGAGATGTTCCTCCTCTGGGCAAGCCCGGGTCCCAGACCCTGTTGTGCCTGTGAATAGGCTGCAGGGGGACGGTGAAGACCAGCAACAGCTTTCCGGCCTGCCACCTTCCGTGTGGGACAAGGAGCCGGACGTGTGCCTTTCCAGAATAAGGTTCTGCCGAGGAGGAGAGCCATGAGATGTTCCTCCTCTGGGCAAACCCCGGTCCCAGATCCTGTAGTGCCTGTGAATAGGCTGCAGGGGGACGGTGAAGACCAGCAACATCTTTCCGGCCTGCCACCTTCCGTGTGGGACAAGGAGCCGGACGTGTGTCTTTCCAGAATCAGACTCTGCCGAGGACGAGAGCCATGAGATGTTCCTCCTCTGGGCAAGCCCGGGTCATGAATCCTGTTGTGCCTGTGAATAGGCTGCAGGGGGACGGTGAAGCCCAGCAACAGCTTTCAGGGCTGCCACCTTCCGTGTGGGACAAGGAGCCGGACGTGTGCCTTTTCGGAAAGAGACTCTGCCGAGGACGAGAGCCATGAGATGTTCCTCCTCTGGGCAAGCCTGGGTCCCAGATCCTGTTGTGCCTGTGAATAGGCTGCAGGGGGACGGTGAAGACCAGCAACAGCTTTCCGGCCTGCCACCTTCCGTGTGGGACAAGGAGCCGGACGTGTGCCTTTTCGGAATCGGGCTCTGCCGAGGACGAGAGCCATGAGATGTTGCTCCTCTGGGCAAGCCCGGGTCCCAGATCCTGTTGTGCCTGTGAATAGGCTGCAGGGGGACGGTGAAGACCAGCAACAGCTTTCAGGGCTGCCACCTTCCGTGTGGGACAAGGAGCCGGACGTGTGCCTTTTCGGAATCGGGCTCTGCCGAGGACGAGATCCATGAGATGTTCCTCCTCTGGGCAAGCCCGGGTCCCAGATCCTGTTGTGCCTGTGAATAGGCTGCAGGGAGACGGTGAAGACCAGCAACAGCTTTCAGGGCTGCCACCTTCCGTGTGGGACAAGGAGCCGGACATGTGCCTTTCCGGAATCAGGCTCTGCCGAGGACGAGAGCCATGAGATGTTCCTCCTCTGGGCAAGCCCGGGTCCCAGATCCTGTTGTGCCTGTGAATAAGCTGCAGGGGGACGGTGAAGACCAGCAACATCTTTCAGGGCTGCCACCTTCCGTGTGGGACAAGGAGCCGGACGTGTGCCTTTTCGGAAAGAGACTCTGCCGAGGACGAGAGCCATGAGATGTTCCTCCTCTGGGCAAGCCCGGGTCCCAGATCCTGTTGTGCCTGTGAATAGGCTGCAGGGGGACGGTGAAGACCAGCAACAGCTTTCCGGCCTGCCACCTTCCGTGTGGGACAAGGAGCCGGACATGTGCCTTTCTGGAATCAGGCTCTGCCGAGGACGAGAGCCATGAGATGTTCCTCCTCTGGGCAAGCCCGGGTCCCAGATCCTGTTGTGCCTGTGAATAGGCTGCAGGGGGACGGTGAAGACCAGCAACAGCTTTCAGGGCTGCCACCTTCCGTGTGGGACAAGGTGCCGGACGTGTGCCTTTTCGGAAAGAGACTCTGCCGAGGACGAGAGCCATGAGATGTTCCTCCTCTGGGCAAGCCCGGGTCCCAGATCCTGTTGTGCCTGTGAATAGGCTGCAGGGGGACGGTGAAGACCAGCAACATCTTTCAGGGCTGCCACCTTCCATGTGGGACAAGGAGCCGGACGTGTGCCTTTTCGGAATCAGACTCTGCCGAGGACGAGAGCCATGAGATGTTCCTCCTCTGGGCAAGCCCGGGCCCCAGATCCTGTTTTGCCTGTGAATAGGCTGCAGGGGGACGGTGAAGACCAGCAACAGCTTTCCGGCCTGCCACCTTCCGTGTGGGACAAGGAGCCGGACGTGTGCCTTTTCAGAAATAGGCTCTGCCGAGGACGAGAGCCATGAGATGTTCCTCCTCTGGGCAAGCCTGGGTCCCAGATCCTGTTGTGCCTGTGAATAGGCTGCAGGGGGACGGTGAAGACCAGCAACAGCTTTCCGGCCTGCCACCTTCCGTGTGGGACAAGGAGCCGGACGTGTGCCTTTTCGGAATCGGGCTCTGCCGAGGACGAGATCCATGAGATGTTCCTCCTCTGGGCAAGCCCGGGTCCCAGATCCTGTTGTGCCTGTGAATAGGCTGCAGGGGGATGGTGAAGACCAGCAACAGCTTTCAGGGCTGCCACCTTCTGTGTGGGAAAAGGAGCCGGACGTGTGCCTTTTCGGAATCAGGCTCTGCCGAGGACGAGAGCCATGAGATGTTCCTCCTCTGGGCAAGCCCGGGTCCCAGATCCTGTTGTGCCTGTGAATAGGCTGCAGGGGGACGGTGAAGACCAGCAACAGCTTTCCGGCCTGCCACCTTCCGTGTGGGACAAGGAGCCGGACGTGTGCCTTTTCGGAAATAGGCTCTGCCGAGGACAAGAGCCATGAGATGTTCCTCCTCTGGGCAAGCCTGGGTCCCAGACCCTGTTGTGCCTGTGAATAGGCTGCAGGGGGACGGTGAAGACCAGCAACAGCTTTCCGGCCTGCCACCTTCCGTGTGGGACAAGGAGCCGGACGTGTGCCTTTCCAGAATCAGGTTCTGCCGAGGACGAGAGCCATGAGATGTTCCTCCTCTGGGCAAACCCCGGTCCCAGATCCTGTTGTGCCTGTGAATAGGCTGCAGGGGGACGGTGAAGACCAGCAACATCTTTCCGGCCTGCCACCTTCCGTGTGGGACAAGGAGCCGGACGTGTGTCTTTCCAGAATCAGACTCTGCCGAGGACGAGAGCCATGAGATGTTCCTCCTCTGGGCAAGCCCGGGTCATGAATCCTGTTGTGCCTGTGCATACGCTGCAGGGGGACGGTGAAGACCAGCAACAGCTTTCTGGCCTGTCACCTTCCGTGTGGGACAAGTAGCCAGACGTCTCCCTTTTCGGAAAGAGGCCCTGCCGAGGACGAGAGCCATGAGATGTTCCTCCTCTGGGCAAGCCCGGGTCCCAGATCCTGTTGTGCCTGTGAATAGGCTGCAGGGGGACGGTGAAGACCAGCAACAGCTTTCCGGCCTGCCACCTTCCGTGTGGGACAAGGAGCCGGACGTGTGCCTTTTCGGAATCGGGCTCTGCCGAGGACGAGAGCCATGAGATGTTCCTCCTCTGGGCAAGCCCGGGTCCCAGATCTTGTTATGCCTGTGAATAGGCTGCAGGGGGACGGTGAAGACCAGCAACAGTTTTCCGGCCTGCCACCTTCCGTGTGGGACAAGGAGCCGGACGTGTGCCTTTTCGGAAACAGGCCCTGCCGAGGACGAGAGCCATGAGATATTCCTCCTCTGGGCAAGCCTGGGTCCCAGATACTGTTGGGCCTGTGAATAGGCTGCAGGGGGACGGTGAAGACCAGCAACATCTTTCTGGGCTGCCACATTCCGTGTGGGACAAGGAGCCGGACGTGTGCCTTTTTGCAATCGGGCTCTGCCGAGGACGAGAGCCATGAGATGTTCCTCCTCTGGGCAAGCCCGGGTCCCAGATCCTGTTGTGCCTGTGAATAGGCTGCAGGGGGACGGTGAAGACCAGCAACAGCTTTCAGGGCTGCCACCTTCCGTGTGGGACAAGGAGCCGAACGTTTGCCTTTCCGGAATCAGGCTCTGCCGAGGACGAGAGCCATGAGATGTTCCTCCTCTGGCAAGCCCGGGTCCCAGATCCTGTTGTGCCTGTGAATAGGCTGCAGGGGGACGGTGAAGACCAGCAACAGCTTTCCGGCCTGCCACCTTCCGTGTGGGACAAGGAGCCGGACGTGTGCGTTTTCGGGAATCGGGCTCTGCCGAGGACGAGAGCCATGAGATGTTCCTCCTCTGGGCAAGCCCGGGTCCCAGATCCTGTTGTGCCTGTGAATAGGCTGCAGGGGGACGGTGAAGACCAGCAACATCTTTCAGGGCTGCCACCTTCCGTGTGGGACAAGGAGCCGGACGTGTGCCTTTTCGGAAAGAGGCTCTGCCGAGGACGAGAGCCATGAGATGTTCCTCTTCTGGGCAAGCCCGGGCCCCAGATCCTGTTTTGCCTGTGAATAGGCTGCAGGGGGACGGTGAAGACCAGCAACAGCTTTCCGGCCTGCCACCTTCCGTGTGGGACAAGGAGCCGGACGTGTGCCTTTTCGGAATCGGGCTCTGCCGAGGACGAGAGCCATGAGATGTTGCTCCTCTGGGCAAGCCCGGGTCCAAGATCCTGTTGTGCCTGTGAATAGGCTGCAGGGGGACGGTGAAGACCAGCAACAGCTTTCAGGGCTGCCACCTTCCGTGTGGGACAAGGAGCCGGACGTGTGCCTTTTCGGAATCGGGCTCTGCCGAGGACGAGATCCATGAGATGTTCCTCCTCTGGGCAAGCCCGGGTCCCAGATCCTGTTGTGCCTGTGAATAGGCTTCAGGGGGACGGTGAAGACCAGCAACAGCTTTCAGGGCTGCCACCTTCCGTGTGGGACAAGGAGCCGGACGTGTGCCTTTTCGGAAAGAGACTCTGCCGAGGACGAGAGCCATGAGATGATCCTCCTCTGGGCAAGCCCGGGTCCCAGATCCTGTTGTGCCTGTGAATAGGCTGCAGGGGGACGGTGAAGACCAGCAACAGCTTTCCGGCCTGCCACCTTCCGTGTGGGACAAGGAGCCGGACATGTGCCTTTCCGGAATCAGGCTCTGCCGAGGACGAGAGCCATGAGATGTTCCTCCTCTGGGCAAGCCCGGGTCCCAGATCCTGTTGTGCCTGTGAATAGGCTGCAGGGGGACGGTGAAGACCAGCAACAGCTTTCAGGGCTGCCACCTTCCGTGTGGGACAAGGTGCCGGACGTGTGCCTTTCCGGAATCAGGCTCTGCCGAGGACGAGAGCCATGAGATGTTCCTCCTCTGGGCAAGCCCGGGTCCCAGATCCTGTTGTGCCTGTGAATAGGCTGCAGGGGGACGGTGAAGACCAGCAACAGCTTTCAGGGCTGCCACCTTCCGTGTGGGACAAGGTGCCGGACGTGTGCCTTTCTGGAATCAGGCTCTGCCGAGGACGAGAGCCATGAGATGTTCCTCCTCTGGGCAAGCCCGGGTCCCAGATCCTGTTGTGCCTGTGAATAAGCTGCAGGGGGACGGTGAAGACCAGCAACAGCTTTCAGGGCTGCCACCTTCCGTGTGGGACAAGGAACCGGATGTGTGCCTTTTCGGAAAGAGACTCTGCCGAGGACGAGAGCCATGAGATGATCCTCCTCTGGGCAAGCCCGGGTCCCAGATCCTGTTGTGCCTGTGAATAGGCTGCAGGGGGACGGTGAAGACCAGCAACAGCTTTCCGGCCTGCCACCTTCCGTGTGGGACAAGGAGCCGGACATGTGCCTTTCTGGAATCAGGCTCTGCCGAGGACGAGAGCCATGAGATGTTCCTCCTCTGGGCAAGCCCGGGTCCCAGATCCTGTTGTGCCTGTGAATAGGCTGCAGGGGGACGGTGAAGACCAGCAACATCTTTCAGGGCTGCCACCTTCCATGTGGGACAAGGAGCCGGACGTGTGCCTTTTCGGAAAGAGGCTCTGCCGAGGACGAGAGCCATGAGATGTTCCTCCTCTGGGCAAGCCCGGGCCCCAGATCCTGTTTTGCCTGTGAATAGGCTGCAGGGGGACGGTGAAGACCAGCAACAGCTTTCCGGCCTGCCACCTTCCGTGTGGGACAAGGAGCCGGACGTGTGCCTTTTCAGAAATAGGCTCTGCCGAGGACGAGAGCCATGAGATGTTCCTCCTCTGGGCAAGCCTGGGTCCCAGATCCTGTTGTGCCTGTGAATAGGCTGCAGGGGGACGGTGAAGACCAGCAACAGCTTTCCGGCCTGCCACCTTCCGTGTGGGACAAGGAGCCGGACGTGTGCCTTTTCGGAAAGAGGCTCTGCCGAGGACGAGATCCATGAGATGTTCCTCCTCTGGGCAAGCCCGGGCCCCAGATCCTGTTTTGCCTGTGAATAGGCTGCAGGGGGACGGTGAAGACCAGCAACATCTTTCAGGGCTGCCACCTTCCTTGTCGGACAAGGAGCCAGACGTGTGACTTTTCAGAAATAGGCTCTGCCGAGGACGAGAGCCATGAGATGTTCCTCCTCTGGGAAAGCCTGGGTCCCAGATCCTGTTGTGCCTGTGAATAGGCTGCAGGGGGACGGTGAAGACCAGCAACAGCTTTCCGGCCTGCCACCTTCCGTGTGGGACAAGGAGCCGGACGTGTGCCTTTTCGGAATCGGGCTCTGCCGAGGACGAGAGCCATGAGATGTTGCTCCTCTGGGCAAGCCCGGGTCCCAGATCCTGTTGTGCCTGTGAATAGGCTGCAGGGGGACGGTGAAGACCAGCAACAGCTTTCAGGGCTGCCACCTTCCGTGTGGGACAAGGAGCCGGACGTGTGCCTTTTCGGAATCGGGCTCTGCCGAGGACGAGATCCATGAGATGTTCCTCCTCTGGGCAAGCCCGGGTCCCAGATCCTGTTGTGCCTGTAAATAGGCTGCAGGGGGACGGTGAAGACCAGCAACAGCTTTCAGGGCTGCCACCTTCCGTGTGGGACAAGGAACCGGATGTGTGCCTTTTCGGAAAGAGACTCTGCCGAGGACGAGAGCCATGAGATGATCCTCCTCTGGGCAAGCCCGGGTCCCAGATCCTGTTGTGCCTGTGAATAGGCTGCAGGGGGACGGTGAAGACCAGCAACAGCTTTCCGGCCTGCCACCTTCCGTGTGGGACAAGGAGCCGGACATGTGCCTTTTCGGAATCGGGCTCTGCCGAGGACGAGAGCCATGAGATGTTCCTCCTCTGGGCAAGCCCGGGTCCCAGATCCTGTTGTGCCTGTGAATAGGCTGCAGGGGGACGGTGAAGACCAGCAACAGCTTTCAGGGCTGCCACCTTCCGTGTGGGACAAGGTGCCGGACGTGTGCCTTTTCGGAAAGAGACTCTGCCGAGGACGAGAGCCATGAGATGATCCTCCTCTGGGCAAGCCCGGGTCCCAGATCCTGTTGTGCCTGTGAATAGGCTGCAGGGGGACGGTGAAGACCAGCAACAGCTTTCCGGCCTGCCACCTTCCGTGTGGGACAAGGAGCCGGACATGTGCCTTTCTGGAATCAGGCTCTGCCGAGGACGAGAGCCATGAGATGTTCCTCCTCTGGGCAAGCCCGGGTCCCAGATCCTGTTGTGCCTGTGAATAGGCTGCAGGGGGACGGTGAAGACCAGCAACAGCTTTCAGGGCTGCCACCTTCCGTGTGGGACAAGGTGCCGGACGTGTGCCTTTTCGGAAAGAGACTCTGCCGAGGACGAGAGCCATGAGATGTTCCTCCTCTGGGCAAGCCCGGGTCCCAGATCCTGTTGTGCCTGTGAATGGGCTGCAGGGGGACGGTGAAGACCAGCAACATCTTTCAGGGCTGCCACCTTCCATGTGGGACAAGGAGCCGGACGTGTGCCTTTTCGGAAAGAGGCTCTGCCGAGGACGAGAGCCAGGAGATGTTCCTCCTCTGGGCAAGCCCGGGCCCCAGATCCTGTTTTGCCTGTGAATAGGCTGCAGGGGGACGGTGAAGACCAGCAACAGCTTTCAGGGCTGCCACCTTCCGTGTGGGACAAGGAGCCGGACGTGTGCCTTTTCGTAAAGAGGCTCTGCCGAGGACGAGAGCCATGAGATGTTCCTCCTCTGGGCAAGCCCGGGCCCCAGATCCTGTTGTGCCTGTGAATAGGCTGCAGGGGGACGGTGAAGACCAGCAACAGCTTTCAGGGCTGCCACCTTCTGTGTGGGACAAGGAGCCGGACGTGTGCCTTTTCGGAAAGAGGCTCTGCCGAGGACGAGAGCCATGAGATGTTCCTCCTCTGGGCAAGCCCGGGTCCCAGATCCTGTTGTGCCTGTGAATAGGCTGCAGGGGGACGGAGAAGACCAGCAACAGCTTTCCGGCCTGCCACCTTCCGTGTGGGACAAGGAGCCGGACGTGTGCCTTTTCGGAATCGGGCTCTGCCGAGGACGAGAGCCATGAGATGTTCCTCCTCTGGGCAAGCCCGGGTCCCAGATCCTGTTGTGCCTGTGAATAGGCTGCAGGGGGACGGTGAAGACCAGCAACAGCTTTCCGGCCTGCCACCTTCCGTGTGGGACAAGGAGCCGGACGTGTGCCTTTCCAGAATCAGGTTCTGCCGAGGACGAGAGCCATGAGATGTTCCTTCTCTGGGCAAACCCCGGTCCCACATCCTGTTGTGCCTGTGAATAGGCTGCAGGGGGACGGTGAAGACCAGCGACAGCTTTCCGGCCTGCCACCTTCCGTGTGGGACAAGGAGCCGGACGTGTGCCTTTCCAGAATCAGACTCTGCCGAGGACGAGAGCCATGAGATGTTCCTCCTCTGGGCAAGCCCGGGTCCCAGATCCTGTTGTGCCTGTGAATAGGCTGCAGGGGGACGGTGAAGACCAGCAACAGCTTTCCGGCCTGCCACCTTCCGTGTGGGACAAGGAGCCGGACGTGTGCCTTTTCGGAATCGGGCTCTGCCGAGGACGAGAGCCATGAGATGTTCCTCCTCTGGGCAAGCCCGGGTCCCAGATCCTGTTGTGCCTGTGAATAGGCTGCAGGGGGACGGTGAAGACCAGCAACAGCTTTCAGGGCTGCCACCTTCCGTGTGGGACAAGGAGCCGGACGTGTGCCTTTTCGGAAAGAGGCTCTGCCGAGGACGAGAGCCATGAGATGTTCCTCCTCTGGGCAAGCCCGGGTCCCAGATCCTGTTGTGCCTGTGAATAGGCTGCAGGGGGACGGTGAAGACCAGCAACAGCTTTCCGGCCTGCCACCTTCCGTGTGGGACAAGGAGCCGGACGTGTGCCTTTTCGGAATCGGGCTCTGCCGAGGACGAGAGCCATGAGATGTTGCTCCTCTGGGCAAGCCCGGGTCCCAGATCCTGTTGTGCCTGTGAATAGGCTGCAGGGGGACGGTGAAGACCAGCAAGAGCTTTCCGGCCTGCCACCTTCCGTGTGGGACAAGTAGCCGGACATGTGCCTTTCCGGAATCAGGCTCTGCCGAGGACGAGAGCCATGAGATGTTCCTCCTCTGGGCAAGCCCGGGTCCCAGATCCTGTTGTGCCTGTGAATAGGCTGCAGGGGGACGGTGAAGACCAGCAACAGCTTTCCGGCCTGCCACCTTCCGTGTGGGACAAGGAGCCAGACGTGTGCCTTTTCGGAAAGAGACTCTGCCGAGGACGAGAGCCATGAGATGTTCCTCCTCTGGGCAAGCCCGGGTCCCAGATCCTGTTGTGCCTGTGAATAGGCTGCAGGGGGATGGTGAAGACCAGCAACATCTTTCAGGGCTGCCACCTTCCGTGTGGGACAAGGAGCCGGACGTGTGCCTTTTCGGAAAGAGGCTCTGCCGAGGACGAGAGCCATGAGATGTTCCTCCTCTGGGCAAGCCCGGGCCCCAGATCCTGTTTTGCCTGTGAATAGGCTGCAGGGGGACGGTGAAGACCAGCAACATCTTTCAGGGCTGCCACCTTCCGTGTGGGACAAGGAGCCAGACGTGTGACTTTTCAGAAATAGGCTCTGCCGAGGACGAGAGCCATGAGATGTTCCTCCTCTGGGCAAGCCTGGGTGCCAGATCCTGTTGTGCCTGTGAATAGGCTGCAGGGGGACGGTGAAGGCCAGCAACAGCTTTCCGGCCTGCCACCTTCCGTGTGGGACAAGGAGCCGGACGTGTGCCTTTTCGGAATCGGGCTCTGCCGAGGACAAGAGCCATGAGATGTTGCTCCTCTGGGCAAGCCCGGGTCCCAGATCCTGTTGTGCCTGTGAATAGGCTGCAGGGGGACGGTGAAGACCAGCAACAGCTTTCAGGGCTGCCACCTTCCGTGTGGGACAAGGAGCCGGACGTGTGCCTTTTCGGAATCGGGCTCTGCCGAGGACGAGATCCATGAGATGTTCCTCCTCTGGGCAAGCCCGGGTCCCAGATCCTGTTGTGCCTGTGAATAGGCTGCAGGGGGACGGTGAAGACCAGCAACAGCTTTCCGGCCTGCCACCTTTCGTGTGGGACAAGGAGCCGGACATGTGCCTTTCCGGAATCAGGCTCTGCCGAGGACGAGAGCCATGAGATGTTCCTCCTCTGGGCAAGCCCGGGTCCCAGATCCTGTTGTGCCTGTGAATAAGCTGCAGGGGGACGGTGAAGACCAGCAACAGCTTTCCGGCCTGCCACCTTCCGTGTGGGACAAGGAGACGGACGTGTGCCTTTTCGGAATCGGGCTCTGCCGAGGACGAGAGCCATGAGATGATCCTCCTCTGGGCAAGCCCGGGTCCCAGATCCTGTTGTGCCTGTGAATAGGCTGCAGGGGGACGGTGAAGACCAGCAACAGCTTTCCGGCCTGCCACCTTCCGTGTGGGACAAGGAGCCGGACATGTGCCTTTCCGGAATCAGGCTCTGCCGAGGACGAGAGCCATGAGATGTTCCTCCTCTGGGCAAGCCCGGGTCCCAGATCCTGTTGTGCCTGTGAATAGGCTGCAGGGGGACGGTGAAGACCAGCAACATCTTTCAGGGCTGCCACCTTCCGTGTGGGACAAGGTGCCGGACGTGTGCCTTTTCGGAAAGAGACTCTGCCGAGGACGAGAGCCATGAGATGTTCCTCCTCTGGGCAAGCCCGGGTCCCAGATCCTGTTGTGCCTGTGAATAGGCTGCAGGGGGATTGTGAAGACCAGCAACATCTTTCAGGGCTGCCACCTTCCATGTGGGACAAGGAGCCGGACGTGTGCCTTTTCGGAAAGAGGCTCTGCCGAGGACGAGAGCCATGAGATGTTCCTCCTCTGGGCAAGCCCGGGCCCCAGATCCTGTTTTGCCTGTGAATAGGCTGCAGGGGGACGGTGAAGACCAGCAACAGCTTTCCGGCCTGCCACCTTCCGTGTGGGACAAGGAGCCGGACGTGTGCCTTTTCAGAAATAGGCTCTGCCGAGGACGAGAGCCATGAGATGTTCCTCCTCTGGGCAAGCCTGGGTCCCAGATCCTGTTGTGCCTGTGAATAGGCTGCAGGGGGACGGTGAAGACCAGCAACAGCTTTCCGGCCTGCCACCTTCCGTGTGGGACAAGGAGCCGGACGTGTGCCTTTTCGGAAAGAGGCTCTGCCGAGGACGAGATCCATGAGATGTTCCTCCTCTGGGCAAGCCCGGGCCCCAGATCCTGTTTTGCCTGTGAATAGGCTGCAGGGGGACGGTGAAGACCAGCAACATCTTTCAGGGCTGCCACCTTCCTTGTCGGACAAGGAGCCAGACGTGTGACTTTTCAGAAATAGGCTCTGCCGAGGACGAGAGCCATGAGATGTTCCTCCTCTGGGAAAGCCTGGGTCCCAGATCCTGTTGTGCCTGTGAATAGGCTGCAGGGGGACGGTGAAGACCAGCAACAGCTTTCCGGCCTGCCACCTTCCGTGTGGGACAAGGAGCCGGACGTGTGCCTTTTCGGAATCGGGCTCTGCCGAGGAAGAGAGCCATGAGATGTTCCTCCTCTGGGCAAGCCCGGGTCCCAGATCCTGTTGTGCCTGTGAATAGGCTGCAGGGGGACGGTGAAGACCAGCAACAGCTTTCAGGGCTGCCACCTTCCGTGTGGGACAAGGAGCCGGACGTGTGCCTTTTCGGAATCGGGCTCTGCCGAGGACGAGATCCATGAGATGTTCCTCCTCTGGGCAAGCCCGGGTCCCAGATCCTGTTGTGCCTGTGAATAGGCTGCAGGGGGACGGTGAAGACCAGCAACAGCTTTCCGGCCTGCCACCTTCCGTGTGGGACAAGGAGCCGGACATGTGCCTTTCCGGAATCAGGCTCTGCCGAGGACGAGAGCCATGAGATGTTCCTCCTCTGGGCAAGCCTGGGTCCCAGATCCTGTTGTGCCTGTGAATAAGCTGCAGGGGGACGGTGAAGACCAGCAACAGCTTTCAGGGCTGCCACCTTCCGTGTGGGACAAGGAACCGGACGTGTGCCTTTTCGGAAAGAGACTCTGCCGAGGACGAGAGCCATGAGATGATCCTCCTCTGGGCAAGCCCGGGTCCCAGATCCTGTTGTGCCTGTGAATAGGCTGCAGGGGGACGGTGAAGACCAGCAACAGCTTTCCGGCCTGCCACCTTCCGTGTGGGACAAGGAGCCGGACATGTGCCTTTCTGGAATCAGGCTCTGCCGAGGACGAGAGCCATGAGATGTTCCTCCTCTGGGCAAGCCCGGGTCCCAGATCCTGTTGTGCCTGTGAATAGGCTGCAGGGGGACGGTGAAGACCAGCAACAGCTTTCAGGGCTGCCACCTTCCGTGTGGGACAAGGTGCCGGACGTGTGCCTTTTCGGAAAGAGACTCTGCCGAGGACGAGAGCCATGAGATGTTCCTCCTCTGGGCAAGCCCGGGTCCCAGATCCTGTTGTGCCTGTGAATAGGCTGCAGGGGGACGGTGAAGACCAGCAACATCTTTCAGGGCTGCCACCTTCCATGTGGGACAAGGAGCCGGACGTGTGCCTTTTCGGAAAGAGGCTCTGCCGAGGACGAGAGCCATGAGATGTTCCTCCTCTGGGCAAGCCCGGGCCCCAGATCCTGTTTTGCCTGTGAATAGGCTGCAGGGGGACGGTGAAGACCAGCAACAGCTTTCAGGGCTGCCACCTTCTGTGTGGGACAAGGAGCCGGACGTGTGCCTTTTCGGAAAGAGGCTCTGCCGAGGACGAGAGCCATGAGATGTTCCTCCTCTGGGCAAGCCCGGGCCCCAGATCCTGTTGTGCCTGTGAATAGGCTGCAGGGGGACGGTGAAGACCAGCAACAGCTTTCAGGGCTGCCACCTTCCGTGTGGGACAAGGTGCCGGACGTGTGCCTTTTCGGAAAGAGACTCTGCCGAGGACGAGAGCCATGAGATGTTCCTCCTCTGGGCAAGCCCGGGTCCCAGATCCTGTTGTGCCTGTGAATAGGCTGCAGGGGGACGGTGAAGACCAGCAACATCTTTCAGGGCTGCCACCTTCCGTGTGGGACAAGGAGCCGGACGTGTGCCTTTTCGGAAAGAGGCTCTGCCGAGGACGAGAGCCATGAGATGTTCCTCCTCTGGGAAAGCCCGGGCCCCAGATCCTGTTTTGCCTGTGAATAGGCTGCAGGGGGACGGTGAAGACCAGCAACAGCTTTCCGGCCTGCCACCTTCCGTGTGGGACAAGGAGCCGGACGTGTGCCTTTTCAGAAATAGGCTCTGCCGAGGACGAGAGCCATGAGATGTTCCTCCTCTGGGCAAGCCTGGGTCCCAGATCCTGTTGTGCCTGTGAATAGGCTGCAGGGGGACGGTGAAGACCAGCAACAGCTTTCCGGCCTGCCACCTTCCGTGTGGGACAAGGAGCCGGACGTGTGCCTTTCCAGAATCAGACTCTGCCGAGGACGAGAGCCATGAGATGTTCCTCCTCTGGGCAAGCCCGGGTCCCAGATCCTGTTGTGCCTGTGAATAGGCTGCAGGGGGACGGTGAAGACCAGCAACAGCTTTCCGGCCTGCCACCTTCCGTGTGGGACAAGGAGCCGGACGTGTGCCTTTTCGGAATCGGGCTCTGCCGAGGACGAGAGCCATGAGATGTTCCTCCTCTGGGCAAGCCCGGGTCCCAGATCCTGTTGTGCCTGTGAATAGGCTGCAGGGGGACGGTGAAGACCAGCAACAGCTTTCAGGGCTGCCACCTTCCGTGTGGGACAAGGAGCCGGACGTGTGCCTTTTCGGAAAGAGGCTCTGCCGAGGACGAGAGCCATGAGATGTTCCTCCTCTGGGCAAGCCCGGGTCCCAGATCCTGTTGTGCCTGTGAATAGGCTGCAGGGGGACGGTGAAGACCAGCAACAGCTTTCCGGCCTGCCACCTTCCGTGTAGGACAAGGAGCCGGACGTGTGCCTTTTCGGAATCGGGCTCTGCCGAGGACGAGAGCCATGAGATGTTGCTCCTCTGGGCAAGCCCGGGTCCCAGATCCTGTTGTGCCTGTGAATAGGCTGCAGGGGGACGGTGAAGACCAGCAAGAGCTTTCCGGCCTGCCACCTTCCGTGTGGGACAAGTAGCCGGATATGTGCCTTTCCGGAATCAGGCTCTGCCGAGGACGAGAGCCATGAGATGTTCCTCCTCTGGGCAAGCCCGGGTCCCAGATCCTGTTGTGCCTGTGAATAGGCTGCAGGGGGACGGTGAAGACCAGCAACAGCTTTCCGGCCTGCCACCTTCCGTGTGGGACAAGGAGCCGGACGTGTGCCTTTCCGGAATCAGGCTCTGCCGAGGACGAGAGCCATGAGATGTTCCTCCTCTGGGCAAGCCCGGGTCCCAGATCCTGTTGTGCCTGTGAATAGGCTGCAGGGGGATGGTGAAGACCAGCAACATCTTTCAGGGCTGCCACCTTCCGTGTGGGACAAGGAGCCGGACGTGTGCCTTTTCGGAAAGAGGCTCTGCCGAGGACGAGAGCCATGAGATGTTCCTCCTCTGGGCAAGACCGGGCCCCAGATCCTGTTTTGCCTGTGAATAGGCTGCAGGGGGACGGTGA
The DNA here is from genome assembly GCF_929443795.1 of Astur gentilis. Classification (NCBI taxonomy): domain Eukaryota; kingdom Metazoa; phylum Chordata; class Aves; order Accipitriformes; family Accipitridae; genus Astur; species Astur gentilis. Next base: position 6,742,968 of record NW_026060868.1, on the reverse strand, counting down.
AGACCAGCAACATCTTTCAGGGCTGCCACCTTCCGTGTGGGACAAGGAGCCAGACGTGTGACTTTTCAGAAATAGGCTCTGCCGAGGACGAGAGCCATGAGATGTTCCTCCTCTGGGCAAGCCCGGGTGCCAGATCCTGTTGTGCCTGTGAATAGGCTGCAGGGGGACGGTGAAGACCAGCAACAGCTTTCCGGCCTGCCACCTTCCGTGTGGGACAAGGAGCCGGACGTGTGCCTTTTCGGAATCGGGCTCTGCCGAGGACAAGAGCCATGAGATGTTGCTCCTCTGGGCAAGCCCGGGTCCCAGATCCTGTTGTGCCTGTGAATAGGCTGCAGGGGGACGGTGAAGACCAGCAACAGCTTTCAGGGCTGCCACCTTCCGTGTGGGACAAGGAGCCGGACGTGTGCCTTTTCGGAATCGGGCTCTGCCGAGGACGAGATCCATGAGATGTTCCTCCTCTGGGCAAGCCCGGGTCCCAGATCCTGTTGTGCCTGTGAATAGGCTGCAGGGGGACGGTGAAGACCAGCAACATCTTTCAGGGCTGCCACCTTCCATGTGGGACAAGGAGCCGGACGTGTGCCTTTTCGGAAAGAGGCTCTGCCGAGGACGAGAGCCATGAGATGTTCCTCCTCTGGGCAAGCCCGGGCCCCAGATCCTGTTTTGCCTGTGAATAGGCTGCAGGGGGACGGTGAAGACCAGCAACAGCTTTCAGGGCTGCCACCTTCTGTGTGGGACAAGGAGCCGGACGTGTGCCTTTTCGGAAAGAGGCTCTGCCGAGGACGAGAGCCATGAGATGTTCCTCCTCTGGGCAAGCCCGGGCCCCAGATCCTGTTGTGCCTGTGAATAGGCTGCAGGGGGACGGTGAAGACCAGCAACAGCTTTCCGGCCTGCCACCTTCTGTGTGGGACAAGGAGCCGGACGTGTGCCTTTTCGGAATCGGGCTCTGCCGAGGACGAGAGCCATGAGATGTTCCTCCTCTGGGCAAGCCCGGGTCCCAGATCCTGTTGTGCCTGTGAATAGGCTGCAGGGGGACGGAGAAGACCAGCAACAGCTTTCCGGCCTGCCACCTTCCGTGTGGGACAAGGAGCCGGACGTGTGCCTTTTCGGAATCGGGCTCTGCCGAGGACGAGAGCCATGAGATGTTCCTCCTCTGGGCAAGCCCGGGTCCCAGATCCTGTTGTGCCTGTGAATAGGCTGCAGGGGGACGGTGAAGACCAGCAACAGCTTTCCGGCCTGCCACCTTCCGTGTGGGACAAGGAGCCGGACGTGTGCCTTTCCAGAATCAGGTTCTGCCGAGGACGAGAGCCATGAGATGTTCCTTCTCTGGGCAAACCCCGGTCCCACATCCTGTTGTGCCTGTGAATAGGCTGCAGGGGGACGGTGAAGACCAGCAACAGCTTTCCGGCCTGCCACCTTCCGTGTGGGACAAGGAGCCGGACGTGTGCCTTTCCAGAATCAGACTCTGCCGAGGACGAGAGCCATGAGATGTTCCTCCTCTGGGCAAGCCCGGGTCCCAGATCCTGTTGTGCCTGTGAATAGGCTGCAGGGGGACGGTGAAGACCAGCAACAGCTTTCCGGCCTGCCACCTTCCGTGTGGGACAAGGAGCCGGACGTGTGCCTTTTCGGAATCGGGCTCTGCCGAGGACGAGAGCCATGAGATGTTGCTCCTCTGGGCAAGCCCGGGTCCCAGATCCTGTTGTGCCTGTGAATAGGCTGCAGGGGGACGGTGAAGACCAGCAACAGCTTTCAGGGCTGCCACCTTCCGTGTGGGACAAGGAGCCGGACGTGTGCCTTTTCGGAAAGAGGCTCTGCCGAGGACGAGAGCCATGAGATGTTCCTCCTCTGGGCAAGCCCGGGTCCCAGATCCTGTTGTGCCTGTGAATAGGCTGCAGGGGGACGGTGAAGACCAGCAACAGCTTTCCGGCCTGCCACCTTCCGTGTGGGACAAGGAGCCGGACGTGTGCCTTTTCGGAATCGGGCTCTGCCGAGGACGAGAGCCATGAGATGTTGCTCCTCTGGGCAAGCCCGGGTCCCAGATCCTGTTGTGCCTGTGAATAGGCTGCAGGGGGACGGTGAAGACCAGCAACAGCTTTCCGGCCTGCCACCTTCCGTGTGGGACAAGTAGCCGGACATGTGCCTTTCCGGAATCAGGCTCTGCCGAAGACGAGAGCCATGAGATGTTCCTCCTCTGGGCAAGCCCGGGTCCCAGATCCTGTTGTGCCTGTGAATAGGCTGCAGGGGGACGGTGAAGACCAGCAACAGCTTTCCGGCCTGCCACCTTCCGTGTGGGACAAGGAGCCGGACGTGTGCCTTTCCGGAATCAGGCTCTGCCGAGGACGAGAGCCATGAGATGTTCCTCCTCTGGGCAAGCCCGGGACCCAGATCCTGTTGTGCCTGTGAATAGGCTGCAGGGGGATGGTGAAGACCAGCAACATCTTTCAGGGCTGCCACCTTCCGTGTGGGACAAGGAGCCGGACGTGTGCCTTTTCGGAAAGAGGCTCTGCCGAGGACGAGAGCCATGAGATGTTCCTCCTCTGGGCAAGACCGGGCCCCAGATCCTGTTTTGCCTGTGAATAGGCTGCAGGGGGACGGTGAAGACCAGCAACATCTTTCAGGGCTGCCACCTTCCGTGTGGGACAAGGAGCCAGACGTGTGACTTTTCAGAAATAGGCTCTGCCGAGGACGAGAGCCATGAGATGTTCCTCCTCTGGGCAAGCCCGGGTGCCAGATCCTGTTGTGCCTGTGAATAGGCTGCAGGGGGACGGTGAAGACCAGCAACAGCTTTCAGGGCTGCCACCTTCCGTGTGGGACAAGGAGCCGGACGTGTGCCTTTTCGGAATCGGGCTCTGCCGAGGACAAGAGCCATGAGATGTTGCTCCTCTGGGCAAGCCCGGGTCCCAGATCCTGTTGTGCCTGTGAATAGGCTGCAGGGGGACGGTGAAGACCAGCAACAGCTTTCAGGGCTGCCACCTTCCGTGTGGGACAAGGAGCCGGACGTGTGCCTTTTCGGAATCGGGCTCTGCCGAGGACGAGATCCATGAGATGTTCCTCCTCTGGGCAAGCCCGGGTCCCAGATCCTGTTGTGCCTGTGAATAGGCTGCAGGGGGACGGTGAAGACCAGCAACAGCTTTCCGGCCTGCCACCTTCCGTGTGGGACAAGGAGCCGGACATGTGCCTTTCCGGAATCAGGCTCTGCCGAGGACGAGAGCCATGAGATGTTCCTCCTCTGGGCAAGCCCGGGTCCCAGATCCTGTTGTGCCTGTGAATAAGCTGCAGGGGGACGGTGAAGACCAGCAACAGCTTTCAGGGCTGCCACCTTCCGTGTGGGACAAGGAGCCGGACGTGTGCCTTTTCGGAAAGAGACTCTGCCGAGGACGAGAGCCATGAGATGATCCTCCTCTGGGCAAGCCCGGGTCCCAGATCCTGTTGTGCCTGTGAATAGGCTGCAGGGGGACGGTGAAGACCAGCAACAGCTTTCCGGCCTGCCACCTTCCGTGTGGGACAAGGAGCCGGACATGTGCCTTTCCGGAATCAGGCTCTGCCGAGGACGAGAGCCATGAGATGTTCCTCCTCTGGGCAAGCCCGGGTCCCAGATCCTGTTGTGCCTGTGAATAGGCTGCAGGGGGACGGTGAAGACCAGCAACATCTTTCAGGGCTGCCACCTTCCGTGTGGGACAAGGTGCCGGACGTGTGCCTTTTCGGAAAGAGACTCTGCCGAGGACGAGAGCCATGAGATGTTCCTCCTCTGGGCAAGCCCGGGTCCCAGATCCTGTTGTGCCTGTGAATAGGCTGCAGGGGGACGGTGAAGACCAGCAACATCTTTCAGGGCTGCCACCTTCCATGTGGGACAAGGAGCCGGACGTGTGCCTTTTCGGAAAGAGGCTCTGCCGAGGACGAGAGCCATGAGATGTTCCTCCTCTGGGAAAGCCCGGGCCCCAGATCCTGTTTTGCCTGTGAATAGGCTGCAGGGGGACGGTGAAGACCAGCAACAGCTTTCCGGCCTGCCACCTTCCGTGTGGGACAAGGAGCCGGACGTGTGCCTTTTCAGAAATAGGCTCTGCCGAGGACGAGAGCCATGAGATGTTCCTCCTCTGGGCAAGCCTGGGTCCCAGATCCTGTTGTGCCTGTGAATAGGCTGCAGGGGGACGGTGAAGACCAGCAACAGCTTTCCCGCCTGCCACCTTCCGTGTGGGACAAGGAGCCGGACGTGTGCCTTTTCGGAATCGGGCTCTGCCGAGGACGAGATCCATGAGATGTTCCTCCTCTGGGCAAGCCCGGGTCCCAGATCCTGTTGTGCCTGTGAATAGGCTGCAGGGGGACGGTGAAGACCAGTAACAGCTTTCAGGGCTGCCACCTTCTGTGTGGGACAAGGAGCCGGACGTGTGCTTTTTCGGAAAGAGGCTCTGCCGAGGACGAGAGCCATGAGATGTTCCTCCTCTGGGCAAGCCCGGGTCCCAGATCCTGTTGTGCCTGTGAATAGGCTGCAGGGGGACGGTGAAGACCAGCAACAGCTTTCCGGCCTGCCACCTTCCGTGTGGGACAAGGAGCCGGACGTGTGCCTTTTCGGAATCGGGCTCTGCCGAGGACGAGAGCCATGAGATGTTCCTCCTCTGGGCAAGCCCGGGTCCCAGATCCTGTTGTGCCTGTGAATAGGCTGCAGGGGGACGGTGAAGACCAGCAAGAGCTTTCCGGCCTGCCACCTTCCGTGTGGGACAAGGAGCCGGACATGTGCCTTTCCGGAATCAGGCTCTGCCGAGGACGAGAGCCATGAGATGTTCCTCCTCTGGGCAAGCCCGGGTCCCAGATCCTGTTGTGCCTGTGAATAGGCTGCAGGGGGACGGTGAAGACCAGCAACAGCTTTCAGGGCTGCCACCTTCCGTGTGGGACAAGGAGCCGGACGTGTGCCTTTTCGGAAAGAGACTCTGCCGAGGACGAGATCCATGAGATGTTCCTCCTCTGGGCAAGCCCGGGTCCCAGATCCTGTTGTGCCTGTGAATAGGCTGCAGGGGGACGGTGAAGACCAGCAACAGCTTTCCGGCCTGCCACCTTCCGTGTGGGACAAGGAGCCGGACGTGTGCCTTTTCAGAAATAGGCTCTGCCGAGGACAAGAGCCATGAGATGTTCCTCCTCTGGGCAAACCCCGGTCCCAGATCCTGTTGTGCCTGTGAATAGGCTGCAGGGGGACGGTGAAGACCAGCAACAGCTTTCCGGCCTGCCACCTTCCGTGTGGGACAAGGAGCCGGACGTGTGCCTTTTCGGAAATAGGCTCTGCCGAGGACGAGAGCCATGAGATGTTCCTCCTCTGGGCAAGCCCGGGTCCCAGACCCTGTTGTGCCTGTGAATAGGCTGCAGGGGGACGGTGAAGACCAGCAACAGCTTTCCGGCCTGCCACCTTCCGTGTGGGACAAGGAGCCGGACGTGTGCCTTTCCAGAATCAGGTTCTGCCGAGGACGAGAGCCATGAGATGTTCCTCCTCTGGGCAAACCCCGGTCCCAGATCCTGTAGTGCCTGTGAATAGGCTGCAGGGGGACGGTGAAGACCAGCAACATCTTTCCGGCCTGCCACCTTCCGTGTGGGACAAGGAGCCGGACGTGTGTCTTTCCAGAATCAGACTCTGCCGAGGACAAGAGCCATGAGATGTTCCTCCTCTGGGCAAGCCCGGGTCATGAATCCTGTTGTGCCTGTGAATAGGCTGCAGGGGGACGGTGAAGACCAGCAACAGCTTTCAGGGCTGCCACCTTCCGTGTGGGACAAGGAGCCGGACGTGTGCCTTTTCGGAAAGAGACTCTGCCGAGGACGAGAGCCATGAGATGTTCCTCCTCTGGGCAAGCCCGGGTCCCAGATCCTGTTGTGCCTGTGCATACGCTGCAGGGGGACGGTGAAGACCAGCAACAGCTTTCTGGCCTGTCACCTTCCGTGTGGGACAAGTAGCCAGACGTGTCCCTTTTCGGAAAGAGGCCCTGCCGAGGACGAGAGCCATGAGATGTTCCTCCTCTGGGCAAGCCCGGGTCCCAGATCCTGTTGTGCCTGTGAATAGGCTGCAGGGGGACGGTGAAGACCAGCAACAGCTTTCCGGCCTGCCACCTTCCGTGTGGGACAAGGAGCCGGACGTGTGCCTTTTCGGAATCGGGCTCTGCCGAGGACGAGAGCCATGAGATGATCCTCCTCTGGGCAAGCCCGGGTCCCAGATCTTGTTATGCCTGTGAATAGGCTGCAGGGGGACGGTGAAGACCAGCAACAGTTTTCCGGCCTGCCACCTTCCGTGTGGGACAAGGAGCCGGACGTGTGCCTTTTCGGAAACAGGCCCTGCCGAGGACGAGAGCCATGAGATATTCCTCCTCTGGGCAAGCCCGGGTCCCAGATCCTGTTGGGCCTGTGAATAGGCTGCAGGGGGACGGTGAAGACCAGCAACAGCTTTCTGGGCTGCCACATTCCGTGTGGGACAAGGAGCCGGACGTGTGCCTTTTTGCAATCGGGCTCTGCCGAGGACGAGAGCCATGAGATGTTCCTCCTCTGGGCAAGCCCGGGCCCCAGATCCTGTTGTGCCTGTGAATAGGCTGCAGGGGGACGGTGAAGACCAGCAACAGCTTTCCGGCCTGCCACCTTCCGTGTGGGACAAGGAGCCGGACGTGTGCCTTTTCAGAAATAGGCTCTGCCGAGGACAAGAGCCATGAGATGTTCCTCCTCTGGGCAAGCCTGGGTCCCAGATCCTGTTGTGCCTGTGAATAGGCTGCAGGGGGACGGTGAAGACCAGCAACAGCTTTCCGGCCTGCCACCTTCCGTGTGGGACAAGGAGCCGGACGTGTGCCTTTCCAGAATCAGGTTCTGCCGAGGACGAGAGCCATGAGATGTTCCTCCTCTGGGCAAACCCCGGTCCCAGATCCTGTAGTGCCTGTGAATAGGCTGCAGGGGGACGGTGAAGACCAGCAACATCTTTCCGGCCTGCCACCTTCCGTGTGGGACAAGGAGCCGGACGTGTGTCTTTCCAGAATCAGACTCTGCCGAGGACGAGAGCCATGAGATGTTCCTCCTCTGGGCCAGCCCGGGTCATGAATCCTGTTGTGCCTGTGAATAGGCTGCAGGGGGACGGTGAAGCCCAGCAACAGCTTTCAGGGCTGCCACCTTCCGTGTGGGACAAGGAGCCGGACGTGTGCCTTTTCGGAAAGAGACTCTGCCGAGGACGAGAGCCATGAGATGTTCCTCCTCTGGGCAAGTCCGGGTCCCAGATCCTGTTGTGCCTGTGCATACGCTGCAGGGGGACGGTGAAGACCAGCAACAGCTTTCTGGCCTGTCACCTTCCGTGTGGGACAAGTAGCCAGACGTGTCCCTTTTCGGAAAGAAGCCCTGCCAAGGACGAGAGCCATGAGATGTTCCTCCTCTGGGCAAGCCCGGGTCCCAGATCCTGTTGTGCCTGTGAATAGGCTGCAGGGGGACGGTGAAGACCAGCAACAGCTTTCCGGCCTGCCACCTTCCGTGTGGGACAAGGAGCCGGACGTGTGCCTTTTCGGAATCGGGCTCTGCCGAGGACGAGAGCCATGAGATGTTCCTCCTCTGGGCAAGCCCGGGTCCCAGATCTTGTTATGCCTGTGAATAGGCTGCAGGGGGACGGTGAAGACCAGCAACATCTTTCTGGGCTGCCACATTCCGTGTGGGACAAGGAGCCGGACGTGTGCCTTTTTGCAATCGGGCTCTGCCGAGGACGAGAGCCATGAGATGTTCCTCCTCTGGGCAAGCCCGGGTCCCAGATCCTGTTGTACCTGTGAATATGCTGCAGGGGGACGGTGAAGACCAGCAACATCCTTCAGGGGTGCCAACTTCCGTGTGGGACAAGGAGCCGGACGTGTGCCTTTTCGGAAACAGGCTCTGCCGAGGACGAGAGCCATGAGATGTTCCTCCTCTGGGCAAGCACAGGTCCCAGATCCTGTTGTGCCTGTGAATAAGCTGCAGGGGGACAGTGAAGACGAGTAACAGCTTTCAGGGCTGCCACCTTCCGTGTGGCACAAGGAGCCGGACGTGTGCCTTTTTGGAAACAGGCTCTGCCGAGGACGAGAGACTAACCCTGACCCTAACCCTAACCCTAACCCCTAACCCTAACCCTAAGCCCATCCCTAACGACCGTAACCCTAAGCCTAACCCTAAGCCCTTAACACTAACCCTAACCCGAAACCCTAACCCTAACCCTAACTGTAACCCTAACCCGGACCCTAACTCCTAACTCTAACCCTAACTCTAACCCCTAACCCTAACCCTAACCCTAACATCTAACCCTAACCCTAACCCTAACCCCTAACCCTAACCCTAACCCCTAACCCTAACCCTAACCCTAATGGCCCTAACCCTAACCCTAACCCCTAACCCTAACCCTAACCCTAACCCTAAACCTAACCCTAACCCTAACCCTAACACTAACCCCAACCCTAACCCTAACCCTAACCCTAACCCCTAACCCTAACCCCTAACTGTAAACATTTTCTGACAAGGTGCAGGATGTGTGCCGTTTCCGAAACAGGTTCTGCTGAGGACGAGAGCCATGAGATGTTCCTCCTCTTGGCAAGCCCGTATCCCAGATCCTGTTGTGCCTGTGAATAGGCTGCAGGGGGACGGTGAAGACCAGCAACAGGTTTCAGGGCTGCCACCTTCCGTGTGGGACAAGGAGCCGGACGTGTGCCTTTTCGGAAAGAGGCTCTTCCGAGGACGAGAGCCATGAGATGTTCCTCCTGAGGGCAAGCCCGAGTCCCAGATCCTGTTGTGCCTGTGAATAGGCTGCAGGGGGACGGTGAAGACCAGCAACAGCTTTCCGGCCTGCCAACTTCCGTGTGGGACAAGGAGCCGGACGTGTGCCTTTTCGGAAAGAGACTCTGCCGAGGACGAGATCCATGAGATGTTCCTCCTCTGGGCAAGCCCGGGTCCCAGATCCTGTTGTGCCTGTGAATAGGCTGCAGGGGGATGGTGAAGACCAGCAACATCTTTCAGGGCTGCCACCTTCCGTGTGGGACAAGGAGCCGGACGTGTGCCTTTTCGGAATCGGGCTCTGCCGAGGACGAGAGCCATGAGATGTTCCTCCTCTGGGCAAGCCCGGGTCCCAGATCCTGTTGTGCCTGTGAATAGGCTGCAGGGGGACGGTGAAGACCAGCAACAGCTTTCCGGCCTGCCACCTTCCGTGTGGGACAAGGAGCCGGACGTGTGCCTTTCCAGAATCAGGTTCTGCCGAGGACGAGAGCCATGAGATGTTCCTCCTCTGGGCAAACCCCGGTCCCAGATCCTGTAGTGCCTGTGATTAGGCTGCAGGGGGACGGTGAAGACCAGCAACATCTTTCTGGGCTGCCACATTCCGTGTGGGACAAGGAGCCGGACGTGTGCCTTTTTGCAATCGGGCTCTGCGGAGGACGAGAGCCATGAGATGTTCCTCCTCTGGGCAAGCCCGGGTCCCAGATCCTGTTGTGCCTGTGAATAGGCTGCAGGGGGAGGGTGAAGACCAGCAACAGCTTTCAGGGCTGCCACCTTCCGTGTGGGACAAGGAGCTGAACGTTTGCCTTTCCGGAATCAGGCTCTGCCGAGGACGAGAGCCATGAGATGTTCCTCCTCTGGGCAAGCCCAGGTCCCAGATCCTGTTGTGCCTGTGAATAAGCTGCAGGGGGACGGTGAAGACCAGCAACAGCTTTCAGGGCTGCCACCTTCCGTGTGGGACAAGGAGCCGGACGTGTGCCTTTTCGGAAAGAGAGTCTGCCGAGGACGAGAGCCATGAGATGTTCCTCCTCTGGGCAAGCCCGGGTCCCAGATCCTGTTGTGCCTGTGAATAGGCTGCAGGGGGACGGTGAAGACCAGCAACAGCTTTCCGGCCTGCCACCTTCCGTGTGGGACAAGGAGCCGGACATGTGCCTTTTCAGAAATAGGCTCTGCCGAGGACAAGAGCCATGAGATGTTCCTCCTCTGGGCAAGCCTGGGTCCCAGATCCTGTTGTGCCTGTGAATAGGCTGCAGGGGGACGGTGAAGACCAGCAACAGCTTTCAGGGCTGCCACCTTCCGTGTGGGACAAGGAGCCGGACGTGTGCCTTTTCGGAAATAGGCTCTGCCGAGGACGAGAGCCATGAGATGTTCCTCCTCTGGGCAAGCCCGGGTCCCAGACCCTGTTGTGCCTGTGAATAGGCTGCAGGGGGATGGTGAAGCCCAGCAACAGCTTTCCGGCCTGCCACCTTCCGTGTGGGACAAGGAGCCGGACGTGTGCCTTTCCAGAATCAGGTTCTGCCGAGGACGAGAGCCATGAGATGTTCCTCCTCTGGGCAAACCCCGGTCCCAGATCCTGTAGTGCCTGTGAATAGGCTGCAGGGGGACGGTGAAGACCAGCAACATCTTTCCGGCCTGCCACCTTCCGTGTGGGACAAGGAGCCGGACGTGTGTCTTTCCAGAATCAGACTCTGCCGAGGACGAGAGCCATGAGATGTTCCTCCTCTGGGCCAGCCCGGGTCATGAATCCTGTTGTGCCTGTGAATAGGCTGCAGGGGGACGTTGAAGCCCAGCAACAGCTTTCAGGGCTGCCACCTTCCGTGTGGGACAAGGAGCCGGACGTGTGCCTTTTCGGAATCGGGCTCTGCCGAGGACGAGAGCCATGAGATGTTCCTCCTCTGGGCAAGCCCGGGTCCCAGATCTTGTTATGCCTGTGAATAGGCTGCAGGGGGACGGTGAAGACCAGCAACATCTTTCTGGGCTGCCACATTCCGTGTGGGACAAGGAGCCGGACGTGTGCCTTTTTGCAATCGGGCTCTGCCGAGGACGAGAACCATGAGATGTTCCTCCTCTGGGCAAGCCCGGGTCCCAGATCCTGTTGTACCTGTGAATATGCTGCAGGGGGACGGTGAAGACCAGCAACAGCTTTCAGGGCTGCCACCTTCCGTGTGGGACAAGGAGCCGAACGTTTGCCTTTCCGGAATCAGGCTCTGCCGAGGACGAGAGCCATGAGATGTTCCTCCTCTGGGCAAGCCCGGGTCCTGAATCCTGTTGTGCCTGTGAATAGGCTGCAGGGGGACGGTGAAGACCAGCAACAGCTTTCAGGGCTGCCACCTTCCGTGTGGGACAAGGAGGCGGACGTGTGCCTTTTCGAAAAGAGGCCCTGCCGAGGACGAGAGCCATGAGATGTTCCTCCTCTGGGCAAGCCCGGGTCCCAGATCCTGTTGTGCCTGTGAATAGGCTGCAGGGGGACGGTGAAGACCAGCAACAGTTTTCAGGGCTGCCACCTTCCGTGTGGGACAAGGAGCCGGACGTGTGCGTTTTCGGAATCGGGCTCTGCCGAGGACGAGAGCCATGAGATGTTCCTCCTCTGGACAAGCCCGGGTCCTGAATCCTGTTGTACCTGTGAATAGGCTGCAGGGGGACGGTGAAGACCAGCAACAGCTTTCAGGGCTGCCACCTTCCGTGTGGCACAAGGAGCCGGACGTGTGCCTTTTTGGAAACAGGCTCTGCCGAGGACGAGAGACTAACCCTGACCCTAACCCTAACCCTAACCCCTAACCCTAACCCTAAGCCCATCCCTAACGACCGTAACCCTAAGCCTAACCCTAAGCCCTTAACACTAACCCTAACCCGAAACCCTAACCCTAACCCTAACTGTAACCCTAACCCGGACCCTAACTCCTAACTCTAACCCTAACCCTAACCCCTAACCCTAACCCTAACCCTAACATCTAACCCTAACCCTAACCCTAACCCCTAACCCTAACCCTAACCCTAATGGCCCTAACCCTAACCCTAACCCCTAACCCTAACCCTAACCCTAACCCTAAACCTAACCCTAACCCTAACCCTAACACTAACCCCAACCCTAACCCTAACCCTAACCCTAACCCCTAACCCTAACCCCTAACTGTAAACATTTTCTGACAAGGTGCAGGATGTGTGCCGTTTCCGAAACAGGTTCTGCTGAGGACGAGAGCCATGAGATTTTCCTCCTCTTGGCAAGCCCGTATCCCAGATCCTGTTGTGCCTGTGAATAGGCTGCAGGGGGACGGTGAAGACCAGCAACAGGTTTCAGGGCTGCCACCTTCCGTGTGGGACAAGGAGCCGGACGTGTGCCTTTTCGGATAGAGGCTCTTCCGAGGACGAGAGCCATGAGATGTTCCTCCTGAGGGCAAGCCCGAGTCCCAGATCCTGTTGTGCCTGTGAATAGGCTGCAGGGGGACGGTGAAGACCAGCAACAGCTTTCAGGGCTGCCAACTTCCGTGTGGGACAAGGAGCCGGACGTGTGCCTTTTCGGAAAGAGACTCTGCCGAGGACGAGATCCATGAGATGTTCCTCCTCTGGGCAAGCCCGGGTCCCAGATCCTGTTGTGCCTGTGAATAGGCTGCAGGGGGATGGTGAAGACCAGCAACATCTTTCAGGGCTGCCACCTTCCGTGTGGGACAAGGAGCCGGACGTGTGCCTTTTCGGAATCGGGCTCTGCCGAGGACGAGAGCCATGAGATGTTCCTCCTCTGGGCAAGCCCGGGTCCCAGATCCTGTTGTGCCTGTGAATAGGCTGCAGGGGGACGGTGAAGACCAGCAACATCTTTCCGGCCTGCCACCTTCCGTGTGGGACAAGGAGCCGGACGGGTGTCTTTCCAGAATCAGACTCTGCCGAGGAAGAGAGCCATGAGATGTTCCTCCTCTGGGCAAGCCCGGGTCATGAATCCTGTTGTGCCTGTGAATAGGCTGCAGGGGGACGGTGAAGGCCAGCAACAGCTTTCAGGGCTGCCACCTTCCGTGTGGGACAAGGAGCCGGACGTGTGCCTTTTCGGAAAGAGGCCCTGCCGAGGACGAGAGCCATGAGATGTTCCTCCTCTGGGCAAGCCCACGTCCCAGATCCTGTTGTGCCTGTGAATAGGCTGCAGGGGGACGGTGAAGACCAGCAACATCTTTCTGGGCTGCCAAATTCCGTGTGGGACAAGGAGCCGGACGTGTGCCTTTTTGCAATCGGGCTCTGCGGAGGACGAGAGCCATGAGATGTTCCTCCTCTGGGCAAGCCCGGGTCCCAGATCCTGTTGTGCCTGTGAATAGGCTGCAGGGGGAGGGTGAAGACCAGCAACAGCTTTCAGGGCTGCCACCTTCCGTGTGGGACAAGGAGCTGAACGTTTGCCTTTCCGGAATCAGGCTCTGCCGAGGACGAGAGCCATGAGATGTTCCTCCTCTGGGCAAGCCCGGGTCCCAGATCCTGTTGTGCCTGTGAATAGGCTGCAGGGGGACGGTGAAGACCAGCAACAGCTTTCAGGGCTGCCACCTTCCGTGTGGGACAAGGAGCCGGACGTGTGCGTTTTCGGAATCGGGCTCTGCCGAGGACGAGAGCCATGAGATGTTCCTCCTCTGGGCAAGCCCGGGTCCTGAATCCTGTTGTACCTGTGAATAGGCTGCAGGGGGACGGTGAAGACCAGCAACAGCTTTCAGGGCTGCCACCTTCCGTGAGGGACAAGGAGCCGGACGTGTGCCTTTCCGGAATCAGGCTCTGCCGAGGACGAGAGCCATGAGATGTTCCTCCTCTGGGCAAGCCCGGGTCCCAGATCCTGTTGTGCCTGTGAATAGGCTGCAGGGGGACGGTGAAGGCCAGCAACATCCTTCAGGGGTGCCAACTTCCGTGTGGGACAAGGAGCCGGACGTGTGCCTTTTCGGAAACAGGCTCTGCCGAGGACGAGAGCCATGAGATATTCCTCCTCTGGGCAAGCCCAGGTCCCAGATCCTGTTGTGCCTGTGAATAAGCTGCAGGGGGACAGTGAAGACGAGTAACAGCTTTCCGGGCTGCCACCTTCCGTGTGGGACAAGGAGCCGGACGTGTGCCTTTTTGGAAACAGGCTCTGCCGAGGACGAGAGCCTAAGCCTGACCCTAACCCTAACTCTAACCCCTAAACCTAACCCTAACACTAACCCCTAGCCCTAACCCTAACCGCAACCCTAACCCTAACCCCTAACCCTAACCCTAACCACCTAACCCTAACCCTAACCCTAACCCCTAAACCTAACCCTAACCCTAACCCTAAACCCTAACCCTAATGGCCCTAACCCTAACCCTAACCCTGACCCTAACCCTAATCCTAACCCCTAACCCTAACCCTAACCCTATCCCTAACGCCTAACCCTAATCCTAACCCTAAACCTAACCCTAACCCTAACCCCCCTAAACCTAACCCTAACGCCTAACCCTAACCATATCCCTAACCTAACCCTAACCCTACCCTAACCCTAACCCTAAACCTAACCCCTAACCCTAACCCTAAAACCTCACCCTAACACTAACCCCTATCCCTAATCCTAAACCCTAACCCTAACCCTGACCCTAACCCTGACCCTAACCTAATCCTAACCCTAACCCTTACCCCTAACCCTAAACGTAATCGTAACCTAACCCTAACCCCTAACCCTAAACCTAACCCTAACCCCTAACCCTAACCCTCAACCATAACCCTAACCCTAACCCCAAACCTAATGACCCTAACACTAACCCTAACCCTAAGCCCTTTAACCCTAACCCTAACCCTTACTATAAATTCTAACCCTAACCCTAACCCTAACTCTAACTATAACCCGGACCCTAACTCCTAAGCCTAACCCTAACCCTCACCCTCACCCTAACCCTAAACCTAACCCCTAACCCTAACCCTAACCTAACCCTAACCCTAACCCCTAACCCTAACCCTAACCCTAACCTTACCTTAACCCCTAACCCTACCCTAACCCCTAACGCTAACCCTAACCTTACCCTAACCATTAACCCCTAACCCTAACCCCTAACTGTAAACCTTTTCTGACAAGGTGCAGGATGTGTGCCGTTTCCGAAACAGGTTCTGCTGAGGACGAGAGCCATGAGATTTTCCTCCTCTTGGCAAGCCCGTATCCCAGATGCTGTTGTGCCTGTGAATAGGGTGCAGGGGGACGGTGAAGACCAGCAACAGCTTTCAGGGCTGCCACCTTCCGTGTTGGAAAAGGAGCCGGACGTGTGTCTTTTCGGAAACAGGCCCTGCCGAGGACGAGAGCGATGAGATGTTCCTCCTCTGGGAAAGCCCGGGTCCTGAATCCTGTTGTACCTGTGAATAGGCTGCAGGGGGACGGTGAAGACCAGCAACAGCTTTCAGGGCTGCCACCTTCCGTGTGGGACAAGGAGCCGGACGTGTGCCTTTTTGGAAACAGGCTCTGCCGAGGACGAGAGACTAACCCTGACCCTAACCCTAACCCTAACCCCTAACCATAACCCTAAGCCCATCCCTAACGACCGTAACCCTAACCCTAACCCTAAGCCCTTAACACTAACCCTAACCCTAAACCCTAACCCTAACCCTAACTGTAACCCTAACCCGGACCCTAACTCCTAACTCTAACCCTAACCCTAACCCCTAACCCTAACCCTAACCCTAACATCTAACCCTAACCCTAACCCTAACCCCTAACCCTAACCCTAACCCCTAACCCTAACCCTAACCCTAATGGCCCTAACCCTAACCCTAACCCCTAACCCTAACCCTAACCCTAACCCGAAACCTAACCCTAACCCTAACCCTAACCCTAACCCCAACCCTAACCCTAACCCTAACCCTAACCCCTAACCCTAACCCCTAACTGTAAACATTTTCTGACAAGGTGCAGGATGTGTGCCGTTTCCGAAACAGGTTCTGCTGAGGACGAGAGCCATGAGATTTTCCTCCTCTGGGCAAGCCCGGGTCCCAGATCCTGTTGTGCCTGTGAATAGGCTGCAGGGGGACGGTGAAGACCAGCAACAGCTTTCCGGCCTGCCACCTTCCGTGTGGGACAAGTAGCCGGACATGTGCCTTTCCGGAATCAGGCTCTGCCGAGGACGAGAGACATGAGATGTTCCTCCTCTGGGCAAGCCCGGGTCCCAGATCCTGTTGTGCCTGTGAATAGGCTGCAGGGGGACGGTGAAGACCAGCAACAGCTTTCAGGGCTGCCACCTTCCGTGTGGGACAAGGAGCCAGACGTGTGCGTTTTCGGAAAGAGGCCCTGCCGAGGACGAGAGCCATGAGATGTTCCTCCTCTGGGCAAGCCCGGGTCCCAGATCCTGTTGTGCCTGTGAATAGGCTGCAGGGGGATGGTGAAGACCAGCAACAGCTTTCAGGGCTGCCACCTTCCGTGTGGGACAAGGAGCCGGACGTGTGCCTTTTCGGAAAGAGGCTCTGCCGAGGACGAGAGCCATGAGATGTTCCTCCTCTGGGCAAGCCCGGGCCCCAGATCCTGTTTTGCCTGTGAATAGGCTGCAGGGGGACGGTGAAGACCAGCAACAGCTTTCAGGGCTGCCACCTTCCGTGTGGGACAAGGAGCCAGACGTGTGACTTTTCAGAAATAGGCTCTGCCGAGGACGAGAGCCATGAGATGTTCCTCCTCTGGGAAAGCCCGGGTCCCAGATCCTGTTGTGCCTGTGAATAGGCTGCAGGGGGACGGTGAAGACCAGCAACAGCTTTCCGGCCTGCCACCTTCCGTGTGGGACAAGGAGCCGGACGTGTGCCTTTTCGGAATCGGGCTCTGCCGAGGACGAGAGCCATGAGATGTTGCTCCTCTGGGCAAGCCCGGGTCCCAGATCCTGTTATGCCTGTGAATAGGCTGCAGGGGGACGGTGAAGACCAGCAACAGCTTTCAGGGCTGCCACCTTCCGTGTGGGACAAGGAGCCGGACGTGTGCCTTTTCGGAATCGGGCTCTGCCGAGGACGAGATCCATGAGATGTTCCTCCTCTGGGCAAGCCCGGGTCCCAGATCCTGTTGTGCCTGTGAATAGGCTGCAGGGAGACGGTGAAGACCAGCAACAGCTTTCAGGGCTGCCACCTTCCGTGTGGGACAAGGAGCCGGACGTGTGCCTTTTCGGAAAGAGGCTCTGCCGAGGACGAGAGCCATGAGATGTTCATCCTCTGGGCAAGCCCGGGTCCCAGATCCTGTTGTGCCTGTGAATAGGCTGCAGGGGGACGGTGAAGACCAGCAACAGCTTTCCGGCCTGCCACCTTCCGTGTGGGACAAGGAGCCGGACGTGTGCCTTTTCGGAATCGGGCTCTGCCGAGGACGAGAGCCATGAGATGTTCCTCCTCTGGGCAAGCCCGGGTCCCAGATCCTGTTGTGCCTGTGAATAGGCTGCAGGGGGACGGTGAAGACCAGCAAGAGCTTTCCGGCCTGCCACCTTCCGTGTGGGACAAGTAGCCGGACATGTGCCTTTCCGGAATCAGGCTCTGCCGAGGACGAGAGCCATGAGATGTTCCTCCTCTGGGCAAGCCCGGGTCAAGAATCCTGTTGTGCCTGTGAATAGGCTGCAGGGGGACGGTGAAGCCCAGCAACAGCTTTCAGGGCTGCCACCTTCCGTGTGGGACAAGGAGCCGGACGTGTGCCTTTTCGGAAAGCGACTCTGCCGAGGACGAGAGCCATGAGATGTTCCTCCTCTGGGCAAGCCCGGGTCCCAGATCCTGTTGTGCCTGTGCATACGCTGCAGGGGGACGGTGAAGACCAGCAACAGCTTTCTGGCCTGTCACCTTCCGTGTGGGACAAGTAGCCAGACGTGTCCCTTTTCGGAAAGAGGCCCTGCCGAGGACGAGAGCCATGAGATGTTCCTCCTCTGGGCAAGCCCGGGTCCCAGATCCTGTTGTGCCTGTGAATAGGCTGCAGGGGGACGGTGAAGACCAGCAACAGTTTTCCGGCCTGCCACCTTCCGTGTGGGACAAGGAGCCGGACGTGTGCCTTTTCGGAAACAGGCCCTGCCGAGGACGAGAGCCATGAGATATTCCTCCTCTGGGCAAGCCCGGGTCCCAGATCCTGTTGGGCCTGTGAATAGGCTGCAGGGGGACGGTGAAGACCAGCAACATCTTTCTGGGCTGCCACATTCCGTGTGGGACAAGGAGCCGGACGTGTGCCTTTTTGCAATCGGGCTCTGCCGAGGACGAGAGCCATGAGATGTTCCTCCTCTGGGCAAGCCCGGGTCCCAGATCCTGTTGTACCTGTGAATATGCTGCAGGGTGACGGTGAAGACCAGCAACAGCTTTCAGGGCTGCCACCTTCCGTGTGGGACAAGGAGCCGAACGTTTGCCTTTCCGGAATCAGGCTCTGCCGAGGACGAGAGCCATGAGATGTTCCTCCTCTGGCAAGCCCGGGTCCCACATCCTGTTGTGCCTGTGAATAGGCTGCAGGGGGACGGTGAAGACCAGCAACAGCTTTCAGGGCTGCCACCTTCCGTGTGGGACAAGGAGCCGGACGTGTGCCTTTTCGGAATCGGGCTCTGCCGAGGACGAGAGCCATGAGATGTTCCTCCTCTGGGCAAGCCCGGGTCCCAGATCCTGTTGTGCCTGTGAATAGGCTGCAGGGGGACGGTGAAGACCAGCAACAGCTTTCCGGCCTGCCACCTTCCGTGTGGGACAATGAGCCGGACGTGTGCCTTTTCGGAAAGAGGCTCTGCCGAGGACGAGAGCCATGAGATGTTCCTCCTCTGGGAAAGCCCGGGTCCCAGATCCTGTTGTGCCTGTGAATAGGCTGCAGGGGGATGGTGAAGACCAGCAACATCTTTCAGGGCTGCCACCTTCCGTGTGGGACAAGGAGCCGGACGTGTGCCTTTTCGGAAAGAGGCTCTGCCGAGGACGAGAGCCATGAGATGTTCCTCCTCTGGGCAAGCCCGGGCCCCAGATCCTGTTTTGCCTGTGAATAGGCTGCAGGGGGACGGTGAAGACCAGCAACAGCTTTCAGGGCTGCCACCTTCCGTGTGGGACAAGGAGCCAGACGTGTGACTTTTCAGAAATAGGCTCTGCCGAGGACGAGAGCCATGAGATGTTCCTCCTCTGGGAAAGCCCGGGTCCCAGATCCTGTTGTGCCTGTGAATAGGCTGCAGGGGGACGGTGAAGACCAGCAACAGCTTTCCGGCCTGCCACCTTCCGTGTGGGACAAGGAGCCGGACGTGTGCCTTTTCGGAATCGGGCTCTGCCGAGGACGAGAGCCATGAGATGTTGCTCCTCTGGGCAAGCCCGGGTCCCAGATCCTGTTGTGCCTGTGAATAGGCTGCAGGGGGACGGTGAAGACCAGCAACAGCTTTCAGGGCTGCCACCTTCCGTGTGGGACAAGGAGCCGGACGTGTGCCTTTTCGGAATCGGGCTCTGCCGAGGACGAGATCCATGAGATGTTCCTCCTCTGGGCAAGCCCGGGTCCCAGATCCTGTTGTGCCTGTGAATAGGCTGCAGGGAGACGGTGAAGACCAGCAACAGCTTTCAGGGCTGCCACCTTCTGTGTGGGACAAGGAGCCGGACGTGTGCCTTTTCGGAAAGAGGCTCTGCCGAGGACGAGAGCCATGAGATGTTCATCCTCTGGGCAAGCCCGGGTCCCAGATCCTGTTGTGCCTGTGAATAGGCTGCAGGGGGACGGTGAAGACCAGCAACAGCTTTCCGGCCTGCCACCTTCCGTGTGGGACAAGGAGCCGGACGTGTGCCTTTTCGGAATCGGGCTCTGCCGAGGACGAGAGCCATGAGATGTTCCTCCTCTGGGCAAGCCCGGGTCCCAGATCCTGTTGTGCCTGTGAATAGGCTGCAGGGGGACGGTGAAGACCAGCAAGAGCTTTCCGGCCTGCCACCTTCCGTGTGGGACAAGTAGCCGGACATGTGCCTTTCCGGAATCAGGCTCTGCCGAGGACGAGAGCCATGAGATGTTCCTCCTCTGGGCAAGTCCGGGTCATGAATCCTGTTGTGCCTGTGAATAGGCTGCAGGGGGACGGTGAAGCCCAGCAACAGCTTTCAGGGCTGCCACCTTCCGTGTGGGACAAGGAGCCGGACGTGTGCCTTTTCGGAAAGCGACTCTGCCGAGGACGAGAGCCATGAGATGTTCCTCCTCTGGGCAAGCCCGGGTCCCAGATCCTGTTGTGCCTGTGCATACGCTGCAGGGGGACGGTGAAGACCAGCAACAGCTTTCTGGCCTGTCACCTTCCGTGTGGGACAAGTAGCCAGACGTGTCCCTTTTCGGAAAGAGGCCCTGCCGAGGACGAGAGCCATGAGATGTTCCTCCTCTGGGCAAGCCCGGGTCCCAGATCCTGTTGTGCCTGTGAATAGGCTGCAGGGGGACGGTGAAGACCAGCAACAGTTTTCCGGCCTGCCACCTTCCGTGTGGGACAAGGAGCCGGACGTGTGCCTTTTCGGAAACAGGCCCTGCCGAGGACGAGAGCCATGAGATATTCCTCCTCTGGGCAAGCCCGGGTCCCAGATCCTGTTGGGCCTGTGAATAGGCTGCAGGGGGACGGTGAAGACCAGCAACATCTTTCTGGGCTGCCACATTCCGTGTGGGACAAGGAGCCGGACGTGTGCCTTTTTGCAATCGGGCTCTGCCGAGGACGAGAGCCATGAGATGTTCCTCCTCTGGGC
The DNA here is from genome assembly GCF_929443795.1 of Astur gentilis. Classification (NCBI taxonomy): domain Eukaryota; kingdom Metazoa; phylum Chordata; class Aves; order Accipitriformes; family Accipitridae; genus Astur; species Astur gentilis. The sequence goes on along the minus strand of NW_026060868.1, from coordinate 6,722,636 downwards.
AAGCCCGGGTCCCAGATCCTGTTGTACCTGTGAATATGCTGCAGGGTGACGGTGAAGACCAGCAACAGCTTTCAGGGCTGCCACCTTCCGTGTGGGACAAGGAGCCGAACGTTTGCCTTTTCGGAATCAGGCTCTGCCGAGGACGAGAGCCATGAGATGTTCCTCCTCTGGCAAGCCCGGGTCCCACATCCTGTTGTGCCTGTGAATAGGCTGCAGGGGGACGGTGAAGACCAGCAACAGCTTTCAGGGCTGCCACCTTCCGTGTGGGACAAGGAGCCGGACGTGTGCCTTTTCGGAATCGGGCTCTGCCGAGGACGAGAGCCATGAGATGTTCCTCCTCTGGGCAAGCCCGGGTCCCAGATCCTGTTGTGCCTGTGAATAGGCTGCAGGGGGACGGTGAAGACCAGCAACAGCTTTCCGGCCTGCCACCTTCCGTGTGGGACAATGAGCCGGACGTGTGCCTTTTCGGAAAGAGGCTCTGCCGAGGACGAGAGCCATGAGATGTTCCTCCTCTGGGCAAGCCCGCGTCGTGAATCCTGTTGTGCCTGTGAATAGGCTGCAGGGGGACGGTGAAGACCAGCAACAGCTTTCAGGGCTGCCACCTTCCGTGTGGGACAAGGAGCCGGACGTGTGACTTTTCAGAAATAGGCTCTGCCGAGGACGAGAGCCATGAGATGTTCCTCCTCTGGGCAAGCCCGGGTCCCAGATCCTGTTGTGCCTGTGAATAGGCTGCAGGGGGACGGTGAAGACCAGCAACAGCTTTCCGGCCTGCCACCTTCCGTGTGGGACAAGGAGCCGGACGTGTGCCTTTTCGGAAAGAGGCTCTGCCGAGGACGAGAGCCATGAGATGTTCCTCCTCTGGGCAAGCCCGGGTCCCAGATCCTGTTGTGCCTGTGAATAGGCTGCAGGGGGACGGTGAAGACCAGCAACATCTTTCAGGGCTGCCACCTTCCGTGTGGGACAAGGAGCCGGACGTGTGCCTTTTCGGAAAGCGCCTCTGCCGAGGACGAGAGCCAGGAGATGTTTCTCCTCTGTGCAAGCCCGGGCCCCAGATCCTGTTTTGCCTGTGAATAGGCTGCAGGGGGACGGTGAAGACCAGCAACAGCTTTCAGGGGGGCCACCTTCCGTGTGGGACAAGGAGCCGGACATGTGCCTTTTCGGAAAGAGGCTCTGCCGAGGACGAGAGCCATGAGATGTTCCTCCTCTGGGCAAGCCCGGGCCCCAGATCCTGTTTTGCCTGTGAATAGGCTGCAGGGGGACGGTGAAGACCAGCAACAGCTTTCCGGCCTGCCACCTTCCGTGTGGGACAAGGAGCCGGACGTGTGCCTTTTCGGAAAGAGACTCTGCCGAGGACGAGATCCATGAGATGTTCCTCCTCTGGGCAAGCCCGGGTCCCAGATCCTGTTGTGCCTGTGAATAGGCTGCAGGGGGACGGTGAAGACCAGCAACATCTTTCCGGGCTGCCACCTTCCGTGTGGGACAAGGAGCCGGACGTGTGCCTTTTCGGAATCGGGCTCTGCCGAGGGCGAGAGCCATGAGATGTTCCTCCTCTGGGCAAGCTTGGGTCCCAGATCCTGTTGTGCCTGTGAATAGGCTGCAGGGGGACGGTGAAGACCAGCAACAGCTTTCCGGCCTGCCACCTTCCGTGTGGGACAAGGAGCCGGACGTGTGCCTTTTCGGAATCGGGCTCTGCCGAGGACGAGAGCCATGAGATGTTCCTCCTCTGGGCAAGCCCGGGTCCCAGACCCTGTTGTGCCTGTGAATAGGCTGCAGGGGGACGGTGAAGACCAGCAACAGCTTTCCGGCCTGCCACCTTCCGTGTGGGACAAGGAGCCGGACGTGTGCCTTTTCGGAATCGGGCTCTGCCGAGGACGAGAGCCATGAGATGTTCCTCCTCTGGGCAAGCCCGGGTCCCAGATCCTGTTGTGCCTGTGAATAGGCTGCAGGGGGACGGTGAAGACCAGCAAGAGCTTTCCGGCCTGCCACCTTCCGTGTGGGACAAGTAGCCGGACATGTGCCTTTCCGGAATCAGGCTCTGCCGAGGACGAGAGCCATGAGATGTTCCTCCTCTGGGCAAGCCCGCGTCGTGAATCCTGTTGTGCCTGTGAATAGGCTGCAGGGGGACGGTGAAGCCCAGCAACAGCTTTCAGGGCTGCCACCTTCCGTGTGGGACAAGGAGCCGGACGTGTGCCTTTTCGGAAAGAGACTCTGCCGAGGACGAGAGCCATGAGATGTTCCTCCTCTGGGCAAGCCCGGGTCCCAGATCCTGTTGTGCCTGTGAATAGGCTGCAGGGGGACGGTGAAGACCAGCAACAGCTTTCAGGGCTGCCACCTTCCGTGTGGGACAAGGAGCCGGACGTGTGCGTTTTCGGAATCGGGCTCTGCCGAGGACGAGAGCCATGAGATGTTCCTCCTCTGGGCAAGCCCGGGTCCTGAATCCTGTTGTACCTGTGAATAGGCTGCAGGGGGACGGTGAAGACCAGCAACAGCTTTCAGGGCTTCCACCTTCCGTGAGGGACAAGGAGCCGGACGTGTGCCTTTCCGGAATCAGGCTCTGCCGAGGACGAGAGCCATGAGATGTTCCTCCTCTGGGCAAGCCCGGGTCCCAGATCCTGTTGTGCCTGTGAATAGGCTGCAGGGGGACGGTGAAGACCAGCAACATCCTTCAGGGGTGCCAACTTCCGTGTGGGACAAGGAGCCGGACGTGTGCCTTTTCGGAAACAGGCTCTGCCGAGGACGAGAGCCATGAGATATTCCTCCTCTGGGCAAGCCCAGGTCCCAGATCCTGTTGTGCCTGTGAATAAGCTGCAGGGGGACAGTGAAGACGAGTAACAGCTTTCCGGGCTGCCACCTTCCGTGTGGGACAAGGAGCCGGACGTGTGCCTTTTTGGAAACAGGCTCTGCCGAGGACGAGAGCCTAAGCCTGACCCTAACCCTAACTCTAACCCCTAAACCTAACCCTAACACTAACCCCTAACCCTAACCCTAACCGCAACCCTAACCCTAACCCCTAACCCTAACCCTAACCACCTAACCCTAACCTTAACCCTAACCCCTAAACCTAACCCTAACCCTAACCCTAAACCCTAACCCTAATGGCCCTAACCCTAACCCTAACCCTGACCCTAACCCTAATCCTAACCCCTAACCCTAACCCTAACCCTATCCCTAACGCCTAACCCTAATCCTAACCCTAAACCTAACCCTAACCCTAACCCCCCTAAACCTAACCCTAACGCCTAACCCTAACCATATCCCTAACCTAACCCTAACCCTACCCTAACCCTAACCCTAAACCTAACCCCTAACCCTAACCCTAAAACCTCACCCTAACACTAACCCCTATCCCTAATCCTAAACCCTAACCCTAACCCTGACCCTAACCCTGACCCTAACCTAATCCTAACCCTAACCCTTACCCCTAACCCTAAACGTAATCGTAACCTAACCCTAACCCCTAACCCTAAACCTAACCCTAACCCCTAACCCTAACCCTCAACCATAACCCTAACCCTAACCCCAAACCTAATGACCCTAACACTAACCCTAACCCTAAGCCCTTTAACCCTAACCCTAACCCTTACTATAAATTCTAACCCTAACCCTAACCCTAACTCTAACTATAACCCGGACCCTAACTCCTAAGCCTAACCCTAACCCTCACCCTCACCCTAACCCTAAACCTAACCCCTAACCCTAACCCTAACCTAACCCTAACCCTAACCCCTAACCCTAACCCTAACCCTAACCTTACCTTAACCCCTAACCCTACCCTAACCCCTAACGCTAACCCTAACCTTACCCTAACCATTAACCCCTAACCCTAACCCCTAACTGTAAACCTTTTCTGACAAGGTGCAGGATGTGTGCCGTTTCCGAAACAGGTTCTGCTGAGGACGAGAGCCATGAGATTTTCCTCCTCTTGGCAAGCCCGTATCCCAGATGCTGTTGTGCCTGTGAATAGGGTGCAGGGGGACGGTGAAGACCAGCAACAGCTTTCAGGGCTGCCACCTTCCGTGTTGGAAAAGGAGCCGGACGTGTGTCTTTTCGGAAACAGGCCCTGCCGAGGACGAGAGCGATGACATGTTCCTCCTCTGGGAAAGCCCGGGTCCTGAATCCTGTTGTACCTGTGAATAGGCTGCAGGGGGACGGTGAAGACCAGCAACAGCTTTCAGGGCTGCCACCTTCCGTGTGGGACAAGGAGCCGGACGTGTGCCTTTTTGGAAACAGGCTCTGCCGAGGACGAGAGACTAACCCTGACCCTAACCCTAACCCTAACCCCTAACCATAACCCTAAGCCCATCCCTAACGACCGTAACCCTAACCCTAACCCTAAGCCCTTAACACTAACCCTAACCCTAAACCCTAACCCTAACCCTAACTGTAACCCTAACCCGGACCCTAACTCCTAACTCTAACCCTAACCCTAACCCCTAACCCTAACCCTAACCCTAACATCTAACTCTAACCCTAACCCTAACCCCTAACCCTAACCCTAACCCCTAACCCTAACCCTAACCCTAATGGCCCTAACCCTAACCCTAACCCCTAACCCTAACCCTAACCCTAACCCGAAACCTAACCCTAACCCTAACCCTAACACTAACCCCAACCCTAACCCTAACCCTAACCCTAACCCCTAACCCTAACCCCTAACTGTAAACATTTTCTGACAAGGTGCAGGATGTGTGCCGTTTCCGAAACAGGTTCTGCTGAGGACGAGAGCCATGAGATTTTCCTCCTCTTGGCAAGCCCGGGTCCCAGATCCTGTTGTGCCTGTGAATAGGCTGCAGGGGGACGGTGAAGACCAGCAACAGCTTTCCGGCCTGCCACCTTCCGTGTGGGACAAGGAGCCGGACGTGTGCCTTTTCGGAATCGGGCTCTGCCGAGGACGAGAGCCATGAGATGTTCCTCCTCTGGGCAAGCCCGGGTCCCAGATCCTGTTGTGCCTGTGAATAGGCTGCAGGGGGACGGTGAAGACCAGCAACAGCTTTCCGGCCTGCCACCTTCCGTGTGGGACAAGTAGCCGGACATGTGCCTTTCCGGAATCAGGCTCTGCCGAGGACGAGATCCATGAGATGTTCCTCCTCTGGGCAAGCCCGGGTCCCAGATCCTGTTGTGCCTGTGAATAGGCTGCAGGGGGACGGTGAAGACCAGCAACAGCTTTCAGGGCTGCCACCTTCCGTGTGGGACAAGGAGCCAGACGTGTGCCTTTTCGGAAAGAGACTCTGCCGAGGACGAGATCCATGAGATGTTCCTCCTCTGGGCAAGCCCGGGTCCCAGATCCTGTTGTGCCTGTGAATAGGCTGCAGGGGGATGGTGAAGACCAGCAACATCTTTCAGGGCTGCCACCTTCCGTGTGGGACAAGGAGCCGGACGTGTGCCTTTTCGAAAAGAGGCTCTGCCGAGGACGAGAGCCATGAGATGTTCCTCCTCTGGGCAAGCCCGGGCCCCAGATCCTGTTTTGCCTGTGAATAGGCTGCAGGGGGAAGGTGAAGACCAGCAACAGCTTTCAGGGCTGCCACCTTCCGTGTGGGACAAGGAGCCAGACGTGTGACTTTTCAGAAATAGGCTCTGCCGAGGACGAGAGCCATGAGATGTTCCTCCTCTGGGAAAGCCCGGGTCCCAGATCCTGTTGTGCCTGTGAATAGGCTGCAGGGGGACGGTGAAGACCAGCAACAGCTTTCCGGCCTGCCACCTTCCGTGTGGGACAAGGAGCCGGACGTGTGCCTTTTCGGAATCGGGCTCTGCCGAGGACGAGAGCCATGAGATGTTGCTCCTATGGGCAAGCCCGGGTCCCAGATCCTGTTGTGCCTGTGAATAGGCTGCAGGGGGACGGTGAAGACCAGCAACAGCTTTCAGGGCTGCCACCTTCCGTGTGGGACAAGGAGCCGGACGTGTGCCTTTTCGGAATCGGGCTCTGCCGAGGACGAGATCCATGAGATGTTCCTCCTCTGGGCAAGCCCGGGTCCCAGATCCTGTTGTGCCTGTGAATAGGCTGCAGGGAGACGGTGAAGACCAGCAACAGCTTTCAGGGCTGCCACCTTCTGTGTGGGACAAGGAGCCGGACGTGTGCCTTTTCGGAAAGAGGCTCTGCCGAGGACGAGAGCCATGAGATGTTCATCCTCTGGGCAAGCCCGGGTCCCAGATCCTGTTGTGCCTGTGAATAGGCTGCAGGGGGACGGTGAAGACCAGCAACAGCTTTCCGGCCTGCCACCTTCCGTGTGGGACAAGGAGCCGGACGTGTGCCTTTTCGGAATCGGGCTCTGCCGAGGACGAGAGCCATGAGATGTTCCTCCTCTGGGCAAGCCCGGGTCATGAATCCTGTTGTGCCTGTGAATAGGCTGCAGGGGGACGGTGAAGCCCAGCAACAGCTTTCAGGGCTGCCACCTTCCGTGTGGGACAAGGAGCCGGACGTGTGCCTTTTCGGAAAGCGACTCTGCCGAGGACGAGAGCCATGAGATGTTCCTCCTCTGGGCAAGCCCGGGTCCCAGATCCTGTTGTGCCTGTGCATACGCTGCAGGGGGACGGTGAAGACCAGCAACAGCTTTCTGGCCTGTCACCTTCCGTGTGGGACAAGTAGCCAGACGTGTCCCTTTTCGGAAAGAGGCCCTGCCGAGGACGAGAGCCATGAGATGTTCCTCCTCTGGGCAAGCCCGGGTCCCAGATCCTGTTGTGCCTGTGAATAGGCTGCAGGGGGACGGTGAAGACCAGCAACAGTTTTCCGGCCTGCCACCTTCCGTGTGGGACAAGGAGCCGGACGTGTGCCTTTTCGGAAACAGGCCCTGCCGAGGACGAGAGCCATGAGATATTCCTCCTCTGGGCAAGCCCGGGTCCCAGATCCTGTTGGGCCTGTGAATAGGCTGCAGGGGGACGGTGAAGACCAGCAACATCTTTCTGGGCTGCCACATTCCGTGTGGGACTAGGAGCCGGACGTGTGCCTTTTTGCAATCGGGCTCTGCCGAGGACGAGAGCCATGAGATGTTCCTCCTCTGGGCAAGCCCGGGTCCCAGATCCTGTTGTACCTGTGAATATGCTGCAGGGTGACGGTGAAGACCAGCAACAGCTTTCAGGGCTGCCACCTTCCGTGTGGGACAAGGAGCCGAACGTTTGCCTTTCCGGAATCAGGCTCTGCCGAGGACGAGGGCCATGAGATTTTCCTCCTCTTGGCAAGCCCGTATCCCAGATGCTGTTGTGCCTGTGAATAGGGTGCAGGGGGACGGTGAAGACCAGCAACAGCTTTCAGGGCTGCCACCTTCCGTGTTGGAAAAGGAGCCGGACGTGTGTCTTTTCGGAAACAGGCCCTGCCGAGGACGAGAGCGATGAGATGTTCCTCCTCTGGGAAAGCCCGGGTCCTGAATCCTGTTGTACCTGTGAATAGGCTGCAGGGGGACGGTGAAGACCAGCAACAGCTTTCAGGGCTGCCACCTTCCGTGTGGGACAAGGAGCCGGACGTGTGCCTTTTTGGAAACAGGCTCTACCGAGGACGAGAGACTAACCCTGACCCTAACCCTAACCCTAACCCCTAACCATAACCCTAAGCCCATCCCTAACGACCGTAACCCTAACCCTAACCCTAAGCCCTTAACACTAACCCTAACCCTAAACCCTAACCCTAACCCTAACTGTAACCCTAACCCGGACCCTAACTCCTAACTCTAACCCTAACCCTAACCCCTAACCCTAACCCTAACCCTAACATCTAACCCTAACCCTAACCCTAACCCCTAACCCTAACCCTAACCCCTAACCCTAACCCTAACCCTAATGGCCCTAACCCTAACCCTAACCCCTAACCCTAACCCTAACCCTAACCCGAAACCTAACCCTAACCCTAACCCTAACACTAACCCCAACCCTAACCCTAACCCTAACCCTAACCCCTAACCCTAACCCCTAACTGTAAACATTTTCTGACAAGGTGCAGGATGTGTGCCGTTTCCGAAACAGGTTCTGCTGAGGACGAGAGCCATGAGATTTTCCTCCTCTTGGCAAGCCCGGGTCCCAGATCCTGTTGTGCCTGTGAATAGGCTGCAGGGGGACGGTGAAGACCAGCAACAGCTTTCCAGCCTGCCACCTTCCGTGTGGGACAAGGAGCCGGACGTGTGCCTTTTCGGAATCGGGCTCTGCCGAGGACGAGAGCCATGAGATGTTCCTCCTCTGGGCAAGCCCGGGTCCCAGATCCTGTTGTGCCTGTGAATAGGCTGCAGGGGGACGGTGAAGACCAGCAACAGCTTTCCGGCCTGCCACCTTCCGTGTGGGACAAGTAGCCGGACATGTGCCTTTCCGGAATCAGGCTCTGCCGAGGACGAGAGACATGAGATGTTCCTCCTCTGGGCAAGCCCGGGTCCCAGATCCTGTTGTGCCTGTGAATAGGCTGCAGGGGGACGGTGAAGACCAGCAACAGCTTTCAGGGCTGCCACCTTCCGTGTGGGACAAGGAGCCAGACGTGTGCCTTTTCGGAAAGAGACTCTGCCGAGGACGAGAGCCATGAGATGTTCCTCCTCTGGGCAAGCCCGGGTCCCAGATCCTGTTGTGCCTGTGAATAGGCTGCAGGGGGATGGTGAAGACCAGCAACATCTTTCAGGGCTGCCACCTTCCGTGTGGGACAAGGAGCCGGACGTGTGCCTTTTCGGAAAGAGGCTCTGCCGAGGACGAGAGCCATGAGATGTTCCTCCTCTGGGCAAGCCCGGGCCCCAGATACTGTTTTGCCTGTGAATAGGCTGCAGGGGGACGGTGAAGACCAGCAACAGCTTTCAGGGCTGCCACCTTCCGTGTGGGACAAGGAGCCAGACGTGTGACTTTTCAGAAATAGGCTCTGCCGAGGACGAGAGCCATGAGATGTTCCTCCTCTGGGCAAGCCCGGGTCCCAGATCCTGTTGTGCCTGTGAATAGGCTGCAGGGGGACGGTGAAGACCAGCAACAGCTTTCCGGCCTGCCACCTTCCGTGTGGGACAAGGAGCCGGACGTGTGCCTTTTCGGAATCGGGCTCTGCCGAGGACGAGAGCCATGAGATGTTGCTCCTCTGGGCAAGCCCGGGTCCCAGATCCTGTTGTGCCTGTGAATAGGCTGCAGGGGGACGGTGAAGACCAGCAACAGCTTTCAGGGCTGCCACCTTCCGTGTGGGACAAGGAGCCGGACGTGTGCCTTTTCGGAATCGGGCTCTGCCGAGGACGAGATCCATGAGATGTTCCTCCTCTGGGCAAGCCCGGGTCCCAGATCCTGTTGTGCCTGTGAATAGGCTGCAGGGAGACGGTGAAGACCAGCAACAGCTTTCAGGGCTGCCACCTTCTGTGTGGGACAAGGAGCCGGACGTGTGCCTTTTCGGAAAGAGGCTCTGCCGAGGACGAGAGCCATGAGATGTTCATCCTCTGGGCAAGCCCGGGTCCCAGATCCTGTTGTGCCTGTGAATAGGCTGCAGGGGGACGGTGAAGACCAGCAACAGCTTTCCGGCCTGCCACCTTCCGTGTGGGACAAGGAGCCGGACGTGTGCCTTTTCGGAATCGGGCTCTGCCGAGGACGAGAGCCATGAGATGTTCCTCCTCTGGGCAAGCCCGGGTCCCAGATCCTGTTGTGCCTGTGAATAGGCTGCAGGGGGACGGTGAAGACCAGCAAGAGCTTTCCGGCCTGCCACCTTCCGTGTGGGACAAGTAGCCGGACATGTGCCTTTCCGGAATCAGGCTCTGCCGAGGACGAGAGCCATGAGATGTTCCTCCTCTGGGCAAGCCCGGGTCATGAATCCTGTTGTGCCTGTGAATAGGCTGCAGGGGGACGGTGAAGCCCAGCAACAGCTTTCAGGGCTGCCACCTTCCGTGTGGGACAAGGAGCCGGACGTGTGCCTTTTCGGAATCGGGCTCTGCCGAGGACGAGAGCCATGAGATGTTCCTCCTCTGGGCAAGCCCGGGTCCCAGATCCTGTTGTGCCTGTGAATAGGCTGCAGGGGGACGGTGAAGACCAGCAACAGCTTTCCGGCCTGCCACCTTCCGTGTGGGACAAGGAGCCGGACGTGTGCCTTTTCGGAATCGGGCTCTGCCGAGGACGAGAGCCATGAGATGTTCCTCCTCTGGGAAAGCCCGGGTCCCAGATCCTGTTGTGCCTGTGAATAGGCTGCAGGGGGACGGTGAAGACCAGCAACAGCTTTCAGGGCTGCCACCTTCCGTGTGGGACAAGGAGCCGGACGTGTGACTTTTCAGAAATAGGCTCTGCCGAGGACGAGAGCCATGAGATGTTCCTCCTCTGGGCAAGCCCGGGTCCCAGATCCTGTTGTGCCTGTGAATAGGCTGCAGGGGGACGGTGAAGACCAGCAACAGCTTTCCGGCCTGCCACCTTCCGTGTGGGACAAGGAGCCGGACGTGTGCCTTTTCGGAAAGAGGCTCTGCCGAGGACGAGAGCCATGAGATGTTCCTCCTCTGGGCAAGCCCGGGTCCCAGATCCTGTTGTGCCTGTGAATAGGCTGCAGGGGGACGGTGAAGACCAGCAACAGCTTTCAGGGCTGCCACCTTCCGTGTGGGACAAGGAGCCGGACGTGTGCCTTTTCGGAAAGCGCCTCTGCCGAGGACGAGAGCCATGAGATGTTCCTCCTCTGTGCAAGCCCGGGCCCCAGATCCTGTTTTGCCTGTGAATAGGCTGCAGGGGGACGGTGAAGACCAGCAACAGCTTTCAGGGTGGCCACCTTCCGTGTGGGACAAGGAGCCGGACATGTGCCTTTTCGGAAAGAGGCTCTGCCGAGGACGAGAGCCATGAGATGTTCCTCCTCTGGGCAAGCCCGGGCCCCAGATCCTGTTTTGCCTGTGAATAGGCTGCAGGGGGACGGTGAAGACCAGCAACAGCTTTCCGGCCTGCCACCTTCCGTGTGGGACAAGGAGCCGGACGTGTGCCTTTTCGGAAAGAGACTCTGCCGAGGACGAGATCCATGAGATGTTCCTCCTCTGGGCAAGCCCGGGTCCCAGATCCTGTTGTGCCTGTGAATAGGCTGCAGGGGGATGGTGAAGACCAGCAACATCTTTCAGGGCTGCCACCTTCCGTGTGGGACAAGGAGCCGGACGTGTGCCTTTTCGGAATCGGGCTCTGCCGAGGGCGAGAGCCATGAGATGTTCCTCCTCTGGGCAAGCTTGGGTCCCAGATCCTGTTGTGCCTGTGAATAGGCTGCAGGGGGACGGTGAAGACCAGCAACAGCTTTCCGGCCTGCCACCTTCCGTGTGGGACAAGGAGCCGGACGTGTGCCTTTTCGGAATCGGGCTCTGCCGAGGACGAGAGCCATGAGATGTTCCTCCTCTGGGCAAGCCCGGGTCCCAGACCCTGTTGTGCCTGTGAATAGGCTGCAGGGGGACGGTGAAGACCAGCAACAGCTTTCCGGCCTGCCACCTTCCGTGTGGGACAAGGAGCCGGACGTGTGCCTTTTCGGAATCGGGCTCTGCCGAGGACGAGAGCCATGAGATGTTCCTCCTCTGGGCAAGCCCGGGTCCCAGATCCTGTTGTGCCTGTGAATAGGCTGCAGGGGGACGGTGAAGACCAGCAAGAGCTTTCCGGCCTGCCACCTTCCGTGTGGGACAAGTAGCCGGACATGTGCCTTTCCGGAATCAGGCTCTGCCGAGGACGAGAGCCATGAGATGTTCCTCCTCTGGGCAAGCCCGGGTCCCAGATCCTGTTGTGCCTGTGAATAGGCTGCAGGGGGACGGTGAAGACCAGCAACAGCTTTCAGGGCTGCCACCTTCCGTGTGGGACAAGGAGCCGGACGTGTGCCTTTTCGGAAATAGGCTCTGCCGAGGACGAGAGCCATGAGATGTTCCTCCTCTGGGCAAGCCCGGGTCCCAGACCCTGTTGTGCCTGTGAATAGGCTGCAGGGGGACGGTGAAGACCAGCAACAGCTTTCCGGCCTGCCACCTTCCGTGTGGGACAAGGAGCCGGACGTGTGCCTTTCCAGAATCAGGTTCTGCCGAGGACGAGAGCCATGAGATGTTCCTCCTCTGGGCAAACCCCGGTCCCAGATCCTGTAGTGCCTGTGAATAGGCTGCAGGGGGACGGTGAAGACCAGCAACATCTTTCCGGCCTGCCACCTTCCGTGTGGGACAAGGAGCCGGACGTGTGTCTTTCCAGAATAAGACTCTGCCGAGGACGAGAGCCATGAGATGTTCCTCCTCTGGGCAAGCCCGCGTCGTGAATCCTGTTGTGCCTGTGAATAGGCTGCAGGGGGACGGTGAAGCCCAGCAACAGCTTTCAGGGCTGCCACCTTCCGTGTGGGACAAGGAGCCGGACGTGTGCCTTTTCGGAAAGAGACTCTGCCGAGGACGAGAGCCATGAGATGTTCCTCCTCTGGGCAAGCCCGGGTCCCAGATCCTGTTGTGCCTGTGAATAGGCTGCAGGGGGACGGTGAAGACCAGCAACATCCTTCAGGGGTGCCAACTTCCGTGTGGGACAAGGAGCCGGACGTGTGCCTTTTCGGAAACAGGCTCTGCCGAGGACGAGAGCCATGAGATGTTCCTCCTCTGGGCAAGCCCGGGTCCCAGATCCTGTTGTACCTGTGAATATGCTGCAGGGTGACGGTGAAGACCAGCAACAGCTTTCAGGGCTGCCACCTTCCGTGTGGGACAAGGAGCCGAACGTTTGCCTTTCCGGAATCAGGCTCTGCCGAGGACGAGAGCCATGAGATGTTCCTCCTCTGGCAAGCCCGGGTCCCAGATCCTGTTGTGCCTGTGAATAGGCTGCAGGGGGACGGTGAAGACCAGCAACAGCTTTCAGGGCTGCCACCTTCCGTGTGGGACAAGGAGCCGGACGTGTGCGTTTTCGGGAATCGGGCTCTGCCGAGGACGAGAGCCATGAGATGTTCCTCCTCTGGGCAAGCCCGGGTCCTGAATCCTGTTGTGCCTGTGAATAGGCTACAGGGGGACGGTGAAGACGAGCAACAGCTTTCAGGGCTGCCACCTTCCGTGTGGGACAAGGAGCCGGACGTGTGCCTTTTCGGAAACAGGCTCTGCCGAGGACGAGAGCCATGAGATGTTCCTCCTCTGGGCAAGCCCGGGTCCCAGATCCTGTTGTGCCTGTGAATAGGCTGCAGGGGGACGGTGAAGACCAGCAACAGCTTTCAGGGCTGCCACCTTCCGTGTGGGACAAGGAGCCGGACGTGTGCCTTTTCGGAATCGGGCTCTGCCGAGGACGAGAGCCATGAGATGTTCCTCCTCTGGGCAAGCCCGGGTCCCAGATCCTGTTGTGCCTGTGAATAGGCTGCAGGGGGACGGTGAAGACCAGCAACAGCTTTCCGGCCTGCCACCTTCCGTGTGGGACAAGGAGCCGGACGTGTGCCTTTTCGGAAAGAGGCTCTGCCGAGGACGAGAGTCATGAGATGTTCCTCCTCTGGGCAAGCCCGGGTCCCAGATCCTGTTGTGCCTGTGAATAGGCTGCAGGGGGACGGTGAAGACCAGCAACAGCTTTCAGGGCTGCCACCTTCCGTGTGGGACAAGGAGCCGGACGTGTGACTTTTCAGAAATAGGCTCTGCCGAGGACGAGAGCCATGAGATGTTCCTCCTCTGGGCAAGCCCGGGTCCCAGATCCTGTTGTGCCTGTGAATAGGCTGCAGGGGGACGGTGAAGACCAGCAACAGCTTTCCGGCCTGCCACCTTCCGTGTGGGACAAGGAGCCGGACGTGTGCCTTTTCGGAAAGAGGCTCTGCCGAGGACGAGAGCCATGAGATGTTCCTCCTCTGGGCAAGCCCGGGTCCCAGATCCTGTTGTACCTGTGAATAGGCTGCAGGGGGACGGTGAAGACCAGCAACATCTTTCAGGGCTGCCACCTTCCGTGTGGGACAAGGAGCCGGACGTGTGCCTTTTCGGAAAGCGCCTCTGCCGAGGACGAGAGCCATGAGATGTTCCTCCTCTGTGCAAGCCCGGGCCCCAGATCCTGTTTTGCCTGTGAATAGGCTGCAGGGGGACGGTGAAGACCAGCAACAGCTTTCAGGGTGGCCACCTTCCGTGTGGGACAAAGAGCCGGACATGTGCCTTTTCGGAAAGAGGCTCTGCCGAGGACGAGAGCCATGAGATGTTCCTCCTCTGGGCAAGCCCGGGCCCCAGATCCTGTTTTGCCTGTGAATAGGCTGCAGGGGGACGGTGAAGACCAGCAACAGCTTTCCGGCCTGCCACCTTCCGTGTGGGACAAGGAGCCGGACGTGTGCCTTTTCAGAAATAGGCTCTGCCGAGGACGAGAGACATGAGATGTTCCTCCTGAGGGCAAGCCCGGGTCCCAGATCCTGTTGTGCCTGTGAATAGGCTGCAGGGGGACGGTGAAGACCAGCAACAGCTTTCAGGGCTGCCACCTTCCGTGTGGGACAAGGAGCCGGACGTGTGCCTTTTCGGAAAGAGGCTCTGCCGAGGACGAGATCCATGAGATGTTCCTCCTCTGGGCAAGCCCGGGTCCCAGATCCTGTTGTGCCTGTGAATAGGCTGCAGGGGGATGGTGAAGACCAGCAACATCTTTCAGGGCTGCCACCTTCCGTGTGGGACAAGGAGCCGGACGTGTGCCTTTTCGGAATCGGGCTCTGCCGAGGGCGAGAGCCATGAGATGTTCCTCCTCTGGGCAAGCTTGGGTCCCAGATCCTGTTGTGCCTGTGAATAGGCTGCAGGGGGACGGTGAAGACCAGCAACAGCTTTCAGGGCTGCCACCTTCCGTGTGGGACAAGGAGCCGGACGTGTGCCTTTTCGGAATCGGGCTCTGCCGAGGACGAGAGCCATGAGATGTTCCTCCTCTGGGCAAGCCCGGGTCCCAGACCCTGTTGTGCCTGTGAATAGGCTGCAGGGGGACGGTGAAGACCAGCAACAGCTTTCCGGCCTGCCACCTTCCGTGTGGGACAAGGAGCCGAACGTGTGCCTTTCCAGAATCAGGTTCTGCCGAGGACGAGAGCCATGAGATGTTCCTCCTCTGGGCCAGCCCGGGTCAAGAATCCTGTTGTGCCTGTGAATAGGCTGCAGGGGGACGGTGAAGCCCAGCAACAGCTTTCAGGGCTGCCACCTTCCGTGTGGGACAAGGAGCCGGACGTGTGCCTTTTCGGAAAGAGACTCTGCCTAGGACGAGAGCCATGAGATGTTCCTCCTCTGGGCAGTCCGGGTCCCAGATCCTGTTGTGCCTGTGCATACGCTGCAGGGGGACGGTGAAGACCACCAACAGCTTTCTGGCCTGTCACCTTCCGTGTGGGACAAGTAGCCAGACGTGTCCCTTTTCGGAAAGAGGCCCTGCCGAGGACGAGAGCCATGAGATGTTCCTCCTCTGGGCAAGCCCGGGTCCCAGATCCTGTTGTGCCTGTGAATAGGCTGCAGGGGGACGGTGAAGACCAGCAAGAGCTTTCCGGCCTGCCACCTTCCGTGTGGGACAAGTAGCCGGACGTGTGCCTTTCCGGAATCAGGCTCTGCCGAGGACGAGAGCCATGAGATGTTCCTCCTCTGGGCAAGCCCGGGTCCCAGATCCTGTTGTGCCTGTGAATAGGCTGCAGGGGGACGGTGAAGACCAGCAACAGCTTTCAGGGCTGCCACCTTCCGTGTGGGACAAGGAGCCGGACGTGTGCCTTTTCGGAAATAGGCTCTGCCGAGGACGAGAGCCATGAGATGTTCCTCCTCTGGGCAAGCCCGGGTCCCAGACCCTGTTGTGCCTGTGAATAGGCTGCAGGGGGACGGTGAAGACCAGCAACAGCTTTCCTGCCTGCCACCTTCCGTGTGGGACAAGGAGCCGGACGTGTGCCTTTCCAGAATCAGGTTCTGCCGAGGACGAGAGCCATGAGATGTTCCTCCTCTGGGCAAACCCCGGTCCCAGATCCTGTAGTGCCTGTGAATAGGCTGCAGGGGGACGGTGAAGACCAGCAACATCTTTCCGGCCTGCCACCTTCCGTGTGGGACAAGGAGCCGGACGTGTGTCTTTCCAGAATAAGACTCTGCCGAGGACGAGAGCCATGAGATGTTCCTCCTCTGGGCAAGCCCGCGTCGTGAATCCTGTTGTGCCTGTGAATAGGCTGCAGGGGGACGGTGAAGCCCAGCAACAGCTTTCAGGGCTGCCACCTTCCGTGTGGGACAAGGAGCCGGACGTGTGCCTTTTCGGAAAGAGACTCTGCCGAGGACGAGAGCCATGAGATGTTCCTCCTCTGGGCAAGCCCGGGTCCCAGATCCTGTTGTGCCTGTGAATAGGCTGCAGGGGGACGGTGAAGACCAGCAACATCCTTCAGGGGTGCCAACTTCCGTGTGGGACAAGGAGCCGGACGTGTGCCTTTTCGGAAACAGGCTCTGCCGAGGACGAGAGCCATGAGATGTTCCTCCTCTGGGCAAGCCCGGGTCCCAGATCCTGTTGTACCTGTGAATATGCTGCAGGGTGACGGTGAAGACCAGCAACAGCTTTCAGGGCTGCCACCTTCCGTGTGGGACAAGGAGCCGAACGTTTGCCTTTCCGGAATCAGGCTCTGCCGAGGACGAGAGCCATGAGATGTTCCTCCTCTGGCAAGCCCGGGTCCCAGATCCTGTTGTGCCTGTGAATAGGCTGCAGGGGGACGGTGAAGACCAGCAACAGCTTTCAGGGCTGCCACCTTCCGTGTGGGACAAGGAGCCGGACGTGTGCGTTTTCGGGAATCGGGCTCTGCCGAGGACGAGAGCCATGAGATGTTCCTCCTCTGGGCAAGCCCGGGTCCTGAATCCTGTTGTGCCTGTGAATAGGCTACAGGGGGACGGTGAAGACGAGCAACAGCTTTCAGGGCTGCCACCTTCCGTGTGGGACAAGGAGCCGGACGTGTGCCTTTTCGGAAACAGGCTCTGCCGAGGACGAGAGCCATGAGATGTTCCTCCTCTGGGCAAGCCCGGGTCCCAGATCCTGTTGTGCCTGTGAATAGGCTGCAGGGGGACGGTGAAGACCAGCAACAGCTTTCAGGGCTGCCACCTTCCGTGTGGGACAAGGAGCCGGACGTGTGCCTTTTCGGAATCGGGCTCTGCCGAGGACGAGAGCCATGAGATGTTCCTCCTCTGGGCAAGCCCGGGTCCCAGATCCTGTTGTGCCTGTGAATAGGCTGCAGGGGGACGGTGAAGACCAGCAACAGCTTTCCGGCCTGCAACCTTCCGTGTGGGACAAGGAGCCGGACGTGTGCCTTTTCGGAAAGAGGCTCTGCCGAAGACGAGAGTCATGAGATGTTCCTCCTCTGGGCAAGCCCGGGTCCCAGATCCTGTTGTGCCTGTGAATAGGCTGCAGGGGGACGGTGAAGACCAGCAACAGCTTTCCGGGCTGCCACCTTCCGTGTGGGACAAGGAGCCGGACGTGTGCCTTTTCGGAAAGAGGCTCTGCCGAGGACGAGAGCCATGAGATGTTCCTCCTCTGGGCAAGTCCGGGTCCCAGATCCTGTTGTACCTGTGAATAGGCTGCAGGGGGACGGTGAAGACCAGCAACATCTTTCAGGGCTGCCACCTTCCGTGTGGGACAAGGAGCCGGACGTGTGCCTTTTCGGAAAGCGCCTCTGCCGAGGACGAGAGCCATGAGATGTTCCTCCTCTGTGCAAGCCCGGGCCCCAGATCCTGTTTTGCCTGTGAATAGGCTGCAGGGGGACGGTGAAGACCAGCAACAGCTTTCAGGGTGGCCACCTTCCGTGTGGGACAAAGAGCCGGACATGTGCCTTTTCGGAAAGAGGCTCTGCCGAGGACGAGAGCCATGAGATGTTCCTCCTCTGGGCAAGCCCGGGCCCCAGATCCTGTTTTGCCTGTGAATAGGCTGCAGGGGGACGGTGAAGACCAGCAACAGCTTTCCGGCCTGCCACCTTCCGTGTGGGACAAGGAGCCGGACGTGTGCCTTTTCAGAAATAGGCTCTGCCGAGGACGAGAGACATGAGATGTTCCTCCTGAGGGCAAGCCCGGGTCCCAGATCCTGTTGTGCCTGTGAATAGGCTGCAGGGGGACGGTGAAGACCAGCAACAGCTTTCAGGGCTGCCACCTTCCGTGTGGGACAAGGAGCCGGACGTGTGCCTTTTCGGAAAGAGACTCTGCCGAGGACGAGATCCATGAGATGTTCCTCCTCTGGGCAAGCCCGGGTCCCAGATCCTGTTGTGCCTGTGAATAGGCTGCAGGGGGATGGTGAAGACCAGCAACATCTTTCAGGGCTGCCACCTTCCGTGTGGGACAAGGAGCCGGACGTGTGCCTTTTCGGAATCGGGCTCTGCCGAGGGCGAGAGCCATGAGATGTTCCTCCTCTGGGCAAGCTTGGGTCCCAGATCCTGTTGTGCCTGTGAATAGGCTGCAGGGGGACGGTGAAGACCAGCAACAGCTTTCAGGGCTGCCACCTTCCGTGTGGGACAAGGAGCCGGACGTGTGCCTTTTCGGAATCGGGCTCTGCCGAGGACGAGAGCCATGAGATGTTCCTCCTCTGGGCAAGCCCGGGTCCCAGACCCTGTTGTGCCTGTGAATAGGCTGCAGGGGGACGGTGAAGACCAGCAACAGCTTTCCGGCCTGCCACCTTCCGTGTGGGACAAGGAGCCGAACGTGTGCCTTTCCAGAATCAGGTTCTGCCGAGGACGAGAGCCATGAGATGTTCCTCCTCTGGGCCAGCCCGGGTCATGAATCCTGTTGTGCCTGTGAATAGGCTGCAGGGGGACGGTGAAGCCCAGCAACAGCTTTCAGGGCTGCCACCTTCCGTGTGGGACAAGGAGCCGGACGTGTGCCTTTTCGGAAAGAGACTCTGCCGAGGACGAGAGCCATGAGATGTTCCTCCTCTGGGCAAGTCCGGGTCCCAGATCCTGTTGTGCCTGTGCATACGCTGCAGGGGGACGGTGAAGACCACCAACAGCTTTCTGGCCTGTCACCTTCCGTGTGGGACAAGTAGCCAGACGTGTCCCTTTTCGGAAAGAGGCCCTGCCGAGGACGAGAGCCATGAGATGTTCCTCCTCTGGGCAAGCCCGGGTCCCAGGTCCTGTTGTGCCTGTGAATAGGCTGCAGGGGGACGGTGAAGACCAGCAACAGCTTTCCGGCCTGCCACCTTCCGTGTGGGACAAGGAGCCGGACGTGTGCCTTTTCGGAATCGGGCTCTGCCGAGGACGAGAGCCATGAGATGTTCCTCCTCTGGGCAAGCCCGGGTCCCAGATCTTGTTATGCCTGTGAATAGGCTGCAGGGGGACGGTGAAGACCAGCAACATCTTTCTGGGCTGCCACATTCCGTGTGGGACAAGGAGCCGGACGTGTGCCTTTTTGCAATCGGGCTCTGCCGAGGACGAGAGCCATGAGATGTTCCTCCTCTGGGCAAGCCCGGGTCCCAGATCCTGTTGTACCTGTGAATAGGCTGCAGGGGGACGGTGAAGACCAGCAACAGCTTTCAGGGCTGCCACCTTCCGTGTGGGACAAGGAGCCGGATGTTTGCCTTTCCGGAATCAGGCTCTGCCGAGGACGAGAGCCATGAGATGTTCCTCCTCTGGGCAAGCCCGGGTCCTGAATCCTGTTGTGCCTGTGAATAGGCTGCAGGGGGACGGTGAAGACCAGCAACAGCTTTCAGGGCTGCCACCTTCCGTGTGGGACAAGGAGGCGGACGTGTGCCTTTTCGAAAAGAGGCCCTGCCGAGGACGAGAGCCATGAGATGTTCCTCCTCTGGGCAAGCCCGGGTCCCAGATCCTGTTGTGCCTGTGAATAGGCTGCAGGGGGACGGTGAAGACCAGCAACAGGTTTCAGGGCTGCCACCTTCCGTGTGGGACAAGGAGCCGGACGTGTGCCTTTTCGGAAACAGGCTCTGCCGAGGACGAGAGCCATGAGATGTTCCTCCTCTGGGCAAGCCCGGGTCCCAGATCCTGTTGTACCTGTGAATATGCTGCAGGGTGACGGTAAAGACCAGCAACAGCTTTCAGGGCTGCCACCTTCCGTGTGGGACAAGGAGCCGAACGTTTGCCTTTCCGGAATCAGGCTCTGCCGAGGACGAGAGCCATGAGATGTTCCTCCTCTGGCAAGCCCGGGTCCCAGATCCTGTTGTGCCTGTGAATAGGCTGCAGGGGGACGGTGAAGACCAGCAACAGCTTTCAGGGCTGCCACCTTCCGTGTGGGACAAGGAGCCGGACGTGTGCGTTTTCGGGAATCGGGCTCTGCCGAGGACGAGAGCCATGAGATGTTCCTCCTCTGGGCAAGCCCGGGTCCTGAATCCTGTTGTGCCTGTGAATAGGCTACAGGGGGACGGTGAAGACGAGCAACAGCTTTCAGGGCTGCCACCTTCCGTGTGGGACAAGGAGCCGGACGTGTGCCTTTTCGGAAACAGGCTCTGCCGAGGACGAGAGTCATGAGATGTTCCTCCTCTGGGCAAGCCCGGGTCCCAGATCCTGTTGTGCCTGTGAATAGGCTGCAGGGGGACGGTGAAGACCAGCAACAGCTTTCAGGGCTGCCACCTTCCGTGTGGGACAAGGAGCCGGACGTGTGACTTTTCAGAAATAGGCTCTGCCGAGGACGAGAGCCATGAGATGTTCCTCCTCTGGGCAAGCCCGGGTCCCAGATCCTGTTGTGCCTGTGAATAGGCTGCAGGGGGACGGTGAAGACCAGCAACAGCTTTCCGGCCTGCCACCTTCCGTGTGGGACAAGGAGCCGGACGTGTGCCTTTTCGGAAAGAGGCTCTGCCGAGGACGAGAGCCATGAGATGTTCCTCCTCTGGGCAAGCCCGGGTCCCAGATCCTGTTGTACCTGTGAATAGGCTGCAGGGGGACGGTGAAGACCAGCAACATCTTTCAGGGCTGCCACCTTCCGTGTGGGACAAGGAGCCGGACGTGTGCCTTTTCGGAAAGCGCCTCTGCCGAGGACGAGAGCCATGAGATGTTCCTCCTCTGTGCAAGCCCGGGCCCCAGATCCTGTTTTGCCTGTGAATAGGCTGCAGGGGGACGGTGAAGACCAGCAACAGCTTTCAGGGTGGCCACCTTCCGTGTGGGACAAAGAGCCGGACATGTGCCTTTTCGGAAAGAGGCTCTGCCGAGGACGAGAGCCATGAGATGTTCCTCCTCTGGGCAAGCCCGGGCCCCAGATCCTGTTTTGCCTGTGAATAGGCTGCAGGGGGACGGTGAAGACCAGCAACAGCTTTCCGGCCTGCCACCTTCCGTGTGGGACAAGGAGCCGGACGTGTGCCTTTTCAGAAATAGGCTCTGCCGAGGACGAGAGACATGAGATGTTCCTCCTGAGGGCAAGCCCGGGCCCCAGATCCTGTTGTGCCTGTGAATAGGCTGCAGGGGGACGGTGAAGACCAGCAACAGCTTATAGGGCTGCCACCTTCCGTGTGGGACAAGGAGCCGGACGTGTGCCTTTTCGGAATCGGGCTCTGCCGAGGGCGAGAGCCATGAGATGTTCCTCCTCTGGGCAAGCTTGGGTCCCAGATCCTGTTGTGCCTGTGAATAGGCTGCAGGGGGACGGTGAAGACCAGCAACAGCTTTCAGGGCTGCCACCTTCCGTGTGGGACAAGGAGCCGGACGTGTGCCTTTTCGGAATCGGGCTCTGCCGAGGACGAGAGCCATGAGATGTTCCTCCTCTGGGCAAGCCCGGGTCCCAGACCCTGTTGTGCCTGTGAATAGGCTGCAGGGGGACGGTGAAGACCAGCAACAGCTTTCCGGCCTGCCACCTTCCGTGTGGGACAAGGAGCCGAACTTGTGCCTTTCCAGAATCAGGTTCTGCCGAGGACGAGAGCCATGAGATGTTCCTCCTCTGGGCCAGCCCGGGTCATGAATCCTGTTGTGCCTGTGAATAGGCTGCAGGGGGACGGTGAAGCCCAGCAACAGCTTTCAGGGCTGCCACCTTCCGTGTGGGACAAGGAGCCGGACGTGTGCCTTTTCGGAAAGAGACTCTGCCGAGGACGAGAGCCATGAGATGTTCCTCCTCTGGGCAAGTCCGGGTCCCAGATCCTGTTGTGCCTGTGCATACGCTGCAGGGGGACGGTGAAGACCAGCAACAGCTTTCTGGCCTGTCACCTTCCGTGTGGGACAAGTAGCCAGACGTGTCCCTTTTCGGAAAGACGCCCTGCCGAGGACGAGAGCCATGAGATGTTCCTCCTGAGGGCAAGCCCGGGTCCCAGATCCTGTTGTGCCTGTGAATAGGCTGCAGGGGGACGGTGAAGACCAGCAACAGCTTTCAGGGCTGCCACCTTCCGTGTGGGACAAGGAGCCGGACGTGTGCGTTTTCGGGAATCGGGCTCTGCCGAGGACGAGAGCCATGAGATGTTCCTCCTCTGGGCAAGCCCGGGTCCTGAATCCTGTTGTGCCTGTGAATAGGCTACAGGGGGACGGTGAAGACGAGCAACAGCTTTCAGGGCTCCCACCTTCCGTGTGGGACAAGGAGCCGGACGTGTGCCTTTTCGGAAACAGGCTCTGCCGAGGACGAGAGCCATGAGATGTTCCTCCTCTGGGCAAGCCCGGGTCCCAGATCCTGTTGTGCCTGTGAATAGGCTGCAGGGGGACGGTGAAGACCAGCAACAGCTTTCAGGGCTGCCACCTTCCGTGTGGGACAAGGAGCCGGACGTGTGCCTTTTCGGAATCGGGCTCTGCCGAGGACGAGAGCCATGAGATGTTCCTCCTCTGGGCAAGCCCGGGTCCCAGATCCTGTTGTGCCTGTGAATAGGCTGCAGGGGGACGGTGAAGACCAGCAACAGCTTTCCGGCCTGCCACCTTCCGTGTGGGACAAGGAGCCGGACGTGTGCCTTTTCGGAAAGAGGCTCTGCCGAGGACGAGAGTCATGAGATGTTCCTCCTCTGGGCAAGCCCGGGTCCCAGATCCTGTTGTGCCTGTGAATAGGCTGCAGGGGGACGGTGAAGACCAGCAACAGCTTTCAGGGCTGCCACCTTCCGTGTGGGACAAGGAGCCGGACGTGTGACTTTTCAGAAATAGGCTCTGCCGAGGACGAGAGCCATGAGATGTTCCTCCTCTGGGCAAGCCCGGGTCCCAGATCCTGTTGTGCCTGTGAATAGGCTGCAGGGGGACGGTGAAGACCAGCAACAGCTTTCCGGCCTGCCACCTTCCGTGTGGGACAAGGAGCCGGACGTGTGCCTTTTCGGAAAGAGGCTCTGCCGAGGACGAGAGCCATGAGATGTTCCTCCTCTGGGCAAGCCCGGGTCCCAGATCCTGTTGTACCTGTGAATAGGCTGCAGGGGGACGGTGAAGACCAGCAACATCTTTCAGGGCTGCCACCTTCCGTGTGGGACAAGGAGCCGGACGTGTGCCTTTTCGGAAAGCGCCTCTGCCGAGGACGAGAGCCATGAGATGTTCCTCCTCTGTGCAAGCCCGGGCCCCAGATCCTGTTTTGCCTGTGAATAGGCTGCAGGGGGACGGTGAAGACCAGCAACAGCTTTCAGGGTGGCCACCTTCCGTGTGGGACAAAGAGCCGGACATGTGCCTTTTCGGAAAGAGGCTCTGCCGAGGACGAGAGCCATGAGATGTTCCTCCTCTGGGCAAGCCCGGGCCCCAGATCCTGTTTTGCCTGTGAATAGGCTGCAGGGGGACGGTGAAGACCAGCAACAGCTTTCCGGCCTGCCACCTTCCGTGTGGGACAAGGAGCCGGACGTGTGCCTTTTCAGAAATAGGCTCTGCCGAGGACGAGAGACATGAGATGTTCCTCCTGAGGGCAAGCCCGGGTCCCAGATCCTGTTGTGCCTGTGAATAGGCTGCAGGGGGACGGTGAAGACCAGCAACAGCTTATAGGGCTGCCACCTTCCGTGTGGGACAAGGAGCCGGACGTGTGCCTTTTCGGAAAGCGACTCTGCCGAGGACGAGATCCATGAGATGTTCCTCCTCTGGGCAAGCCCGGGTCCCAGATCCTGTTGTGCCTGTGAATAGGCTGCAGGGGGATGGTGAAGACCAGCAACATCTTTCAGGGCTGCCACCTTCCGTGTGGGACAAGGAGCCGGACGTGTGCCTTTTCGGAATCGGGCTCTGCCGAGGGCGAGAGCCATGAGATGTTCCTCCTCTGGGCAAGCTTGGGTCCCAGATCCTGTTGTGCCTGTGAATAGGCTGCAGGGGGACGGTGAAGACCAGCAACAGCTTTCAGGGCTGCCACCTTCCGTGTGGGACAAGGAGCCGGACGTGTGCCTTTTCGGAATCGGGCTCTGCCGAGGACGAGAGCCATGAGATGTTCCTCCTCTGGGCAAGCCCGGGTCCCAGACCCTGTTGTGCCTGTGAATAGGCTGCAGGGGGACGGTGAAGCCCAGCAACAGCTTTCCGGCCTGCCACCTTCCGTGTGGGACAAGGAGCCGAACTTGTGCCTTTCCAGAATCAGGTTCTGCCGAGGACGAGAGCCATGAGATGTTCCTCCTCTGGGCCAGCCCGGGTCATGAATCCTGTTGTGCCTGTGAATAGGCTGCAGGGGGACGGTGAAGCCCAGCAACAGCTTTCAGGGCTGCCACCTTCCGTGTGGGACAAGGAGCCGGACGTGTGCCTTTTCGGAAAGAGACTCTGCCGAGGACGAGAGCCATGAGATGTTCCTCCTCTGGGCAAGTCCGGGTCCCAGATCCTGTTGTGCCTGTGCATACGCTGCAGGGGGACGGTGAAGACCAGCAACAGCTTTCTGGCCTGTCACCTTCCGTGTGGGACAAGTAGCCAGACGTGTCCCTTTTTGGAAAGAGGCCCTGCCGAGGACGAGAGCCATGAGATGTTCCTCCTCTGGGCAAGCCCGGGTCCCAGATCCTGTTGTGCCTGTGAATAGGCTGCAGGGGGACGGTGAAGACCAGCAACAGCTTTCCGGCCTGCCACCTTCCGTGTGGGACAAGGAGCCGGACGTGTGCCTTTTCGGAATCGGGCTCTGCCGAGGACGAGAGCCATGAGATGTTCCTCCTCTGGGCAAGCCCGGGTCCCAGATCTTGTTATGCCTGTGAATAGGCTGCAGGGGGACGGTGAAGACCAGCAACATCTTTCTGGGCTGCCACATTCCGTGTGGGACAAGGAGCCGGACGTGTGCCTTTTTGCAATCGGGCTCTGCCGAGGACGAGAGCCATGAGATGTTCCTCCTCTGGGCAAGCCCGGGTCCCAGATCCTGTTGTACCTGTGAATATGCTGCAGGGGGACGGTGAAGACCAGCAACAGCTTTCAGGGCTGCCACCTTCCGTGTGGGACAAGGAGCCGAACGTTTGCCTTTCCGGAATCAGGCTCTGCCGAGGACGAGAGCCATGAGATGTTCCTCCTCTGGGCAAGCCCGGGTCCTGAATCCTGTTGTGCCTGTGAATAGGCTGCAGGGGGACGGTGAAGACCAGCAACAGCTTTCAGGGCTGCCACCTTCCGTGTGGGACAAGGAGGCGGACGTGTGCCTTTTCGAAAAGAGGCCCTGCCGAGGACGAGAGCCATGAGATGTTCCTCCTCTGGGCAAGCCCGGGTCCCAGATCCTGTTGTGCCTGTGAATAGGCTGCAGGGGGACGGTGAAGACCAGCAACAGTTTTCAGGGCTGCCACCTTCCGTGTGGGACAAGGAGCCGGACGTGTGCGTTTTCGGAATCGGGCTCTGCCGAGGACGAGACCCATGAGATGTTCCTCCTCTGGGCAAGCCCGGATCCTGAATCCTGTTGTACCTGTGAATAGGCTGCAGGGGGACGGTGAAGACCAGCAACATCCTTCAGGGGTGCCAACTTCCGTGTGGGACAAGGAGCCGGACGTGTGCCTTTTCGGAAACAGGCTCTGCCGAGGACGAGAGCCATGAGATGTTCCTCCTCTGGGCAAGCACAGGTCCCAGATCCTGTTGTGCCTGTGAATAAGCTGCAGGGGGACAGTGAAGACGAGTAACAGCTTTCAGGGCTGCCACCTTCCGTGTGGCACAAGGAGCCGGACGTGTGCCTTTTTGGAAACAGGCTCTGCCGAGGACGAGAGACTAACCCTGACCCTAACCCTAACCCTAACCCCTAACCCTAACCCTAAGCCCATCCCTAACGACCGTAACCCTAAGCCTAACCCTAAGCCCTTAACACTAACCCTAACCCGAAACCCTAACCCTAACCCTAACTGTAACCCTAACCCGGACCCTAACTCCTAACTCTAACCCTAACTCTAACCCCTAACCCTAACCCTAACCCTATCATCTAACCCTAACCCTAACCCTAACCCCTAACCCTAACCCTAACCCCTAACCCTAACCCTAACCCTAATGGCCCTAACCCTAACCCTAACCCCTAACCCTAACCCTAACCCTAACCCTAAACCTAACCCTAACCCTAACCCTAACACTAACCCCAACCCTAACCCTAACCCTAACCCTAACCCCTAACCCTAACCCCTAACTGTAAACATTTTCTGACAAGGTGCAGGATGTGTGCCGTTTCCGAAACAGGTTCTGCTGAGGACGAGAGCCATGAGATGTTCCTCCTCTTGGCAAGCCCGTATCCCAGATCCTGTTGTGCCTGTGAATAGGCTGCAGGGGGACGGTGAAGACCAGCAACAGGTTTCAGGGCTGCCACCTTCCGTGTGGGACAAGGAGCCGGACGTGTGCCTTTTCGGATAGAGGCTCTTCCGAGGACGAGAGCCATGAGATGTTCCTCCTGAGGGCAAGCCCGAGTCCCAGATCCTGTTGTGCCTGTGAATAGGCTGCAGGGGGACGGTGAAGACCAGCAACAGCTTTCAGGGCTGCCAACTTCCGTGTGGGACAAGGAGCCGGACGTGTGCCTTTTCGGAAAGAGACTCTGCCGAGGACGAGATCCATGAGATGTTCCTCCTCTGGGCAAGCCCGGGTCCCAGATCCTGTTGTGCCTGTGAATAGGCTGCAGGGGGATGGTGAAGACCAGCAACATCTTTCAGGGCTGCCACCTTCCGTGTGGGACAAGGAGCCGGACGTGTGCCTTTTCGGAATCGGGCTCTGCCGAGGGCGAGAGCCATGAGATGTTCCTCCTCTGGGCAAGCTTGGGTCCCAGATCCTGTTGTGCCTGTGAATAGGCTGCAGGGGGACGGTGAAGACCAGCAACAGCTTTCCGGCCTGCCACCTTCCGTGTGGGACAAGGAGCCGGACGTGTGCCTTTCCAGAATCAGGTTCTGCCGAGGACGAGAGCCATGAGATGTTCCTCCTCTGGGCAAACCCCGGTCCCAGATCCTGTAGTGCCTGTGAATAGGCTGCAGGGGGACGGTGAAGACCAGCAACATCTTTCTGGGCTGCCACATTCCGTGTGGGACAAGGAGCCGGACGTGTGCCTTTTTGCAATCGGGCTCTGCGGAGGACGAGAGCCATGAGATGTTCCTCCTCTGGGCAAGCCCGGGTCCCAGATCCTGTTGTGCCTGTGAATAGGCTGCAGGGGGAGGGTGAAGACCAGCAACAGCTTTCAGGGCTGCCACCTTCCGTGTGGGACAAGGAGCTGAACGTTTGCCTTTCCGGAATCAGGCTCTGCCGAGGACGAGAGCCATGAGATGTTCCTCCTCTGGGCATGCCCGGGTCCCAGATCCTGTTGTGCCTGTGAATAAGCTGCAGGGGGACGGTGAAGACCAGCAACAGCTTTCAGGGCTGCCACCTTCCGTGTGGGACAAGGAGCCGGACGTGTGCCTTTTCGGAAAGAGACTCTGCCGAGGACGAGAGCCATGAGATGTTCCTCCTCTGGGCAAGCCCGGGTCCCAGATCCTGTTGTGCCTGTGAATAGGCTGCAGGGGGACGGTGAAGACCAGCAACAGCTTTCCGGCCTGCCACCTTCCGTGTGGGACAAGGAGCCGGACGTGTGCCTTTTCAGAAATAGGCTCTGCCGAGGACAAGACCCATGAGATGTTCCTCCTCTGGGCAAGCCTGGGTCCCAGATCCTGTTGTGCCTGTGAATAGGCTGCAGGGGGACGGTGAAGACCAGCAACAGCTTTCAGGGCTGCCACCTTCCGTGTGGGACAAGGAGCCGGACGTGTGCCTTTTCGGAAATAGGCTCTGCCGAGGACGAGAGCCATGAGATGTTCCTCCTCTGGGCAAGCCCGGGTCCCAGACCCTGTTGTGCCTGTGAATAGGCTGCAGGGGGACGGTGAAGCCCAGCAACAGCTTTCCGGCCTGCCACCTTCCGTGTGGGACAAGGAGCCGGACGTGTGCCTTTCCAGAATCAGGTTCTGCCGAGGACGAGAGCCATGAGATGTTCCTCCTCTGGGCAAACCCCGGTCCCAGATCCTGTAGTGCCTGTGAATAGGCTGCAGGGGGACGGTGAAGACCAGCAACAGCTTTCCGGCCTGCCACCTTCCGTGTGGGACAAGGAGCCGGACGTGTGTCTTTCCAGAATCAGACTCTGCCGAGGACGAGAGCCATGAGATGTTCCTCCTCTGGGCCAGCCCGGGTCATGAATCCTGTTGTGCCTGTGAATAGGCTGCAGGGGGACGGTGAAGCCCAGCAACAGCTTTCAGGGCTGCCACCTTCCGTGTGGGACAAGGAGCCGGACGTGTGCCTTTTCGGAAAGAGACTCTGCCGAGGACGAGAGCCATGAGATGTTCCTCCTCTGGGCAAGCCCGGGTCCCAGATCCTGTTGTGCCTGTGCATACACTGCAGGGGGACGGTGAAGACCAGCAACAGCTTTCTGGCCTGTCACCTTCCGTGTGGGACAAGTAGCCAGACGTGTCCCTTTTCGGAAAGAGGCCCTGCCGAGGACGAGAGCCATGAGATGTTCCTCCTCTGGGCAAGCCCGGGTCCCAGATCCTGTTGTGCCTGTGAATAGGCTGCAGGGGGACGGTGAAGACCAGCAACAGTTTTCCGGCCTGCCACCTTCCGTGTGGGACAAGGAGCCGGACGTGTGCCTTTTCGGAATCGGGCTCTGCCGAGGACGAGAGCCATGAGATGTTCCTCCTCTGGGCAAGCCCGGGTCCCAGATCTTGTTATGCCTGTGAATAGGCTGCAGGGGGACGGTGAAGACCAGCAACATCTTTCTGGGCTGCCACATTCCGTGTGGGACAAGGAGCCGGACGTGTGCCTTTTTGCAATCGGGCTCTGCCGAGGACGAGAGCCATGAGATGTTCCTCCTCTGGGCAAGCCCGGGTCCCAGATCCTGTTGTACCTGTGAATATGCTGCAGGGGGACGGTGAAGACCAGCAACAGCTTTCAGGGCTGCCACCTTCCGTGTGGGACAAGGAGCCGAACGTTTGCCTTTCCGGAATCAGGCTCTGCCGAGGACGAGAGCCATGAGATGTTCCTCCTCTGGGCAAGCCCGGGTCCTGAATCCTGTTGTGCCTGTGAATAGGCTGCAGGGGGACGGTGAAGACCAGCAACAGCTTTCAGGGCTGCCACCTTCCGTGTGGGACAAGGAGGCGGATGTGTGCCTTTTTGAAAAGAGGCCCTGCCGAGGACGAGAGCCATGAGATGTTCCTCCTCTGGGCAAGCCCGGGTCCCAGATCCTGTTGTGCCTGTGAATAGGCTGCAGGGGGAGGGTGAAGACCAGCAACAGCTTTCAGGGCTGCCACCTTCCGTGTGGGACAAGGAGCTGAACGTTTGCCTTTCCGGAATCAGGCTCTGCCGAGGACGAGAGCCATGAGATGTTCCTCCTCTGGGCAAGCCCGGGTCCCAGATCCTGTTGTGCCTGTGAATAGGCTGCAGGGGGACGGTGAAGACCAGCAACAGCTTTCAGGGCTGCCACCTTCCTTGTGGGACAAGGAGCCGTACGTGTGCGTTTTCGGAATCGGGCTCTGCCGAGGACGAGAGCCATGAGATGTTCCTCCTCTGGGCATGCCCGGGTCCCAGATCCTGTTGTGCCTGTGAATAGGCTGCAGGGGGACGGTGAAGACCAGCAACAGCTTTCAGGGCTGCCACCTTCCGTGTGGGACAATGAGCCGGACGTTTGCGTTTTCGGAATCGGGCTCTGCCGAGGACGAGAGCCATGAGATGTTCCTCCTCTGGGCAAGCCCGGGTCCTGAATCCTGTTGTACCTGTGAATAGGCTGCAGGGGGACGGTGAAGCCCAGCAACAGCTTTCAGGGCTGCCACCTTCCGTGTGGGACAAGGAGCCGGACGTGTGCCTTTTCGGAAAGAGACTCTGCCGAGGACGAGAGCCATGAGATGTTCCTCCTCTGGGCAAGTCCGGGTCCCAGATCCTGTTGTGCCTGTGCATACGCTGCAGGGGGACGGTGAAGACCAGCAACAGCTTTCTGGCCTGTCACCTTCCGTGTGGGACAAGTAGCCAGACGTGTCCCTTTTCGGAAAGAGGCCCTGCCGAGGACGAGAGCCATGAGATGTTCCTCTTGAGGGCAAGCCCGGGTCCCAGATCCTGTTGTGCCTGTGAATAGGCTGCAGGGGGACGGTGAAGACCAGCAACAGCTTTCAGGGCTGCCACCTTCCGTGTGGGACAAGGAGCCGGACGTGTGCGTTTTCGGGAATCGGGCTCTGCCGAGGACGAGAGCCATGAGATGTTCCTCCTCTGGGCAAACCCCGGTCCCAGATCCTGTAGTGCCTGTGAATAGGCTGCAGGGGGACGGTGAAGACCAGCAACAGCTTTCCGGCCTGCCACCTTCCGTGTGGGACAAGGAGCCGGACGTGTGTCTTTCCAGAATCAGACTCTGCCGAGGACGAGAGCCATGAGATGTTCCTCCTCTGGGCCAGCCCGGGTCATGAATCCTGTTGTGCCTGTGAATAGGCTGCAGGGGGACGGTGAAGACCAGCAACAGCTTTCAGGGCTGCCACCTTCCGTGTGGGACAAGGAGCCGGACGTGTGCCTTTTCGGAATCGGGCTCTGCCGAGGACGAGAGCCATGAGATGTTCCTCCTCTGGGCAAGCCCGGGTCCCAGATCCTGTTGTGCCTGTGAATAGGCTGCAGGGGGACGGTGAAGACCAGCAACAGCTTTCCGGCCTGCCACCTTCCGTGTGGGACAAGGAGCCGGACGTGTGCCTTTTCGGAAAGAGGCTCTGCCGAGGACGAGAGTCATGAGATGTTCCTCCTCTGGGCAAGCCCGGGTCCCAGATCCTGTTGTGCCTGTGAATAGGCTGCAGGGGGACGGTGAAGACCAGCAACAGCTTTCAGGGCTGCCACCTTCCGTGTGGGACAAGGAGCCGGACGTGTGACTTTTCAGAAATAGGCTCTGCCGAGGACGAGAGCCATGAGATGTTCCTCCTCTGGGCAAGCCCGGGTCCCAGATCCTGTTGTGCCTGTGAATAGGCTGCAGGGGGACGGTGAAGACCAGCAACAGCTTTCCGGCCTGCCACCTTCCGTGTGGGACAAGGAGCCGGACGTGTGCCTTTTCGGAAAGAGGCTCTGCCGAGGACGAGAGCCATGAGATGTTCCTCCTCTGGGCAAGCCCGGGTCCCAGATCCTGTTGTACCTGTGAATAGGCTGCAGGGGGACGGTGAAGACCAGCAACATCTTTCAGGGCTGCCACCTTCCGTGTGGGACAAGGAGCCGGACGTGTGCCTTTTCGGAAAGCGCCTCTGCCGAGGACGAGAGCCATGAGATGTTCCTCCTCTGTGCAAGCCCGGGCCCCAGATCCTGTTTTGCCTGTGAATAGGCTGCAGGGGGACGGTGAAGACCAGCAACAGCTTTCAGGGTGGCCACCTTCCGTGTGGGACAAAGAGCCGGACATGTGCCTTTTCGGAAAGAGGCTCTGCCGAGGACGAGAGCCATGAGATGTTCCTCCTCTGGGCAAGCCCGGGTCCCAGATCCTGTTTTGCCTGTGAATAGGCTGCAGGGGGACGGTGAAGACCAGCAACAGCTTTCCGGCCTGCCACCTTCCGTGTGGGACAAGGAGCCGGACGTGTGCCTTTTCAGAAATAGGCTCTGCCGAGGACGAGATCCATGAGATGTTCCTCCTGAGGGCAAGCCCGGGTCCCAGATCCTGTTGTGCCTGTGAATAGGCTGCAGGGCGATGGTGAAGACCAGCAACATCTTTCAGGGCTGCCACCTTCCGTGTGGGACAAGGAGCCGGACGTGTGCCTTTTCGGAATCGGGCTCTGCCGAGGGCGAGAGCCATGAGATGTTCCTCCTCTGGGCAAGCTTGGGTCCCAGATCCTGTTGTGCCTGTGAATAGGCTGCAGGGGGACGGTGAAGACCAGCAACAGCTTTCAGGGCTGCCACCTTCCGTGTGGGACAAGGAGCCGGACGTGTGCCTTTTCGGAATCGGGCTCTGCCGAGGACGAGAGCCATGAGATGTTCCTCCTCTGGGCAAGCCCGGGTCCCAGACCCTGTTGTGCCTGTGAATAGGCTGCAGGGGGACGGTGAAGCCCAGCAACAGCTTTCCGGCCTGCCACCTTCCGTGTGGGACAAGGAGCCGAACTTGTGCCTTTCCAGAATCAGGTTCTGCTGAGGACGAGAGCCATGAGATGTTCCTCCTCTGGGCCAGCCCGGGTCATGAATCCTGTTGTGCCTGTGAATAGGCTGCAGGGGGACGGTGAAGCCCAGCAACAGCTTTCAGGGCTGCCACCTTCCGTGTGGGACAAGGAGCCGGACGTGTGCCTTTTCGGAAAGAGACTCTGCCGAGGACGAGAGCCATGAGATGTTCCTCCTCTGGGCAAGTCCGGGTCCCAGATCCTGTTGTGCCTGTGCATACGCTGCAGGGGGACGGTGAAGACCAGCAACAGCTTTCTGGCCTGTCACCTTCCGTGTGGGACAAGTAGCCAGACGTGTCCCTTTTCGGAAAGAGGCCCTGCCGAGGACGAGAGCCATGAGATGTTCCTCCTCTGGGCAAGCCCGGGTCCCAGATCCTGTTGTGCCGGTGAATAGGCTGCAGGGGGAGGGTGAAGACCAGCAACAGCTTTCAGGGCTGCCACCTTCCGTGTGGGACAAGGAGCTGAACGTTTGCCTTTCCGGAATCAGGCTCTGCCGAGGACGAGAGCCATGAGATGTTCCTCCTCTGGGCAAGCCCGGGTCCCAGATCCTGTTGTGCCTGTGAATAGGCTGCAGGGGGACGGTGAAGACCAGCAACAGCTTTCAGGGCTGCCACCTTCCTTGTGGGACAAGGAGCCGTACGTGTGCGTTTTCGGAATCGGGCTCTGCCGAGGACGAGAGCCATGAGATGTTCCTCCTCTGGGCATGCCCGGGTCCCAGATCCTGTTGTGCCTGTGAATAGGCTGCAGGGGGACGGTGAAGACCAGCAACAGCTTTCAGGGCTGCCACCTTCCGTGTGGGACAATGAGCCGGACGTTTGCGTTTTCGGAATCGGGCTCTGCCGAGGACGAGAGCCATGAGATGTTCCTCCTCTGGGCAAGCCCGGGTCCTGAATCCTGTTGTACCTGTGAATAGGCTGCAGGGGGACGGTGAAGCCCAGCAACAGCTTTCAGGGCTGCCACCTTCCGTGTGGGACAAGGAGCCGGACGTGTGCCTTTTCGGAAAGAGACTCTGCCGAGGACGAGAGCCATGAGATGTTCCTCCTCTGGGCAAGTCCGGGTCCCAGATCCTGTTGTGCCTGTGCATACGCTGCAGGGGGACGGTGAAGACCAGCAACAGCTTTCTGGCCTGTCACCTTCCGTGTGGGACAAGTAGCCAGACGTGTCCCTTTTCGGAAAGAGGCCCTGCCGAGGACGAGAGCCATGAGATGTTCCTCCTGAGGGCAAGCCCGGGTCCCAGATCCTGTTGTGCCTGTGAATAGGCTGCAGGGGGACGGTGAAGACCAGCAACAGCTTTCAGGGCTGCCACCTTCCGTGTGGGACAAGGAGCCGGACGTGTGCGTTTTCGGGAATCGGGCTCTGCCGAGGACGAGAGCCATGAGATGTTCCTCCTCTGGGCAAAC
This sequence comes from Astur gentilis, assembly GCF_929443795.1. NCBI lineage: Eukaryota > Metazoa > Chordata > Aves > Accipitriformes > Accipitridae > Astur > Astur gentilis. The sequence goes on along the minus strand of NW_026060868.1, from coordinate 6,689,076 downwards.
CCCGGTCCCAGATCCTGTAGTGCCTGTGAATAGGCTGCAGGGGGACGGTGAAGACCAGCAACAGCTTTCCGGCCTGCCACCTTCCGTGTGGGACAAGGAGCCGGACGTGTGTCTTTCCAGAATCAGACTCTGCCGAGGACGAGAGCCATGAGATGTTCCTCCTCTGGGCCAGCCCGGGTCATGAATCCTGTTGTGCCTGTGAATAGGCTGCAGGGGGACGGTGAAGACCAGCAACAGCTTTCAGGGCTGCCACCTTCCGTGTGGGACAAGGAGCCGGACGTGTGCCTTTTCGGAATCGGGCTCTGCCGAGGACGAGAGCCATGAGATGTTCCTCCTCTGGGCAAGCCCGGGTCCCAGATCCTGTTGTGCCTGTGAATAGGCTGCAGGGGGACGGTGAAGACCAGCAACAGCTTTCCGGCCTGCCACCTTCCGTGTGGGACAAGGAGCCGGACGTGTGCCTTTTCGGAAAGAGGCTCTGCCGAGGACGAGAGCCATGAGATGTTCCTCCTCTGGGCAAGCCCGGGTCCCAGATCCTGTTGTACCTGTGAATAGGCTGCAGGGGGACGGTGAAGACCAGCAACATCTTTCAGGGCTGCCACCTTCCGTGTGGGACAAGGAGCCGGACGTGTGCCTTTTCGGAAAGCGCCTCTGCCGAGGACGAGAGCCATGAGATGTTCCTCCTCTGTGCAAGCCCGGGCCCCAGATCCTGTTTTGCCTGTGAATAGGCTGCAGGGGGACGGTGAAGACCAGCAACAGCTTTCAGGGTGGCCACCTTCCGTGTGGGACAAAGAGCCGGACATGTGCCTTTTCGGAAAGAGGCTCTGCCGAGGACGAGAGCCATGAGATGTTCCTCCTCTGGGCAAGCCCGGGTCCCAGATCCTGTTTTGCCTGTGAATAGGCTGCAGGGGGACGGTGAAGACCAGCAACAGCTTTCCGGCCTGCCACCTTCCGTGTGGGACAAGGAGCCGGACGTGTGCCTTTTCAGAAATAGGCTCTGCCGAGGACGAGAGACATGAGATGTTCCTCCTGAGGGCAAGCCCGGGTCCCAGATCCTGTTGTGCCTGTGAATAGGCTGCAGGGGGACGGTGAAGACCAGCAACAGCTTATAGGGCTGCCACCTTCCGTGTGGGACAAGGAGCCGGACGTGTGCCTTTTCGGAAAGCGACTCTGCCGAGGACGAGATCCATGAGATGTTCCTCCTCTGGGCAAGCCCGGGTCCCAGATCCTGTTGTGCCTGTGAATAGGCTGCAGGGCGATGGTGAAGACCAGCAACATCTTTCAGGGCTGCCACCTTCCGTGTGGGACAAGGAGCCGGACGTGTGCCTTTTCGGAATCGGGCTCTGCCGAGGGCGAGAGCCATGAGATGTTCCTCCTCTGGGCAAGCTTGGGTCCCAGATCCTGTTGTGCCTGTGAATAGGCTGCAGGGGGACGGTGAAGACCAGCAACAGCTTTCAGGGCTGCCACCTTCCGTGTGGGACAAGGAGCCGGACGTGTGCCTTTTCGGAATCGGGCTCTGCCGAGGACGAGAGCCATGAGATGTTCCTCCTCTGGGCAAGCCCGGGTCCCAGACCCTGTT